>NW_022631046.1:8411711-8995567 GCF_010015895.1 Lontra canadensis | reverse complement strand
CTGGCCAATGGGATTAAGAGGATGTGTCCTGTGGTGGCCTCTGGGAAGTTTCCTTACAAGACAGCTGGTGACCATCTGTCCCCTTTTCTACAGCCCTACTTATGTCCTGCTGTCTGGAATGTGGAAGAAGACTGTTTGGGGGGTGAGCAAGCACTTAAGACCGTGCGGTGGCCTGAGGACCAGAGAGGGTATTTGGAAGACGCATGGCCTAGAACCCAGAAAAAGGACCAGATGGGAAGGACCTGGTTCTTCCGTAAGTGGGTCACAAACCAGCCCGTGTAGGTAGGTCATTGTTCAGATTCATCACTGTGGTCTCTTGTTTACACCTGTCCGGTGGGATGTTGTGTGCCACAGATTGTAAACACAGATTATGGGTAACGTTTCTAACAGTAACATGAGGTTTTAATGACAGTGGATTCAGCTGATCAACTCCCTGTATCACCCATCACCAATAAATAGTGACCAGGAAGAAGGGTGAGAGGACATTGTGCTTAGTAGACCTTATAGCAGACAACAAAAACTGCTCAGACAAGAAAAACTATCATAAATAAATGATGAGAACTCCTCTGAGGTGTGATGGCTGGCCATCTCACATAGATTAGTTTCTAACATCATAATAAGCCTACAAGGTTAGGTTTTCTGATCACCTGTTTATAGTGGAAGAAACAGGTTTAGAGAGGTTTGGTGACTTGCCCAAAGTCACTAACAGCCTGTCAGTAAAGTGGTTGAGCTCGGCTTCACACCCAAGACAGTCAGACTCTAAACCCCCGCCTCTCAGCACTAAGCTATGCAGCAGCTAGACGGACAAGAACATTCGGGGTTCACTAGAAGCTCTGCCCACCATTTCTTCATACAACTTGGTGGGTTAAGGTAACAAGGAGAAAAAAAACAGAAATAGAAATAGAAAAAATAGAAAAAATAAGGCTGGGTGGGGAGCTGGCGGGATGAATCAAAGGCAGGGGAAGAGGCATTTCCTCCTACTTCTTGCACACTTCGGTGTGGAGAGGCTGACCCAGCTACCTTATTAATTCCTCAACCACAGGCTTGGCTCGAAAGGGCAGGGCTGTTGCTGCCTCCTTTCTGTAATGCCTTATAATACCTAGAAAGTAATTTAAAAAAAAATTTATTACAAGCCAGCCACTTTATCACAAGAGGTCTTAGGTCAATAATTGCTTTCATTAAATAAAACCTATAAAATATATTTTTTTCTAATTTTATTTGAGAGCCAAATGAAGGTTAAGAGAAAAGTCTGGGGGTACCTGGGTGGCTTAGTCGGTGAAGTGTCTCCCTTGGCTCAGGGGTCATGATCCCAGGGTCGTGGGATCAAGTCCTGCTGAGCAGGGCGCCTGCTTCCCCCCTCTCTCTGCCTCTCTGTGCCTGTTGCCCCCCGCCACACACCCCAGCTTGTGCTCTCTTGCTCTCTGTCAAATAAATAAATAAAATCTTTTTAAAAAAGAGAGAGAGAGAGAGAGAAAGAGCGAGAGATCTGGTTCTTATACCAGCTGGATTTAGAGGGGTTTGGGGTGAGAGAGAACACGCTTCCAGAGCTTCAGTAGAAGTAGCCTGAGCCCAGAGTTACAAGTGCAAGTCCCAGAAGCTTCTGAGCTGAGGTCTTCCTTAAGCTGGAGTAGGCAGCCCTGGGACGGCTACCGCATACCCTCTCTAATGCTGCTCTTGGCTGCCCTACATCCCTGCTCCCCTCCTTTCCCTTTCCCCCCAACACAGCCCAGAGCTTTCTGGATCAAGGAGTTTTCCCCTCCGGCCTAATAATGAGGAAGGAAGGCCTTTGCCACCTTGAAGAAAAAAATTAAGTTAATGAAGAGAATTTCCTCAAATGTGAGTTTCTGTCACAGAATTTCTATATTTGCTAGCATTTGTTCATGATAGAATCAAGCAAGAATCTGTCTTACTTAAGCCCAGAATGACTGGTTTCCGTACTTTAGGCTTAATATGAATATGTCACAGTTTGGTTTTTGGCAAAGCACTCCCGTGAGTTTCAGATTGATGGAGAGTGGTAAGGCATTTCCACTAATGTGTCCCCAGAAAAAGAGGAAAGAGATCAAGGCTTTCGGGGTTTTAGGGTTTAGTGGGAGGGCAGATTCTAGTTCTTTTTCTCTTTTATGTAAGGCTCTAGAATAAGAGCTGGCAAACTTTTTGTAAAAGGCCAGATAGTAAATATTTAAGACTCTGCAGCCTGTACAGTCTCTGTTACCACTAGTTGACTTTTCAGCTGTAGCAGGGAAACAGCCATAGACAACAGTAAATCAATGTGTGTGGCTGTGTTTCAATAAAACTTTATTTATAACAACAGACAGCAGGGCCACATTTGGCCCACAGGCTCTTGTTTGCTGATCCCTGCTCTAGAAAATGGAGACTTCAAATGAAATGCTGACTTTGACAGTATCAGAAAAAACATATGGAAAAAAATGCCTTTCATCTCCACCATGATGTGCTAAAAAGTTACCATTCTCTGAGGAGTAGAAGTATAAATAAGGATCCTTAACAATAAAGTAATAAAGTCACATTTGAGCTATAAAGAAGAAAATTAAATACTTTCATATTTAGGTAACTAAATTATTTCCTAATCCCAAGATTATGGGTATGAGAAGAAAGGGTATGAAGAGGAAAGTCATTTCAAGCACTCATTTAATGTTAATTTTTCATTTTCCACTGCTTGCCATCGACTAGGGAATGACTTACCTAAAATGATTTAAAAAAAATGGTTTCACTTCTTTGATCAGGAAGCTCAGAACAGTAACTACGAAGTTAGTAATGGTTTCAGTATTATTGCAAGTCATAATGGAAATGATTTGTACTATGGTAGAGAGAAAAAGGAAAAAAAAAAAAAAAACGCCCAAGAATTGTTAATTAACTTCACTGTTTCTCCACAAATGCTAGGAGTATTAAAAGCAAGACTGCTGAAGTACAAACATCAGGATTTAATGAACAATGGGATGTAATTGAAGTAACAGAGAATGACTTAATCGGGACAGTGGGTTGTTTAATTATGGGGATAATGGATCTTCTGAAAGGGACAAAGTAAATGGAACAGAAGGAGCTGGGGAGTAGTGGGGAGAGCTGCTGTGTTAGAGCAAGCATGGAGACGTGGAACTCTCACGAGAGACAGCGAGGGCTCTGTTACAGAGGAAATAGTTTATTAAACATGACTGTCCCCGAAATGTAACGACTGAGTGCAAAAAGACCCAGGGGGGCAGGCTGGCATAAACCATCAGCGACCGTAGTGGAGGCGGGAAGAATTCTACAGGCATGTATCTGCACTTTTTCTAAGAATTTCTAATAATCTTAAAGACTTTCACATAGATATGAGAACGAGGGCAATAATGTGTTTGTCAGAACACTGTTCCCCAGGGTGCCAAGATGCTATCTCTCAGATACAGCAGATTGGCAGGCTCATTTCCTGGGTTTAAGAGTTCAAAAAACCATTTCTCGCTTAACTTTGATTACAAGTCAACCTTCTCTTGCTAATTCAGCACACTTGCTACGAGTTATTGGTATTGGGTTTTTTCATCTCCTCTTGAAAGTGAAGCCCATGTCCCTTCTTCCGTGTGGTGTGCTTTCCTACAACTGAAGTCCTCACGCCTTCCCTGGCTCCCAAAGTTTCAGGTGCTCTGCTCGGAGATCCTCCTTGCAGCACAGGACACATGCGAATGGAGGCGGGCCCCAGAGTCGCCAGCAATGAAATCAAACATTGCCTAGAATGTTGCAAAGGGAGAAGAACCACAGGGTAATAAGCCTTACTCCTCTCCCAGCCGTCCTATCTGAATTCCCCGCTGGTGGAGGAAGGCAGAGTCCCCGCACATGTGCAGACCCTCCCCGGGCATTCCAACATTCCAACAGTGGGGGATGAGCCTGCGGGGCGGGCAGCAGCCCGCAGAGTGTGGAGGGAGGAGGGTGATTCTTGCCGTGCTAGAGCAAGTGTAACTCTACGGGGGCTTTGCTCAGATATGAGGAAAGAGAGGAATTCTCCTCCCAGAACCCACCGAATGAAGGATTACTTCTCTGGGCCTATTTGTGAGTATAATGATTTCATGTATAAGAAATTGGCAGAATGTCTCCATGTTCTAGAAAACACCCCACACCTCAGGGAGAACACATCCTAATCTTAGAGGTGTGAAACCTAACTTTCAGGTTGCTGTGTGAGGTGCTGTGTTTCTGAGCACTGAGCCACACAGGAGTTTGGGGCCTCTTTTAGATGTGTCCCTGTCATGGCACCAAGCTCTGTCATTTCAAGTTGCTTATGTGGTGGCTCTCGATTTTTTTCTCTGACTTCTTTCCTTGAAAGAATTTAGACACACACACACACACACACACACAGAATTGAGTTTGTTCAGCATACCTTAGTTTTCAATTACATAAACTGCCTCAGGCAAATTTAAGAAAATCAAGATCGCAAACTACTGTGGATACATGACTGGGGTGGAGGATTGGCTTGGAGGTAAGAGAGAAAGAGGGAGGAGAGGAGGAGGAGGAAGAGGAAGGAGGGAGGAGAAAAGGGGAGGTAGAAGGAAGGGGGAGGGGGAGGAGGAAATAGGGGTAGGAGGGAGAGGAGAGGAGGAGGGAGAGGGAGGGGAAAGGAGGAGGGAGGGAGAGGAAAGGGGGAGGAGGGAGGAGTGAGGAGGAAGGAGAAAATTATAATATGATGCTTAAGACTGGGGGAACTTGCCTGAAAGGAAATGAAAAACCTTAAATTTTTTATATTGACCTTCTGCTAACATTTTGTCACACCAGCATCGCCCAGATCAGTGCCTCCTCTGGAGTTTCTAAGGTAACCATCTACCATGAAACAGGTTGGGACAGGTACAATAAAGCATTAAAAATCATTTTTAAAGTGAGGACCCTAGAAACCAGTGGCCCACCCCTTTTCTCGTCTCTGTCTACTGGCAAATCTGAATTTGTAAAGGAAGATTTATCTGGATTTCTAAAATCCTAATTTCCCATTAGCCTTTTCCCCAGGGGCTATAAAGGAAAAAAGATTCCAAGAGTCGACAGGAATCCCTTCAACATCAAGAAACATTTTGGTGAGGAGCTGGGAGTTAACAAATCCGAAACACATGGTCTTAATTGACTGTGAAATAAGTAATGTTTCAAAATGAAAGGCGAAAAAATTGTTGCCATGTCAAGCATTAAAGAGGACTCAAACCTCAGAAGTTGCTTCAGGCATTTGAGTTCTTCCCCGACTTCCAGTCTGGTCCTCTCCTTCCCTCTCCTTCCTGTTGGGGTTCACAGGTTTACGTTTTCATGAAAGGAAATTACTGCTGGATCCCCCCAACCTACATACACTTGCAAATATTTCTCTTTGGGAATCTATGGGGCTTCCAAAATGTTTCAGAGGAAAAGCATACACATCTTTGGGGGTGGGACCTGCATTCCCCTCCTAGGTCAAGAAGGATGTCAATAGGTCCTGAGGCAAAATTTGTCTTTTGTTCTCCAAGACAGCCAGGGGCCCTGTCCAAGAAGGCTGTGCCTTGGTCATGCCTGCGTCTGTCTCCACCTGGGCTTCTTTCCCAGCAGCTCTGATTTCACAGTCCTGAGGAAAGGCCCAGACATTGGTCTGTCTGGATCGGCATCTCTCTTTTCTTTTTTAAAGATTTATTTATGTATTTTAGAGATAGAAAAAGAGTGAGAGAGAGCATATGCATGTATGAGAGCAGGCGGAGGGGAAGAGGCAGAGAGAGAGAAAAAAATCCCAAGAAAGTTCCACGCCCAGCATGGAGCCTGACACAGGGCTCAATCCCACGACCCTGAGATCATGACCTGAGCCGGAATAAGGAGATGTGAATTATTTAGTAAAGCTTTACACAGAAAGCCATGGCAGTCAATGTTCTTTTTTTTTTTTTTTTTTGAAGACTGTATTTATTTGAGAAAGAGTGAGCCAGAGAGAGAGAGAGAGAACAAGCAGGGGGAGCAGCAGAAGGAGAGGGAGAAGCAGACTCCCCGCTGAGCAGGAGAGACGAGGGACTTGATCCCAGGACCCAGGGATCATGACCTGAGCCGAAGCAGGTGCTTCACCAACAAAGCCACCCAGGTGCCCCACATTCAATGTTCTTAACCCCTGCGATGGCCCCATGAAACTGGCACTATGATCATCCTTCCCATTTTACGGGTGAGGAGACTGAGGCACCAGGAAACTTGCCCCACACCACAAAGATGGGCAGAGGCAGATCACAAACATGCCTGGCCGGAGTCTGTGCCCTCCACTGCATGCTGGTTTACAACCACTGCTCCTTACCGCCTCTTGGCCATGGACAGTTACATAAAAATCAGAACATCGAGAAATGTTAACTCTCTACTCAGGCTCCCGCCTTGTGGATGGCAGTTCAGTGTGATACCATCTTCAGTGGAGGGTAAACTACGTCTGGCAGGGACTTAGAACTGGAAACAGCTGATCTGTGGTCTATCGTCCCACCAGAGAGCATAACCATAACACGGCCCACAGTGACATGGTGCCTTTCCCAATTAGGGAGTGAATTCTTCCAGGATGATTCCACAGGTCTCACCATCTAGAGCGAAGCCACAGGAGACTCAGCTCCCTTACTGAGTAATACCAAAACCTCACTGTCTTTCTTCCCTCCTCCTCCACTAATGAGATTGTGAAAAAGCCCTGAGTCTCCATAAAGCTAAAGACCAAACCAAATGACAACGATCTCTTTCCCCAGTCTCTACGAACAGAAAATGCCGAAGTAATTTTGGAGATACTTGTCACGCTTGGCCCTGTCTTTACAAATCGTGAATATGCAAGAAATTGCTCTCTCTTCCTTTAGGAAGGGAAGAGGCTGAGGGTGGGATGGGGATGGGTGAAAAGAAGTTCTCGAATGGGTGAAACCCTCCGGCAGCCAGGCAAGCATCTTCCTGTAGTGATTTACAGCGTTCCTCTAAAAATATCTATGAGATCACAGAACATTAAGTGCGTGACACCAAACATTTGTAACTAATCCATGAAAATAAAGTAAGGGTGTCATGTTGCACGGGGAACACAGTGGAATTTGTCTTGTGTTATCGTTCTAAAATAAGACGGCCTCAATTTGGTTGAAATATATCTTCACACATTGTCTTCCAGAGCAGAGCCGTTTGAGAAATTCTGATTGCAATTATAAGCGCTGAATAGGGAGTACTTTGCATTTCCTTTGACGATGCTGAAAGCTATAAGCTTTCCTGATATTAAAATCTTTGGAAATTGATGAGTACCCCAGGCATCATTACAATTCTCCCCCCCATCCAAGTAATTAAAATCTATTATGTGAACACGTGTTAATATTTTATCAACTACTGTTTTTAATTAACTCATCGTCTGAGGCCTCCTGCAGTAGGAACAATGTCATTTTGTTTTAAGTGACCGCCGTTAAAACCCCCATCACCCCGACACCGAGCTCCCAGTCCGGCTCTGTTCCAGGGCGGGGGTGGAAGGCGTCCCAGCCAACATACCACGGTACTGAATTCCGGAACCTGCCACAGCAGCCAGTCCTCGTTCAGGGTGTACAGGGCTTTGCAGGTGATCACATCCACAGGACCCTTGTTTATTTTCTGGTTCAAAGTCGTCACCAGCAAATAGAATGGCTCTCCAACCGTCTCCTTGGAAGAGACACAAGAGTGACAGTCAGCGGTCTGCGGAATCCACTGTACTTTCCAAAGAGTTAAAGTTTCAGTTTATGGCAGTGCGACAGGAGACAGGAGGCAGTGTTTTCTAACAGTCAACATGAGACTCCCAAGAAAACACACATCGCTCCACTCAGGATTGGGCACAAAACTCAGGCGATGTGTCCTTGCCCCGCTGCACGCGCGCCCAGACACGCACATGCACACACGCACACAGAGTCCCAGTCAAGAGCAACACCAAGTCTTCAGCGGGTGCTTCTTTGATGTTGAAGCTTCTGGATGTCAGACTGATGCTCATCAGCAGGCTAATGCCTAGAGTAGAGGCGGAGGGTTAACCTTTGCTTATATCCCTATTTAATTGCCTTTTTGAGCAAACCGAAAATAAATGGCATTTAAAGAAAAATACACAATTAGCCTTGGTAACCAGAATAAATGTCAGAACATTTTGTACATTGGCCAGGGAGGAGGCTTTTTGGTGGTAAGAGGTTCTAGTGAAGGAAGCGGCCTTTAGTTATCACAACTTGCAGCCATCCCGGCCAGCTCGCTGTGGTTTGCAGAACTGTGGGTGCACAGACACCCTTGAGCACCTTGGCTGGTGGGTGGCTACTAATGCTCTTGAACTCCCTTCCCTGGACCAGAGCCAAGTCCATGGCTCGAAGACTTACCCTGGGGTTTGGCTCATCCCAATCGCATCTGTCTGCAAACATCTGCTGTGGGCACTTACTCCTCGACCAGGGCTCGCCCTCTCATGCTGACTGAGATGCCTCCAGCCTTATAGCCGCCCTCGCTTGCTCACACTCTGAGCAGCTCACGCGGGAGGCTTGTGTGTTCTGCTTCCACGGACGCCTCCCAGAGCATGCAGCCCTCCATTGGCAGTAGCACGCTCACCAAATAATCAGTGTCTGCAATCAGCGGGCATTAACCAAGCACATGGAAGAGGAAGAGCTCAGGCCAGAACATGGCAGTCAAACCCTTAGTGATGAAGAAGCCAGCCAGATGACTGAGGCTCCAAGCACTGTTTCCAGTCAAGCTTCACCGTCTGGCTTTCAAGGGAGGGCTCCGTCAGCTCTCTCCCCTGCTCTGCCTTGAACAAGTCAATGGAGACCTCTTGCAAGACTCCTGACATCCCACCCTGCGTCCCTACAAGGACACATGTCCTCCCCAGTTCCAGGGCTTCCTTCGACCCCCTTCTGCCACCCCATTCCCCACTGGCTTCCCATCACTTTTCCCGTGACCTCTTCTCACTGAATCTTCTCACTTAATCCTGTGAGGGAAGTACTGTTACGACCATTTTGCACAGGGGTGTGTTGGGGCACATGGAATAGATGTGATTTTCCCCAGATCCCACAGCTGATGCGGGATTTTTATCCCTTTTCTCTTCCCTGCTGACATATCCTTGAGTCTCTTCCTTAGTGTAGGACAGAGGTGGAATGTTCGAAAATTTCCCAGATGGGGAGAGGGTTGGGACTAGCACCTGACGTTTCAGTTCTTGCAGACACTTCCTTTATTTAGTGGTTCACAACCACACTGCTCTCTTCTCTTTCCCTCTGCCCTCTGGGGTAATGTCCTGACTGCAAACCTAGAACTTCTACTTCTCCTTTTTCCTCCAGCACACATCAGAGACAGGGGTGGGTGTCCTTGTGAGCCTCGTGGGCCAGTTGGGCCACCGAGGGTGCAGCTGGGGACTAGGTGGGCTCTGTGGGCCTGTGTGGAAAGGTAGCTACAGACTCGGAGTCTCTGCAGTTAGGAGTTCCCCAGAATTCTCCAGAATGCCGCCAGCCTGAGAGAAGTGATATTTGGTCTTATACTGTTACCCTACTCATGGTTCCAACCCTGGGTAATCATTAGCAGAACTCCCCAGGGGCTCTCATAAAAAATTCAGATGCCTGGGCCCTACATTAGACCCCCAGACCCAGAATATCAGAAAAGAGGCCTGAGCTTCTGTGGTTTGAACACCTTCCCAGAGGGCTTTGAAAACCATGAGGGTTTTTTTGTCACTATTAAACACTAGTCCTCCGTTAGTCCTACCTGCTGGGGCCTTAGGTGTCTTATCAGAGCAGGGAACACACAGCTGCTCAGGTGGCCGGCTGTAGCCAAGTGCACCTGGCCGAGCCCCACCCGCCCCGCCCCACCTGGATGGGAACGAAGCTCGACCCCCTTCACCTACCTTTCCTTTGTGAGACCAGACTCCGGCCCTGGCTGAGCCGGAGACTTTCACGCTCGTGATCTCCTTCCAGCCCTAAATCCTCCCTAAGCCTCTAAGAAGGTACCCATCTCCCTAGGGAAGTGGTAGCTAAGCGCTCTCAAACCCTGGTGCCGTCCCTCGCCAGCTGTGGGATCTGGGGAAAGTCACCTCTATTCCCCGTGCTCCAAATCCCGCCCCCCCCCCCCCCCGCCCCATGCAAAGTGGCCATAACGATCCTTCCCTCACAGGATTAAATGAGAGGCTTCAGTGCGAAAAAGTAAGCAAAACTCCTAGCATGACGTCTGGCACATTCGACAAACGGCAGCTGGCATTACCACAGCACTCGCAGAGCCCTGGAAGCTCAGAGGAGGTGGGCACCTGGGGGTCACCGGCTAGGGGCATCCAGGCAGATGTCTGTGGGGACAGGGCACAGGGACCAAGGCTGTCGGAGTCCCACATCCCCTCAGGCACTGGTTGTGGGAAGTCAGACCCCCCTGCGCCAGAGGGAATTTTTCCACCGAAATTGAAAGCACCACTGGGTGGCTCGAAGTCACTTCCTCCTGGTAAGAGTGCTGCCCTTCATGTCTCGAGTGCTCAGGATCCTCCTGAACCAGACTGCAGGATCAGGACCCCGAATCCTTGGCTCGAGGGAGCCGTTTGGGCTTAGGGCCCGGAATTTTGGACTATCTTACCCCTTGTAGGCCCAAGGGCAGCAAGAGCAAGTCTCCAAGAGCAAGATCACAAGAAAGGCTAGAAAGAAATTTAAAACCAGTGACGAGGCCCTTCACTCTGTGGATAGAAAACATTTGTCTGGAGAAAAGGTGCCATTCCCAGAGACGCACAGTCATCTGGGGCTGAGATGAGTTTAGAGCCCGAACCTGCTGTTTCTAACCAAGACTCCCAGTCCAGTGCTCTTTGTACCACCCCAGGATTCTCAAATGCAAGGCATGTGCAATTATCCCAAGGAGCTTGGCAAACATCGGTTTCTGGGCGCCCCCCCACCCCGCAACCAAGGGCTTCTGATTCATTGGTGCTGGTGGTGGGGCAGGAGTCTGACTTTGAAGACCAAGACCCAGCACTGGGTGTGGGTCTTGCCTGCCCTCTTTCGATGCAGTTGTGGCTGAAGCAAGAATGGTGGGAAGCGAAAATATGAAAATATTTGTCCCAGAAATAACTGCTCAACACCTCCCCAAAGCGTATGATGATTTATACCAAGTAAACAGAAAAGAAGGCAGATTTCATTAATCTTAATAAATGGGTAGTGCCTTGGGAGAGGATGGCGTTGGTAAAAAAAAAAAAATGTTGTGCATCTACTTGTAAGATTGCATTAAACATTAAACTAAGCACAGTCTATTTAAAGTGCTGCTTTTGGATCCAAACTTAAGTAGCACTGTTAAAACCTGTGGCATAGCAGTGTATCTTATTCAAAGTTTAATTAGATTTTGGAACTGGCTACAAATACACAATTATGCAGTTTTGCTGGAATCTGGATGGCTGGTGAAATTAAAGAAGGATAAGAAGCTTCTGTACCAGGGGCCTCGGAGGGGCTGAATCACGATGATCGGGTTCAACGGGACACTCCTCTTGTCCTATTATTTTACACCAGTAACGGTCAACATTTACGGAGTGCTTTCTTGGTGCTAAGCCACTGCACCCATTCTCTCATCTGGGCTTCAGAGCAGTCCTAAGATAGGGCTCCAGGCTATAAACCCAAGGCTCAGAGAGGTGCAGAAGCCTCCTCTAGCGGGGGACGGGGTCTAGGTACGGACCGGGCAGTAGGCTCCAGGAGCCATGTCCTTGCCCGCTGGAGTCTGCGCCAAGTTGGCGTTCAAAATGATTTTAAGATTCGATCAGACTACGACCACATTCAGACAGTAATTCCAACAAAGCAAACTCGAGGGGCAGGGGGCTCTTTGGGGACTTGCTAAACAGATGGAATAATGTGGGATGACTAGTTAGAACTGAGCGTAATCAGCTTCCAGTATGAGGAGGTACATGGGTATTTCCAAGATGTTTCAGAGGCCCTGCACGCACTGGGTTCCCTTAATATTTGAAATATCCCCTCCACCCAGGACATTTTCTGGTTTCTGGTTGTCAATTACTGATGTGAGGGTGGGCTCAAAAGTCAGTGGTATAAAATCTCAGTTATGCAAGATAAGTATGTTCTAGAAGTCGATCATACAACGTCGTGCCTACACTGTGGGGCACCCCTTAAAAATCAAGTAAGAGGATAGGTTTCATGTTGTTTTTTTTACCACAGTAAAATTATTTAAAAGAGAAAAAAAAAAAGATCTAAATGAACTGCATTTCCATAGGCCAGTTCCAGCAAAAACAATTTTATTTTCCCCTCCATGTGCTCCTCGGAAGGACCGTGTCTACAAGAGGTTAAATGCTGACACCACGGAGTGCTCAGGACTTATCCTGGCAAAGACATCAGCATCTGTTAAAAATAACCACCTATTGTCTTACCTCTGACCCTGACGCGGGAGGTGACACTTACCCGCAGAAAACCGGAAAGGCAGACGGACATCCAGTTTGTGAGGAGTTTCTCAACCACAGACTCTGTGCGTCTTAGCATGAGTTTTGGCTGCATGTTACTGGACTGTTCCATCAAGTCCCTGGTCAGCACCTCCAGGATGCTGGTCAGATAGACCAGCTTGGTTTGCAGTGCAATGGTCAAGAAGGAGGCAAACAGACACCTATTTAAAAACAGAGCCTCGGTTACAATACTCAAGACATCAAGACAACCCACTGTCTGTTAGCAGATGAATGGATAAAGAAAGTGTGGTACATGTGTATACACACCCCCCACACACGCACCCCAGAATGCTGTTCAGCCATACAAGAGAATGAAATCTTGTCATTTGTGACAACTCGGATGGATTGTGGATGGATTGTGGGCCTTATGCTAAATGAAAATGTCAGAGAAAGACAAATACTGTATGATCTCGCTTATATGTGGAATCTGAAAAAAGAAGAAAAATAACCAAGCTCATGGAAAAAGAGATCAGATTTGGGGTTATCAGAAGTGGAGAATGGAGGGGGAATTGGAGGAAGGTGGACAAAACACAGAAACTTCCAGCTACAAGATAAGTAGATGCTACGGACATAACATACAACATGGTGACTACAGTTAACACTGCTGTATCATTTGAAAGTTCTAAGAATAAATCCCGAAAGTTGATTTTTTCCCCTTTTTCCTGTATCTGTATGAGATGATGGCTGCTGACTGAACTTGTTATGGTCATTATTTTGCAACAGGTGCAAGGAAGATCATTGTGTCATACACCTTAAACTTACACAGTGCTGTATGCCAATTCCATCTCAATAAAATGGAGAGAGAAGAAAAAAACCAGATATATAGATGACAAATAACCACATAAACAAAGAGCCTTGGTTAATGAGGTTAACTATCAGCCATGACTAGGTTGACGCTGATGGGAATTTCCATGGAAGCTGAGGGGCAGTGGGGTGCTGTCCTATGGGCACCTGGGTTCTTTTGAATGTCTTAGGTCAATCACCTTTGTCCTTAATCCATAAAAACCATGCACCGGTGTTAACCCAAGCACATTTTATGTGTTTAGGGCTCTTAAACTTAAACCAGAGTGGTAAACAAGAAGTGAATATCTTTCCCAAATTTTTAGGTGTTTTAAAGACAGAAAATAATACTTCTGCTTTTTTGAGTCAGGACTCATGTTTTTTCTCGGTGTTGGGGTTTTTGAGGGCTTTCTTTGTGGGGGAGGAGGAGGAGTGTGTGTGTGTGTGTGTCTTCAAAACAGAAATTGCGTTGGGGTCATGTGACCTACAATGGAGCTATCATGGCTTCATGACCCCGATTAGACAGCCTCTAGATAAATCCGTGTTTTCAAGGCATGTGGACACCAAGTTCAGGTTGTGGTCTGAAAATAAAATAAAGAGCTCATGTTTTTATTTTCTCTATTTAATGACTTTCAAAATGTAAATAAATTGACTAATACCTGTCCTTCACTGAAAAGTTCTTCTGCTTCTCAAGGGTGTGGATGACAGTCACAAGGAAACTTTTATTACAAATCAGGGCATCCAAAGCTGTGAGACTTTCATTCTTGTCAGTGGCATCTCTGTTCTGGAAAAAATAAATGAATATGATATGATATGATATGATGTGATATGATAGGATATAAAATAATATAATAATATAATGTTAAAAACTTAAAGTTAGAAGGTAGATCCACAATGGGTTTTCCAAGACAATGAATTATTTAATACTGAATCCATGATTCCAAAAAGCTCACAAAAATTCAATAGTGGAGATGATGATGACGGTGAGAACACTATGAAAGTCAGGCAGTCATGGGCTAAAAATGAAAACTTATAGACTTACATGCATATCTTCAGTGAAGATGTGTGTGAAGCCACCTGACTGAGAGGAAGGAGACACTTTTATTATTCATAACATCCAAAGGAAATGAATAGTGTATTTTTGTTACAATACCCAAGTCCATTTTAATAAAGCGGAGACTCTGTTTGCTAATCTGAAGAGCCCCCTGGCTTATGTTCATTTTATATCCTCTAATACATAATAAATAATTATTCAGCTCTCAAGAAGCCCCGGTGAGTTCTGAAAGCCTCTAAGAAGCATCGTTATCATTGCATCGGTTCCAGTTTTGGTAGAGGAAGGCATCTCCCACTTTCAAAGAACAGACTCAAAAGTGAAAGAAGTGGTAAAGAAGATTATGCAAATGTGCAGACCACTCTTGAAGCAGTTTGCCCCCTTGGGATAAATACTGAGTTGTGTCCCTAAGTTTCTATAAGTCTTAGTTTTGTAGTATCCACTCTCTCAAGAGACTGTGCCATGGAGATGGGGTGAACGGGGCAGTTAAAAGTTAGAAGTCTGGAGCTAGATTACTTGGGTTTCAGTCTTGGTTTTAGCACCTACTGGTCACATGACTTTGGACAAGTTATATAACCTCTCTGTGCCTGACTTTGCTCATCTGCAAAGTGGGGACACTCCCTCCTAACTCCCATCTCCTAGACTTGGTGTGAAAATAAAATGAATGCGCGCACAGTAAGTTCTATCTCAGCCAAGTTTATTGCTTTTATCACTAATTTATGGCAAACTAGATCACAGTGTTACTGTCCTGCTGGTTTCCACAATTATTTTTATGTGCTATGCTATGTTGCTTCTGGATATAAACTTTTCAATTTGAGTTTCCCTTTTTAATGTATCATAAGTCTTCTTGGAATTAAAGGCTTAAATTTTAAAAGCATGCTGAGTAAAAATGAGTCAACAGAATGAAAATAAAAACATGAACATTCAGGTTTTTCTCTTCCCCTTTTTTGGGGGTAATATTTGAAACTTTAGTCTATTTTTATACCTCATTAAAGTAAATTTCTTCTGCAGAGAATTTTTGCTTTATAGTTTTAAATTTGTTAGCCTAAGCAGAAGACCTCAAACTATTTTGGTCATACTCTCCCTTAGTAATATGCAGAGAACTCATACCTTGGGTTTGCATTTTCTAGGTCCTAACATTTTTCTGCTGAACCAACTTGATATGGACGACAGTTTAAACAGATCGATTCCTGACCTTAAATAGGGAAATGCCACCACAGCTCCCTGTGTTCTAAAGCTCCTTCCTCCTTTCATGTAAATTTCCCTCTTCTAGGAGATGGGATGCACTGCTCACCCTTATTTCTGCTCCTCTTCTCAGCAAAACAAAGTAGTCAATACAATGAAAAGGAAGGCTGTGGAGAGCCAAAAACCGGCACAGAGCCGGAATGGGTCATATGTCGGCCTCTGCAAACCTACCATTTCCTCTGGTTCTGTCTACTGGTGTCCAGTAGGTGCTGACTGTTCAAGTTCTCGGTCTACCAACTGACCCCCAGGCCTAGAGGATGGGTCTCCTGATCTATGACATCACAGACTATGTTCCTCGCTCCTCTAGATCTTTCATTATAAAGTCCATTTTAACTCAGGTCTTGCTAGGGTTCTGATAGTGATGCCCATTTTTCCTGGTCTTCTCCTTTACTGACTCCTCCTGATTTCAGTCTTCCTAGCTTTCCCAGTTGCTCTTCGAGATTACACAGAACTCTGAGTTAAGTCTGTTTGGCTTCCTGCAACTACAGATGACCCTTGATCAATGTGGGGTGGGGGGAGGAACACCGACCCTCTGGGTAGTCGAAAATTGGCATGTAACTTTCCCCCAAAACTTAACTATTAATACATTGCCTGCTGCTGACCGGAAGCCTTACCAATGAATACACATTTTGTATGTTTTCTGTATTATATACTGTATTCTTACCATAGAGTAAGCTAGAGAAAAGAAAATGTTACTAAGAAAATCACAGGGAAGAGGATGTATGTTTATAGGACTGCACTATTTGATTGAAAAAAAAAAATCCATGTATAAGTACACCTGTGCAGTTCAAATCTGTGTTGTTCTAGGGTCAACTGTATCTCTCTTCTAAAATAATACAGCCTTTTTCCCGGGATTTTCTTTTTCCCTCAAAACACTCAACTTGCAATAGCATCTTTTGCATTCATCACTTATCTCGCTCTTGATTACTGAATTTAGAAGATAGGACAATTTCTTTTTCAGGCCACAGATGACTCTCTTCAGCACTCAAGGGCAATCATTAACTGTAAAAACCCACACAAGCCTCGTGTGGATGGTAGAAATCGCTGTTGTTTTATTGCTATTAAATTCTTAATGGGCATCTCAGATAGCTGGGAAATAGGACTCATGATGTCCCGCATAGTCATCCTGATTCAGGGAATTGACCTTTCTCCTTCGGTGGTGTTCTGCCATGGGAATGGGTGGGTGAGGGGGCAAATACAAGCCTTGGTGCCTGACACTCTGAGAGGAGAAGTTTAAAAAAGTATATTTACAAGCACAAAAAACTGAAGTCTTATTTATAGTCTTCTTGATTTACAATAGGAAGGCCTGGACCCCCCCCATCCCATATATATATATATATATATATATATATATATATATATATCGTGGGTGTTTTATATGGTGGATGTTTTATGGAGGTATCCCAACCTCCAGACACAGCATCACATATCATGGTGTCTGCTTCTAGAAATATAGAGAAGCTGGAAATTGCTTACTGCATGTGTCTGAGTTTCTGAACCCTAGGCTTTGGGCCAAATGTAGCTGAGAAGCTTCAGGTAAGGTGATACAGCTCTGTTTTGAACTGGCTTTGCTCAGAAGTCTAGATTGAAATATGATCGTCTGTGTTGATGTTCCAGAGTTTGGGCCCCTCTGTGGTCACCAGTGAGTGGAGTGGGGGGGCGGGCAATCAGGATGTGAAGGTGAGGATGGGCAGATGAGTGTACTTTGCTCAAGACTTGGGAGTGTAAAGGACGAAGGCTGAGTGAGTAGGAGACAAGATGGAGGCGTCAGAACAGAGCAAGATGAAAATCTAAAGGGTTAAAGGAGACTGACTGCTCCTTGGGGTCCCAGGGTGCATTCATCAATCATTTCGTGCATCTATTTCTACGAAATGAGGATGATATGGACTGATCAGCAGAGAACAAATGTTGGAGAGAACCATGAAAAACTCGACATTGCTAAAAATGGCTGCTATCAACTCAAATTCTCCCTCCCTCCCTCCTGGCCCACAATACTTTTCATTTCCAATTGAGAAGTAATAGTGAAAAATCTAGTAGCTGCAATGGAAGTCATGCAGATAAACACAACAAATTGGCCAGCCCACAATTTATTGATTTTTAAATAAACTAGCTCGCTTCCCAGCTACAAATTCAGCTCTAAACAGGTAGTAAAATAAAACAAAAATCATCACTCTGAACTTCCGTCCCTCCTAGGTTTTTGTTACTGGACAAAGAATAATCATCAGTGACCCATCACTGCTTTATGCCCTAATCAATCCAATTCATAATTATCATTCTCCCTGCTTTGCTCAAACTGAAGCCCTTATTTCGTACCAAGCACATTATCTATAGCTGCCTTGGAAGAAAACACCCGTTTTTTGATGAGAGCAACAAGCTCCTTCATTATTATTCAAGACTCAACCTTAAGGAATATGATCAATGCTCTTTTACCTCGGGGAAGAAAGTTCTCAGAGCAAAATGTTTGTAGTCAAGGAAGGGAACGGTTCCAAAACTATCAACCACATCCAATTTATCCATCTGCAGCTCAGCAAAGCCTGCAAAACAGAATCCCAAGAGCAATATTTTAACTCAACAAACAATGGATAAGATCTTCTGCTGTTTTGTCTAACACGGAGGATGACCTTGGTTTTCATTAAAGAAGAAACAATAGATAATTACTTGGTTGGCTGCAGAACAGAGCTGAAATAAACACAGAGCCAGGCCTAAACCCCACCGCTCAGATGTCTTCTATTATACAAACAGTTCTTGTTACTCTGGCCAGCTCCATTTAACGGGGCGGGGTGTGGTGGTGGTGAGAAGATTGTTAAAAAAAAAAAAAAAGTCAAAAAAAACCCTCGTTTTTCCACAAATAAAATTTTGGAGCCTACCATCACGTATCTCTTTCCGGAGCTCACTCTCCAGGAGCTCCAGCTGTTGGCTCTGTTTGCGGCTCAGCTCCTTCGATTTGTGCCTGGTTACCCCCACGGCCGCTGAGGAGACAGACATCTAGCATCAGATTGACACGTTAACTTCAAAAACAAAAAGGAAAACAAAGCCAACCTTGACGTTTCTTTTACAGAGAGAGAGAGAGAGAGAGAGAGAGGAAGAGAGAAAAGAACAGCATTTAAGAGGTGGCATTTATAAAGGGAAAAAGTCCCAATGAGGGGTCACTCTAAAGAGGAAGATGCTGAAACGCAACAGGGAAACAGAAAACCACCCACCTTAAAAGTAAGAACTAAATCAAATAACCTCGCTTGTAACCAAAGATCCCAGCTGGCTGAAAAGTAATGAAATAAGCCACGTTTTCCCTGCAGCCACGGGCTGCTGATATTGTTCCATTCTTTTTTTCAATGTTTCTAAACATCCCTGG
Source organism: Lontra canadensis (assembly GCF_010015895.1). Taxonomy (NCBI): domain Eukaryota; kingdom Metazoa; phylum Chordata; class Mammalia; order Carnivora; family Mustelidae; genus Lontra; species Lontra canadensis. The sequence goes on along the minus strand of NW_022631046.1, from coordinate 8,976,805 downwards.
AGAAATAAAGTCGAGCCACAATTGCAGAAGGAAATCGCAGATCCATGGCGAGCTCCATAAGCAAACTTGCGTAGATCAAGTCGGCTGACGTGGGGAGCGGTCCACAATGAGCCCTGGCATCTGGGACATGGCTTCTTCCCCACTTTGTCTTGTTTCTAACTGTGCTGTTGAGACAGTGCCCTGAACACTCTTGGTTCACATCCCCACTCTTCCAATTACGAGCTGTGTGACCCCGGGGTAAGTTCCTTAGCATCTCTGTGCCTGGCTGCCTTATTGGTCAAAGGGCTCACACCTCATTGTGATGTTGAGACGAATGCAAGAAGTAACTCACAGAAAGCATTCAGAAGTTGTTTTTTAAAAAGAATATTCAACAACGGTCAACTACGTTATTATTCTGGAAAGGTTTCCCTCCTTTAATAGCAACTGCATGATCGAAGGACCCGTAGATATGAAGGATCCTGGAGGAAGCAAAACTCAGTCCAGTTCTTCACTGGACCATTTCACAAAGTCAACAGTCTTCACCATAACATGCACCATGCATCTTCAAAAAAGGGTGGGGCGCACAGTGATTTCCAAACTTATGTGACCACGGAACCTCTTCCTCCAGGAGCATGACTTGGGGTCAGCGTTCTTCGGGCCACTCTTCAGGCTACATGGGCTCAGGGCAGGGAAAGGCAGTGAGGCTACGGCACCCACCCAGCAGTGGGTTTTTGTTGGCTGACAACTGGGGAAGCCACAGTGGGGATGTTCAGAAGGCAGCAGGCCTTGGCCAGGACGCTTTGTGTTTTCACTAATGACGTGACTGATGGGCTAAAATACTTGTACACTTTACACCTGCTCAAGCTGCTGGTCACCCATGATGGCCTAGAATCATGGCAAGAAGGGGATGATTTAAAGGACTCTGCCACTACCAGTGGAGCCAAAGCTATGGGTCAAAGTGAGCCCACCTCACTGTAAAGAGCACAAACAACATCTACGACGCAGTGAGGGGACAGGAGCTCTGAGTCACACACGGCACAGGAAGAGATCAGAGGCTGCTAGTAAGTCACAAAGCGGAGAGGACTTTATGGGGAGACTGCTGCCTACAGCTGCTTGCCACTGGCGGATTCTCAAAATAGAGCTCAGCGTTTAGAATTTATAAGTAATCTTCTTACTTGAAGGCAGTGCCAGCCAGGACTTTATTAAAATATCAAGCCCAATTCTGGATTCCAGCTACAGAACAGGGGTGGACAACGTGAGAAGAAGCCACAAGGCAGTACCTGAAATGACCATCCACAAGCCAAAATAGGGCCTCTGCAAATGAATTCATTCCATCGGGCCAGTTAAACACACACAGAAATCTTACCCTCTCTAGACTGAGAACCCACTGGGAGAAAGGGCCGGGCCTTCCCTCATGCTCTCTAGCTCTGGAGGCTTGCACTGTTACCGACAACACATATGTTCGGCAGACGCAAGGTAAGTGGGTGTGGGGATGGATGAATGAAGGAGTGCATGGAAGGAAACAGTAGCAACTATTAACAGAAAGTGCTAGAAAGGCAACACCTGTGTGAAATCAACTGATGGGAAGTGCTCTCTCAGTTGGTGGAGAGGGGTTCTATTTCTGAGATGGACAAGGGGAAACAGACTTTGGATGAAAAGCAGCTCAGAACCAGGTCACACACTAAATTGTTACAGGGGTCTGGATTGCAGGTGAGTCACGTGGCCCAGGTGGAGACAACAGGGAGTGGTGGGGACTGTGGCAAAACCCCAGTGACCACATGCCCTCCCTCACGGTGCCACTGCTATTCAGCTCCCGGAAACTGATGCTATGGGAAAGTGGAGATCCAATGAGCCAGATCTTTCAAATTTTCTAGAGATATTTTTAAAAATGTGACTCAACTTAAATTTTTTTTTAGTTGAAGTACAGTGGACACAAATGTTACATTGGTCTCAGGTATACAACATAGGTGACTCACCTAATTTTAAAATGCTATCAGCTACTTCATAGTTAAAAAAATGCTGTGTGGGCCAAACAAAACAGATTGGTGGGCCAGATTCAGCCAGCAAGAAACAACCCTAAGATCGCTGTGCTCAGATGAGCCTTGCGACATTTTAATAGATGGTACAGATCATGCTTCTAAAAGGTAGTTCTGCCAGGAAAAGCAGAGCTGGGGTGGGAGCAGGGGGTGGTGTTTGGTGAGGTGAGAAGGCAGGAGGAGATGACCAGATCCTGAAAGTCCAAAATGCCAGAGGAATTCTGAAGGAATAATGTAAATGGGACATCTGTCATCATGATTCACAGTATTGGGGAAGAAAAGTGGACTATGTTTCTCACACACCAAGATGCCACCTTTGTAATCCAGCTTTGTACTGATGAGGCATTCTAAAGAATGCTTAGAAAGCCCTCAACGTGTACCTGTGATTCCTTTCCCAAAGTTGTGATTTGGGTTTTCACCTATTAGTACTTAATTGAGGCAGACAGTCCCTGAAAGCTGAGAGTCTGCTGGTCTGACGAGAGGCCCCAGGGAATCATTTCTCTGACAAAATCGAACAGGGCACTTACCAAAGATGACAATCACTAGCAAGACGGGAAGGACAATCAGAAAATACCAAGTGGTAGGAACTGTTTCCTGCTCAACGTAGAGCTCCAAGTTTCCCAGTTTGACCTAATGGGACAGAATGTCATTAGACTCATTGAGTTCGGCACCATATTTATGGACACACTTTTTCCTCCAGATCGTTTCCCCCAAGATACAAAAAGGTGACAAGCTAGGTGGGATATATGAATTCAAGTCCCACCTCAGATGGGTTGGCTATGTGAACTTGAGCACATCGAGAACATTCACTGTGCCTCAGTTTCCAGATATGCCAGTTGAGGAGCACTGGACTGCACCTGGAGATTTTAGAATTGAGTCCTCTTTGCCCTAGGGGTTTAACATAGCCTTACCTTATCCTTACCTTCCTCACCTCTAAAGTGGGATGTGGATAGTGACTCTTCAAAAAGTTGTCTCAAAGACTAAATGCATCATTTGAGTGAATGGGCTCAAGGCAGTCCTGCCCAAAACTCCCTAGTGGCTTCCCAAAGTTCAAAGCCAAGCCCTCACTATGGCTCACACATTTTTTTTTTTGTTTTGTTTTTTGTTTTTTAACTCCCCCCCACCAAGATGTTATTTATTTATTTGAAAGAGACAGAGATCACAAGCAGGGAGAAGGGGTAGTGGGAGAAGCAGACTCCCCACTGAGCAGGGAACCCAATGCGGGACTCAATCCTAGGACCCTGGGATCATGACCTGAGCTGAAGGCAGGTGTTTAAACAACTGAGCCACTCAGGTGCCCCGGCCCACACGTTCCTAATGATCTGTTACCTCTCCGTACTCCCTTGGTTACTTCTCCAGCCTCCTTGAATACTCCCCCTTGCTCCCTCTGCCCTAGCCACACTGGCCTCCTCATTGCTCCTCAAATGTACCAGACAGGCTCCTGCCTCAAGACCTTTGCAACCTGCAGGTCTAGAACTCTCTACCCCAGAGAGGCCCTGGCTCATTCCCTCTCCTCCTGGAGGTCCTTACTCAAATGTCGTCTTCCCAGAGAGACCGTAGCTGCAAGGTCTCTTGGCTGCAGCACTGCCTGCCCCTGCTTCATGCTTCTCCGTGGTGATCACCACCACCTCATACATTTTTCATATACATTCTTCACTCCACGTCTTTTTAGGTAATCCCCGCAAAGGCAGAACTTGGGGGGTCTGTTTTCATCTCCCCTGTGTTCTCATCACAGAAGAGGCACTCAGAGACCATTTCATGAATAGAGATAGCTAGCGTTGCTCTCCTCAGCCAGTGTGCCTGTGGGGGCGCTTTTGAGTTCAGCTGTCATTACTGTTGATCATATTGATTATTGATTGTCATACTGATTATTGGTTATCCTCTTTACCACACAGATGGACCACGGGAGGCTCAGCTAAGCCAAGTGACTTACCTAAGGCCATGCAACTATTAGCTGGCACAGCTGGGACATGAACACATATTTTGTGTGTGTGGGTGGGTGGGTGTGGGTGCTCTAGTCTGATGCTCTTTTTTCTTGACCTTTATTCAATATTTATGACTACAGATCATAAAGCATTTTGGGGGGTATAGACTGTGGAGAGCCTCATATGGCATGAACAACATCAAGAAAGACTTCTAATAGGTTTCTGTTCCAAGGGTCTCCCATCTTCATTGTGGGACATAAATTTACCCATGATGGGCCCCTCAAAACATGTCAGGAGGAGAACTGTGGCAAGCCTGACTCCATGACGGAGGAAGCAGCCCGCGGCCCGGAGATCATCTGGTCTCCATCAGAATCGAATGCTACTCTGAGTGTTCTGGGTTTCCGCTAAGACATGTCATCCTTACATGTGGCAAAAGAATGACGGCTTGTTCATCCGTGATCTGGAGATTCCACTTGCAGGTGCTACTCTAAATGTATGGCCAGAACAAAAGCTATCAAGGCTCGTTAGCATTATAGACAATGGCGCGCTCAATGCTTTGACATTCGAATAGGCATATGGATGGGTTCCGCCAGTTATTTTGGAAGAATTGTGAGTGTGCCTGCAATAGCAGCTTTGTTTATCTGCTATTTAAAGCTAAGAGCTAGAGATCTGTGACAGATGCCAGTCTGGCTCCCGTGTCGCCAAGCAAGTGTCTCAAATAAGGTATAATCAATAGGTAGGACCATCAGGTGACTTACACGAACTTTCTTGGATGAGGTGTCGATGCTGTTTGCATTACTGATGCCTTTGATTTTGCAAAGGATGATGGTGAGATCTTGATTTCTCGTAATGTTTTCAAAACTGCAATTTAATTGCTCGTTTTCCCCGTGGAAGAGGGTGATTTCAATGTCTGTCTTGGAGATATTGAACTCGTCATTTTCTTTCTGTGAAGAACAAAGAGGAGAAGAAGAAATCAGGGCACCCAAGGGAACCCACAGACCCAAGTACACCTGGCCCGTCGAGGTGGGGGGGCGCGTCCCACCCAAAGGAAGCGAGAAACATACTTGAATTTTCACTTCCAGCTCTGTGTCCCCCTCGGGTTCGACCCGACACCCCGTGAACCTAGGGTCCTCAAGATACTGCAGGCTTCCGCAGTCCAAGAAGGTGTCCTGGACTCTCAGCTTCACGGTGACGTTCGTACGCGCTTTTGAACTCTTTAAACTGGGGGCTAAAAACCTGCAGGAATTTGTCACACAATATTCAGAGACCTGAGGGAGGAGAAAAGAGCATTTTTAACAACTTCATTCCTAGGCACCTGGGTGGCTCAGTCGTTAAGCACCTGCCTTTGGCTCAGGTCATGATCCCAAGGTCCTGGGATCAAGCCCTGGGCTCCCTGCTTGACGGGAAGCCTGCTTCTCCCTCTCCCACTCCCCCTGCTTGTGTTCCCTCTCTCACGGTCTCTGTCAAATAAATAAATAAAACCTTTAAAAACAAATAAAAACAAACAAACAAAAAAACAATTCAAAAAGCAACAAAGATCAACTTTGTTCCTGAGCCCCAACCCTGCATAGGAGGGGCAAGATGACCTGGGCAACTGAACTTCTCTGTGCTTCTAATTTCTCATCTGCAAAATGGGGAAACTGATACTACCCTCCCTTTACAGGGCTGAATGAACCCGAAATCAAATTAAATCTGATGAGGGCTCATTCAACTAAACGGGAATGAAATTACATGGGATTACATGTGCAGAAATGCTTGAAATCATGCCAGGCACACAGTCAGCACTCCACAGATGCTAGCTGCTGTCCCTGCAAATGTTCTTAGCGATTGCTCCTGGGGGCATGCAACGGAGAAAGGGGCGCAGACAGTAGGAGCCGAGACAAAGAGGGATGCTTGGCACCAAAGACTTTGCAGGGTCTGTGTGTCCTGTGAGTCCTTGAGGTGGGCTGGGAAATGCAGGCAGGGAGGGGACCGTCCCCCAGGGAGGCTGCGGTGACCTGCACACCACTGGCCACATCCCTCCTCATCCAGGGAATGTCTGTGGCGCTTAGCGGAAATCACTGACCCCAAGTGAGGAAAAGGTTTTGCAGGTCTAACAGGAAATCAGGGAAACAAAAGCAAAAGGGACAATGTGGCCCCATGAAAATGCAATGCATGAAGCATGGAAAGAACACAGAAAGTGTTTTACAGGTTTATTCATAAAAAAATGTCAATACTGTCATTTTTTGGGGTGCAGAGATATGGTCACAGAAAGCCCCTGGAAAAGAGGAGGTTGACTAAGGTCTTGAAGAAGAACAACCGTAAGGGCTCCTGGCTGGCTCAGTCTGCAGGCTGTGCGACTTGACCATGGGGCTGGGAGTTTGAGCCCCATGTTGGGTATGGATGCTTGAAGATAAAATCTCAAAACAAAATAAAACAAAACAAAAACCCCAAGACAAAAAAACAAAAGAGAGCAATAAGACTTGTGAAAAAAATCTCAGGTGGGAGTTTACCTGTTTTTTACTTTCTACTATTGGAGATGAAAAGAGAGGGTGGGAGAGCACCTGTGTGGCTCAGCTGGTCAAGTGTCTGACTTGATTTCAGCTTGGGTCATGATCTTGGGGTTGTGGGATTGAGCCCCACACTGGGCTCCACATTTAGAATGGCATCTTCTTTGGACTCTCTCTCTCCCTTTCCCTCTGCCTTGTACCCCCATGTGCTCTCTCAATCTCTCTCTATAATTAAAAAAAAAAATCTTAAAAAAAAGAAAGAAAAAGAAAAGAGAGGGTAGGAAGAGGCCATAGGTGGGAAGATCTGACACAAAGGGCTAAGACAGACAACACCTCCTTCCCCCTGAATACCTCTCTAACCCTGGATCTCTCATGTGCATTTCTGGTGATGTGAAGAACCAAAAACTGGCTCTGGCTGTGTCAGGGGGCGGATGTGTGTATGACGAGGCTGTAAGGATGACTCAGGAAGGCCGTCTGTGCCTAGGCCCCAAGCCACATGGGTCCGAAGCACGGCCATGTCTGTGGCCACAGGCACACCTGCCCACTCTGGCAGGAAGTGGTCAGGTGGGGCCCGGAGAGGCTGCTTCTCTCACATCTCTTGTTAAAGAAGGAGAGAAAGGAGAAGAGAGAATGGGGAGAGCACTCGAGAAGAGGGTCAGTGTGCCCTCAGAGGCCCAACCTGTATCTGAAATGCATCATTTTGTGGGATGAGGCGCTTCTGTGCCTCCTGTTGGTGCTAACGAGTGGACAAGGGCTGGGAACCAGACCACCAAATGGGGAAAATGCCAGGTAAGAGGAGGCCAGGTCAGAAGGAAAGGGACCAAATCAGACAATGGCAGGAAAGGGAGGAGTTGATGGCAAGATTTCAGGGACTCGGGCAGGTCACTTGGCCTCAGAACCTCAGCTCTGTCCACACAATGGGAACGCCATCACACGCTCACCCCTCACAGGCATTTTCACACTTATTCCTAAACATTGTCCCATTATAGTGCCTCCCTACAAAGTCCACATGGCGACAATGGCAGACCTTGTCACACCAAGCTCATTCTCTCTCCTCTGTGCCACAATGGGAAATACTGCACCGCAAGGACAAGGTCTTATTACTGCCCTTAGAGCCCAGATGCTGTATATCCCCCAACAGGTAAAATCTTGTAAAGGCACAGAAATAAAAGATACTCCCCAAGGGACGGTAGTGTGATGAAAACAAAATCATCCTTGAAAATTACTATTATTACAAGGTAGCTGAAGACTTACATTTATGTTTCCTTTTAACTCGTGTGAAATGATTAAGTTGTCAATTACGTCAAAATTTCTGCCCACGATGGTTATATTTTGACCACCACTGCAAAGAAAAAAGCAACAAGAGGAGTTTCATAGTAAACAGGCAGGCATTTTGCATTTATGAACAAAGCTATCACTTTATTCACACTTAATATAAAACTCAGTTATGTTTGAGAGCCAAGTAATACATTTTAATTTCAAATGTGGGACAATTCTATAACTCTTTTAATGATACTGGCCACAAACGTATAATTTTTAAGATATATAAATACAAAAATTCAGGTCAGATCCGGCGTTAATTCTAGGAAAATGCCCAAATTCTTTTAGAGAATTTGGAGCCTTGCTGTGTCACGTTGCCACATATAATCAGATCATTGGCTATACCCTGAAAAGGTTTCACTAAACAGAATTTTGTTTGATTGCTGTTTAATCTATATTAAGATACTTCAATCTAACAATTTTCAAAATCAAACTCCCAACCTACCAATTATACTTTATTTAGGGAGATAGGGAACATTTTGGACAAGGTAAAATTATAAATGACATTAAAACTATAAATTCCCATTTGGTAGGCCATATAAATAACAGCTCCATTCTCTCCAAAACCAAGCCAAATGATTTCACATATTCTCAGCACATAATCGCACAGAAGCCAAGTGGTCATTAGATGTGAAATAAACAGCTGTCCCCAGCTCTGGCTGCCCTCATCTACCCCCCCCTCCCCATTCATGTAGGTCATTCCAGGGGACAGGAGCCTGGGAATGTCAGCTCTGTGCATCAGCCGGGCCCAGGGTGACAAGACCGCGAGGTGAGCATGAGGAGGCCAATCTGTGTAGGGCAGAAGGAAGACATGAAGCCCTGACCCAGTCACAAGGGGGAAAGGCTGAGTTGGCCTCATGCCAGCCTGTCGCTGTTCCTAGAAATTGGGGCTGAACTGCCTAAGAGCCACATCCTGGCCTGGGCCTAACTCAGGGTCCCAGGCTCAGATTAGCACAGGTGACTGGACACTAAGAAGCTAATCAAATCACTATGCTGTGCACCTGAAACTCTTGTAATATCATATGTTGATGATACTTCAATTAAAAAAATAATAAAGAAGCCTCTTATTTGATGGCAAAGCAGAATGCTGGTGGTTTGGCTCACAGCAGCCTGAGCCAGAATGCCTGGGAGGCCAGGCAAGTCCTTGTAATGCTCTATGCCTCAGTTTCCTCTTCTGCTAAAAGGGCTCTTCCCTTTGTGACAATAAACTGAGTTAATAGATGAAACACACACCGCATGTGGGAAGGGCCATGTCACTGTTTATGTTTATTAGTAGGAAGGATTGACCCCAGCGGAGGTGGTTCAATGCCAGAGGCTTGGTTTGGAGAGTTCACTTTTTCTCATACCACTGTCCGGGGCAGAATGGTTGAAGTCCCAAGCCCCCCGTCCCTTGTATTTGGAGACAGGGTCTTTAAAGATTAAAAGAGGTCATTGGGGTAGGCCCTAATCCAGTAATATGACTGGAGTCCTTATAAAAAGAGGAGGGTAGGACACAGACAGTCATAGAGGGAAGACCATATGAAGACAAAGGGAAGAGACCATTTACCTACAAGCCAGGAAAAGAAACCAACCCTGCCATCCACCTCTGACTTAATCTTAAATATGAACACTGGACTAGAGGTGTTTTTCTCCTGTTTCTTTTTCTCTTTTTTCTTTTAAAAACAAAGGTTCATCTACATTTTCATCTAGACAGTACTTTGAAAATCAGCTTCATGCTGTGTTAGGTGAAATCTCTTACTATGAAAATATCTTTAGGGTTATATTCCAAAATCTGAATGTGAATTTAAATTCAACTAGACAATTTTTTTTTAATATATTGGAAGAGTTTATTTTGGAATGTCAATCTCTCTCTTAGGGAGGATGTTTGAAATGCAGATACTGCTTTTCATTTAGATAGCTCCCAATATTTCCTCGAATTATTCAAAACAGCTTACTCGAAAGGTTATAAAATGAAAGATGTAAGAGAGAAGCTTTGTGTCATGGGCAGGAGTGAGATGTCATGTATTTGTATCAGAAATGCAGGCTAAGTGTAGGTACTGCAATGGAACGAACATTTTAAAAGGTGAAAGACATACAATCTGAAGAGAAACCACAGTATGAACATACAACTTAGCTGTGAGCTTCCTGGCAGCCACAGCTCAGAGGAAAGCAGGACACGCTCGCAGTTTTGAAGGGGACAAGTGCCGGTCAGGTGTGTGTGTGTGTGTGTGTTTTCTAGGAATAAATACGAAGGGGAATTCTGTGAGAGGAGTTTACATAGGACTACTATTTCTATCTTTATTTGAGTGAAATCTGTGATCTTTATGAATATGATCCCTTTCTTTCTTTTCTTTTTTCTTTCTTTCTTTCTTTCTTTTTTTTTTTTTTGAGAGAGAGGGAGAAAGAGAGAGTGGGGCAAGGGGGAGGGGGACAGAGGGAGAGAGAGAATCTTCAGTAGGCTCCACCCCCAGCACGGAGCCCAAGGTGAGGCTCGCTCTCACAACCCTGAGATCATGACCCCTTTACACACAATGACAGAAAAATATGAATCTAGAAAGCACCTGATCCAGGTGGTGGCAGGGTATATGAGGGAACAATGTGGCAGAGCGATGTACGACAAGGGTCCCACAGATGTACAGTTCCCGCCATCGAACTGGATACACACGTCCTTCATTTCTTTCCGGCTTGATGGTAGAGAGAATTTCATATGGGTGTCGTTTAGCACATGGCTAACCTGGATCCTAGAAAAGCGCAGAAAAACAACTCTTAAAGGACCCAGACGCTTAGCACAGTTGACTTCTGAACATGACCATGTATGACTTTTATTTGAACTGCAACAACCCACCCACTATCGCAGCAGTTGGAGGCAACTGCTGGTTCATCAGGGGCCGCTGACCACTGTGGGTGTCACCTGGGGCAAGGTTCCTCTTTCTTCTGTGCATGTTTATGTTTTTATTTGCATTTCCCATGGAAGTGGGGCAAGGAGATGTAACCATTTCCCTTATAAGAACTCCTAACAGAAAGTGGAAAAATGGACGTGGTCCTAGGTTATGTTAAGGAATTCTGGTTAATTTTGCTGAGCATGAGAATGGCACTATCCTTATCTGTAGGAGACATATACTGAGCTATGTGTGAGGGAAAGGATATGGGGTCTGTGACATGCTTCTAAAAACCCCAGCCACCATCCTTCCTTCCCCTCCAAAAATGAAATGAGATAGGCAAGATGTTGCTAAGTTTTGAAGCTGGAGGATGGGTACAGAGAAGTTCGATGTACTCTTCTCTCTTGGGTATGACTGGAAATTTCCATAATGGAAAGCTTAAAAAAAAGAGAAGTTCCAGTAGAGCAGGTTAGAACCCCATCCTAGGCAGAGATAGACGATTCTGCCATTCAGAGAGCAGAAAGCCCATGACCAGAGCCCATCCCAAGAGCCCCGGGGTTTCAGGGTTCAATCAGCATCAGAGCCAAACTGCCTCCCAAGGAGCTGCAGACAAGAAATTGTTTGGAAGTATCCTGGGTGCTTCTGACATCCAATGGGGCCTATCCTCCACACCCTTCAGGGGTCAAAGCAAAGCCTTCTAGAATATTCCCTCTGCAACCTGCACTTCCTCTGTACATCATGTCTACAATGACCCTGTAAAGAAAAGGTCATTAAGACTGGGTTGTGCTGAATAACGCTCGGTGTAATTAGGCTGGCTACATGTGACTTTATCGACACTAGATGATATGTGCACGATTATTAGCGCTTACACACATATCCTGTAGGTAGTAATAACAGATCCTAACAAGAAGGCAAATTCAAAAAGCAACTGAGTCAGTGTGCATTCACCCTACCTCGGATTTACATTCTAAGCTTTATATTCAGAGCCGAGCTCTAGGAAATTCATCGTCAAATGGCTGATCATTAAAATCCAGACTTGTTTACAAATTTTGGAAGGAGACAGGCGGACATGTGGGTCATTCTGCTATTATTCTTGTATTTTTTTCCCTTCAGAATAATTAGGAATTTGAAAAATACCATAGTAAAAGAGTTAGGGATTATGGCATGAACTCCCATATAGGATTAACTGGGTATTATGTTTACTCCTCGTGAACTTGGGTTCACCACTCTGATGTGGTTACTGAAATGCTACACGCAGAAAGGCCTCAGAGTCATTTAATTTAATAACTGCAGTATCTCAAGACACATTCGGAATTGAAATGAGAGCATAAAGAGTCAAAAATAGGGTAATGCTCTGAACACTGACTTATTTTCCAGTGACGATGATTGCCTTTCGGTGAACACACAGGTGTCTAACTTCACAGATTTTGCTACACAAAATGAAAGATTTTTGCAATAAGGTATTTAGCCAGGATCAACGGCACAAAAATGCCTATGCCGCATAGATATAGCCGTTAATGTGTGCTTGATAATTCTGGTAAACAGCAGAGCCTCCCACAAACAGCTTTCTCCATCAAGATGACAGACATCCCAAATTTACTGCGGGGAGGGGGAAGAGGATGGCCGTGATATGCAGCAAATGAATTAAAACAGAAAATTCAGTAAATAAGTATGGCAGATTAAAATGCCATACAAATCTGTTGTAGTAGTTAAAAAACAAAACATCATGCTTCAACACGTTGGCTCCTATGCATTTCCACGATGCGAACAAGCTCGGTGTTATACTTCATAGAGATTGTGGATGTCTTTTACTTCAAATTAACTCAAAGTTATAAAAGCTAACAAGCAGAAAACTCAAATTATCTATTGAGTTATTATTATGATTTCTCTCTTGGGGGGTAACATTTGCACAAGAATGTTGGGGAGACACTGAAAAATTCTTTTCTCTCTCAAAGTTTCACTGAAAGGATGAGTTAGGGGAAAAGAAATCCCAGAAATAATGATGTTCAAATGGTACACTGACCAGATATCTGTGTTGGGGAGTTTGGTCTTTTTTTCTTTAACTACTAACATATGTTCCATTTCATTCATGTAGCCTGACACCAATCCAATGAAGAGAAGGCTATAACAAATAAAACAGATCAGGAAGCTTCATTTTTCAACTTTGGGTGATACATTGGAAGAGCTGTTCTATTTTATCATCAAATTCCTAAGAATGCAACTGATTTCCTAAGGGGATCATTTTCAAGATCATGTTTGTTATCCAAAATACTTGATTTTATTAATGGATATGGATTAAGACCTCAAATAGGCAAGGCCCTAACATTAGTGGGTTCTGAGGTTTTGGGGGGTAAGAAGGAACAGATTCTCTCACAATTAACTTCAAATGTGGTGTTTAAATTATTCTCCTTCTTGAAATTATGTCTTATCCAATATGCAGACCAATGGCCAATTTTGGCACATGGCAATACTCTGAGAAGATCGTAATCACAATGATATGCCTCTGGCATAAGGTTGAGCTTTTTACTATATTATCAAGGATAAATGACTATTATGTCAACTCACACATCCTTCTCGCAAGTACTGGTTCCTTTCAGGATCATAGTAATTTTGGATGCCTGGGTAAAGTTTGCCCCCGTGACGATCACATTGCTTTTCCCTAAAGTCGATATCTTCCGTGGCTCAATGGACTTAATGTAAAAGACCTGTTGGAAATAAAGATTCACACACAAGATCAAAGCTAAGAAATGGCATTGTTCCAAAAAATCTGTTTATGTGCTGCTGTTCGAAGAAATCACTGGGAAATTACGACATTTTGCAAACACAAGCAGACAGTGTTTAATGAAATCAATGAATTCAAGGAAGAGTGCCGAAGATTCATGTCTCTCAACATGCGACAGCATGAGGTCAAACCAATTAGTCTTCGTCTCACAAGACAGTTGAAAATACAGTTGAAGAGTCTGACATTCTGTCTGAAGGGTGAGATCTCATCAGAGTCTTGCAAATGCTCAGTGCCTTACGGCTCCCCATCCAACAACATGAAAGGAAAGACAAGGTGTCCGCTGAAGCTAGGCCAAGAAGCGTTATCATTAAACTGGAATAAATGTCATTCTGGATAAATTTAATTCCCTAGAAAGCAGTGCCTATTTTTTGTTTGTCTCAGTTGGGCTATTTGAAAATCAACCCAATCCGCCACCTAATATCCAATAGTCAGAAGCCAAACTGGTGTGGTCAATTGTGTCTTCTCCATGGTACCCATTCATGTACGCATAGACACTTTACTTCTCTGTTTGCAATGTCTAATCAAAATTTCCTAAAAAATCTGACTCTTGGTTTTGGGTCAGGTCACAATCTTGGGGTCATGGGATGGAGCCCCATGTCAAACTCTGCACTCAGCATAGAGTCTGCTTGGGATTCTCTCTCTCCCTCTCCCCTCACTCATGCTCTCTTTCTCTCTCTCTCAAATAAATGAATGAATAAATAAATAAATAAATAAAATCTAAAAAAACGGAAGGGTTCCACACAGGTAAGGAAAAAAAATGACAAATTCTCCTTAAAAGAACAAGGCCTTCATTTGATGGCAGAATCACTTTCCCTTTCAAAGATGAGACAATTCTGATTTCTTTCACTTTTCTCCTACAGATGCTACCATCTATCATTTTAATCATTTTGTCGTCTTTCATATAGACTATTTCCCGCGTGTCTGTGTTCTTCTATGACAGGGTGATCAGAACAGGACAGAAAATTCTGATTCTGGCCGATATAAAGTACAGCAGATCTCTAGCATGACAGCATTTCATACTCGCACAGTTGATGTTTGAAAACAACCTCCAGGGCTAGAGACACGGAGTCATGTGAAATTTGGCTAAGCCATCAATGCCAGTGTATCCATGTGGAGGACCCAATCCAGGAAGAGGCCACCAATGGCACTGGGAGAGCATCAGTCACGCCCAACACCTGTCTACCACCTGCTTCCTGAAGTAGCCTCCTGTTCCCCGCTCCTTTATAGGTTCCCACCTATAAAGGAGCGGGGAACAGGACTTGTCACAGTGGACTTGTGGGGCTGTTCTCACGAAGCCTCCTGCTGAGAGGGAGGTGTGATTCTGCTCCTCGGCAAACACAGGTGCTATATGGCAGAGCAATCACTAACACTCATTAGCACTATGGATTGGTTCTGTGGGTTGAGGTAAATTCATCGTTCGTGTCATCCCAGCAATGATGTCATGTGACAGAGAATTGATTTCCATGGCAGAATTTATTTTAATCACTTAGTAGAGGACTTTTGCCCCATATTTATAGAATCACGAAGGGTCTGAAAGGGTCACTTTAATTACTCTGTTATACTTGACTGCACTTTATGGGGGAAATTAGCTGCAGGAGTGGTACTTGGAGTAGGGGGATTAGCAAAGACTTCAAGATAAATCCCTTGCAAATGTCAAGTGTGTGCTCTATGGCTAAAGGCTTACTCTTCACTCTGACACGGTGACAGCTAAGTGAACGCATATGTATTGAGCAGGTAGGGGTCCCCAGAACAGCAGCAGGTGTCATGGGGGCATATGATCTCTGTGGGCACCAGAGCAGGAGTTGGCTGCCTAGTGGATCTGCCTGTAGCAAGCCAAATCCAGCCCATTACCTGCCTTTGTATGGCCCATGAAAGAAATGTCAAAGAAGTAATAATGTTCCATGACATGTGAAAATACATGAAATGCCGATTTTAGTGTCCACCCCATTCATTGATGGCTCGCCCGTGGCTGCTTCGCGCTACAGTGGGGAGTAGCTGTGGCAGAAACCGCGGAGCTCACGAAGCCTAAACCTTACACCATCTGGCTCTTTGGAGAAGAAACATGCCAGCCCTTGCACGGGGGAAATCCGCTGCCACCTTAGGGTGGCAAGATAGCCTGTGTTTTGTTATATGTTAATCCCAACAAAGACTCACATTTTTGCCCAAGTCTGCCACGATCTCCACGTTTCTTTCTGGACAGCCCTTCTGGATTCCTGTATTTATACTGGGATATCTGCTCCAACCAGAGTCTCACACACCCCAAAGAAATGCTACTTCTCTACCCTTGGGAGAGGATAAAAAGAACCTTATAACTAATGTAAAAAAAAAAATATTTTCGGGGGTTGTATTTTGCTCCTTAAACAGTTCTGCAAATGCCATCGGAGGACCCACCACATTGCCTTATTAACTTTTTATTTCTCCCTGAGCAGAGAGAGCCCTGCTACTTCAAAAGGATTTTATTTTTAAACCTTATTGTTTCGAGAAGTTTCCATCGGCAGTGTAGGATGAAATCCAGCCCCGGTCTATCTCCTGAAAGCAGATGCTTCTAGTCTGTTTGCAAAGAGGGTCAGATTAGTTGCCCTTTGTTTGCTTTGAGAACCTCTCTTAATAAGTGAGTTAAAGAGCTAGCAAGAGGACCTCATCGAATACACTGTGCAGGTATAAAAAAAAAATGGGGGTAGCTGTACAGCTGTACCATGGGGCTGTAACAATTCTTAGAAATATAACATTTTCTATTTTTACTAATAAAGGTTTTAAAAATCCTGTACAGACAGAAGGCAAAGAATGACCTCCCGACAAATGTTTCACACATTTACTTTAAACCTATTTTTATATTTTAATCAAGAGTTAATCTCACAGCCTGGTAGGAAGTCGTGGGCCCCCCGAGCTGACACACAGAACGGGTTAATTTAAAAACAGAATCTAGTTTGATATAAAGAGATGCTTTCTTCCAGACATACAGTAGGACTCCACCCTCGTCTTAGGACCAAGGATTTCCATACGCCAAATCTAAATACCCATGACAGTAACCTTCACAACCCGCGTTGTTCGGCAATTAACCTCGGAACAGTCCACTTCTTGTCAGTTACATTTTAAAGACAGAAGAATGCTTTTTGAATGGCTGCCCAAGTTTAAATTATTTAATAAAACACTATGAACTCTGGTCACTCACCGGTTTAAATTACTCCCCATTTTGTATATGAAAGCACATTAGAAACTGGTTAATTAGGGGATTACAGAATCCCCATTTGTTTTTATTTTCTTAAAACGAAGTCACTGTGGAATATTGGAAACAGCACAGCCCTTAAGAATAGCTATCTCTGGAAAGGTCTGAGAGGGTCGCTTCTGACAGAGTACGTTTTGTGAAGTCTGACGTCAACACAATTCAAATTACCGTGACATTAATGGAGAAACTACTGCCATGATTGAAAAGAACACTGGAAAGAGGTGCATTACGAAGGCTCCATTTATTAAGACCAAATTGTACTCTATTAATCTGTTTTAAAAAAATCTGAATATAGCAAAGCTCTCTGTAGGCCTGGACCCAAATCGACGCTCAGAAAAACATCTCTCAGAGTTTCACTGGCGAAATTAGTTCAAACAGGACTGGATGAAAAGTCACATGGATTCAAAACCAGCTGGAAATCTGAAACCAAAGGACATTAGAGAGATGAAAGGTAGCACAACTAATTAAAGGAAAATGTCCTGTAGGGCTCGACAGGGGTGAATATTTGGTTCAGAATTATTTAACATCTTTATTAATGACTGGGAAGGACAGAAGTAATGTATTCATGAAATGGAGAAACTGAAAAAAAGCGGTGACCGGCAGCGGGAATGGGGAGGTATAAAAGGAGGTGAGATCCTGAAAGAAAATACAGTCCCGCCAAAGCAAAAGGAGAGCACAAGAGAGAACAACGAAGTCACGCTCCCTCCCGGCAGCCCTGGGACAGGCCCCAGGAAACTTGGGATGTAACCTCCAATCTCCAGTGGGTCCTGGGACATACCAAGAGTCAGAATGACAACTGAGATAGAACAGAAGATGACAGACCAAGGTCCTGGGCTAGGAGATCAAGGCTCGCTTCTCTGACATGGGGACTCTACGGGGAGGCTGATACGGCCCCAGGAGGGGCTACCAAGGCCACTCCGCACAGTAGTCACTCTTGGCCGCTAACCTTCTGAGTGTGGCAGCTCAGAACTGGCTTGGGTGACTGGGACTCCAGGACCAGGGTGGGCAGCTCTGCTCCTGGAGAGAGGCCTGACTGTAAATTAGACCCAACCTGTCCAAATCCACCCCTCTGCTGGGTTTCGACTCCAGCATGACGCTCGTGCCACTCCAGTCTCCTCTGGGCCTCAGTTTTCCACCTTGGGCCTCTTTGGTTCTCCTGGTCCTGGAGAAGATACCAGTCTTGCTGGGGTCTGCTCCCTCCACTCTCACCACACCCCAGCCTCCCCTCTCTGGGGGCTCGGAGGCTGATACCCCCCTGGCCCTGGCTGGAGGTCTTCAACCCATGTTTGTGCCATGGACGGGCCAGGACGGGCCAGGCTCTGCCAGTTAAATGCCAAGAGAAGCCAGTGTTAGTTTTCTTCCCTCCAGACTGACTCTTATCATGAACACGAAATCATTTCATGCTTGTTTCCATCCTTCGAGGTCCTACAGAGTAGAGTAGTGGTTAAAACTGCAGGCTCCAGCGTCAGACTGCCTGTGTTCAGAGCTCTTGACTATCATTTACTAGCTACCTATCCTCCGCACGCCAAGAGCTCTCTGTCTGTAAAATGGGGACACTGTGAGCTCACGTCAAGAGCTACTCTGAGTTCAGGACACAGCACAGGCTCAGCAACTGTGGGTCACCACCGTGCAAGCTAGTACAGCCTGGCGGTCCTTCTTATTCCTTCTTCTGTTGCACGCACTGAACTGCTTCACGAAAATGGATTTTATTTCCTCCAATATATTGTAAGTGCTGCAATGCAAGTTCCTTGAAGGCACATGTTTTGCCCCCCTGTGCTCAATAAACACATTTTGAATGACTGGATCAATGAACGCTTGCCGGTGCCTTCAACGGCACGGAGCCCACTGCTACGCCCACAGAAGCCACGCAACAAGGTAGGTCTTAAACTTCATCTCGCTGCTAAAGGCAAGATCTGTGAAGGAGTCGATTCGGATTGCCTGTGAGAAATTAGGATGCATGTTCAGAAGTGGCAGAGGACGGGAAAAGGAGGGGTGAGGAAGACAAAGAAAGAACACGGGGAATGTAGGTGAATGCTCGGGAGCAGGAGCCATGGCTTTAGGGCGTGTTTCCACCCGACCGAGATAAGCAGACGGCGCAGAGTAGCAAATATTAGAACAACATCGTATCACATCAGACCTTCACAACCTTTCCTTGAGAACAGGAAAGGGAGAAGCAGCCAGCGCTTCTCTCAGCAGGTGGAAGACTGTTAAGAAAAGGAAGAGAAGTGAATGCAGGGTCCCCGGGGCCAACCCTCTGGGAGAGACTGGCTTCTACAGCTGAAAACACTTCTCATCCAAAGGGCAAACATAGGGTTTTGAGTTCACTTCCCTGTTGTGGTGATGCCTTTCCTTAAGGCAGTCCCCTCCCCGATAAATGACCGTATTTGTAGCTCAGGTAAAGGGACTGGGGATAGGTGCGTGGACCAGCATGACGGCAGGAGGTCCAACCCGAGCCTGAACCAGGAACCCTGTCTCCTAAGTGCCACATCCGTGGATGAGCCAATTCCCAGCTTAAAAGATAAATGTCTCGAGTAGCATTCTGCGGCTGTTGAAGAACAAAAGCCAGGCTCCTCGGCCTGGTGTGGAAGGCCCCACAAATGCCGGCTACTGGGTCATGTCAGCCCCGTGTCCCAGGATTTCCTGCCCCCATCTCTGGTCACACTGAATTACTTGGGGTCTCCTGGACCCCAGGTATGGATGCCCTGGAATTTTCTGGTGACCCATTATGCTTTTGCTAATGCTAGCCACTCTGTTTAAAACACTCAGTCCTCCGTCTCCATGTGTTTCGTCCCTCAGCGGTTGGCTGAAGTTCCATCTCTGTCCATCAATCCATCTGTCCATCAAAACCTTCACCAACCATGCTGATTCAGTGCTTTCAGCTGCCAGGCACTGGGCATCAATAAACAGGAACAACTGAGCCAAGGCTGTGGGCACAGCCAGGCTCTCTGAGTTGGCATACTTTCTGGTGCTTCTCCTATGCTAATATTTTTATTTTATATTCTTTCTTATGTACTCATGTACAAGATTCTTGAATCTGATGGCAAGACATGTGCTGGATTCATTTGTGCCCTCCTCATTACAGCTACGAAGCTCGATATAATGGCATCGACCAGATGCTCAAAACGACACCTGTAGGAAGCGTCAACTCTAGCTCAGCGTCATGAAGCCAAAGAACATGTCTGCACCGTTGCCATCTCCTGTCTCCAGCGCCCGGCCCACGGGAAACACTCGGTACAGGGGTGACGCAGAAAGATGTATGGAGGGAGAGCTCTCAGTGGCTTCTCTGCTATGAAAAGCGTTCAGTACTTCAATCAAGGCCAACACAGGACCCAAACTGGAAACGTGGGGTTACACATCCCCAGGATAACAAAAGACAGTCGTATATGGCAGAGCAGGAGAAATCCCTCCTGTGACCAATACTATGCCATTCCCTATGATCCTAAATTGAAATTCTGCTCTGAGCCATATATTTAAAGGAAACATTCCAGTATCAACAAAATACCTTTCTCCAAACTAAGAAGGGTCATTCACATAGCAGCCCTAGAGATGGGCCTGGGCTCCCAGCTGTGTTCAGCCTTGCTCTGCCCTCTTTGTAACCTAGCCAGTTCTTTTAACAGCCCAGTGTCAAAGGTCAAAAGGCACAGGAAGACACTAATATAGAAGAAATTTTAAAAGTCATTGCCTGGATTACCACTCAGCAATAAAAAAGGAACACACTATTGATCTGCAAAAGAACTTGGATGAATTTCCAGAGAATTATGTTGAGTTAAAAAGGCCAATCCCAAAGGGGCATGTCAGGATGATTCCATTTATACAGACTCCTTGAAATTATAAAATTATAGAAATGGAGAACAGATTAGTAGATGCGAGGGGTTAGAAATGGGGAGTGAGAGGGAGGAGGAAAGGGGGTATGGTGATAGAGCTGTTCTGTGTTTGACTGTTATCCCTG
This sequence comes from Lontra canadensis, assembly GCF_010015895.1. Classification (NCBI taxonomy): domain Eukaryota; kingdom Metazoa; phylum Chordata; class Mammalia; order Carnivora; family Mustelidae; genus Lontra; species Lontra canadensis. The sequence continues at coordinate 8,956,241 of NW_022631046.1, read as the reverse complement.
TCAATTTCTTGGTTGTGATATTGTGTGATGGTTTTGCAAGATGTTACAGCTGATGGAAACTGGGCAAAAGATATGGAAGATTTCTCTGTATTATTTTCTTAAAAGTACGTGTAATCTATAATTACCTCAAAATAAAATTTAACTTTTTCCTGAACAGTCTTGAAAAAGACAAATAAAGTTGAAGGACTCACACTTTGTGATTTCAAAACTTATTACAAAGCTACAGTAATGAAAACAGTGTGAGATGGGTATAAAGACAGACATATAGACCAGCAGAGCAGAACAGATGGCCCAGAAGAAATCCTTGCATATCTGATGAAATGATTTTTGATAAGGGTGCCAAGACCGTTAAATGGGAAAAAGCCAGTCTTTCAACAAGTGGTGTTGGGAAAACTGGATATCCACCTGGAAAAGAATGAAGCTGGATCCTTACTTTATGCCATATATGAAAATTAACTAAAAAGGGACCAAAGATCTAAAGTAAGAATTAAAACTTTAAGACTCTTAGAAGAAAACATGGGCAAAAAGCTTCATGACATTGGATTTGGCAATGATTGGATAGGACACCAAAAGCATGGGCAACAAAATTAAAAAAAAAAAAAAAGAAAGAAAAACTGGACTTCATCAAAATTAAGAACTTCTGTGCATCGAAGTCTACAATCCACAGAATGAAAGGGCAACCTGTAGAATAGGAGAAAACATTTGCAAATCATGTATCTGATAAAGGGTTGATATCCAGAATATATAAAGAACTCTGATAAATCAACAACAACAAACAACCTGATTGAAAAATGGGCAAAGAACTTGAACAGACATTTCTCCAAAGAAGATACACAAATGGCCAATAAGCACATGAAAAGATGCTCAGTATCACTAACCTTTAGGGAAAATTACTCAAATCCACAATGAAATACCACCTTATACCCACTTAGAATGGTGACCATTAAAAACAACCACAAAAATCACAAGAGTTAGAAGGATGTGGAGAAACTGGAAAGCTTGTACACTATTGGTGGTAATGTAACATGGCAGAACACCATGAAAAATAGCACGGCAATCCCCCCAAAATTAAAAATAGGATTATCATACAATTTGGCAAGTCCCCTTTTGGATATATTCCCAAAAGAATCAAAACAGGGTTTTCAAGAGGTATCTGTACACCCATGTTTATAGTAGCATTATTTACAATCGCCAAAAAGTAGAAGCAACCCAAGTGTCCATCCACAGATGAATGGATAAACAAAATGTACTATATGCACAGAGTGGAATGTTTTTCGACCTTTAAGAGGGAAGAAATCGTGTTCCATGCTAATAATATGGATGAACCTTGAAGACATTATGTTAAATGAAGTAAGTCAACAAAAGGACAGTTCCTATATGACTCCACTTAGATGAAGTACCTAGTGTCATCAAATTCATAGAGACAGGAAGTAGAATGGTGGTTGCCAGGGACTGGCAGGGGGGCAGGGAGGGGGAGAGAGAAAATGGGAAGTTATTTTTTAATGGGTATAAAGTTTCAGTTTTGCAAGGTGAAATCTGTTCTGGAGAGGGAATGTGGCGATGGTTCCACAAGAGGGTGTGTGTCCTTAAAACCACTAACTGTACACTTAGAAGTGGCAAAGATGGTAAATTCTGTTCGGTGTGTCTTGCTAAAACTGAAGGAAACAATTAAAACAGCAACAAAAGAGAAATTTAACTCTTTTAAGAAGCCACTACGTTCTTGATCCAAATAGCTGTCATTCTGTCTTAGTTCTATGAGCTAATGGGAAGAGAAGAGTAGTAGCCCACCACTTAATAAAACCTCAAAGACTTCAAATATGGAGAGACTGGCATACCAAGCCTTTCTAATGCCTTTAATTAACTTCGTAATCCATTTTGATTCACAGTCCCTCTGCCTGGTAGTTATTCACCGGAAGTTATTATCAACTTTTCAGTAGCGATGAAAAATGTGCTACTTATCTACTATATTGGCACTTGACCTTAAATAACAGCAAATGAATAAATCAAAGCCATAGATTAGTCATGAAATAGAAAACAAAGTCTTTTTTTTTTTTTATAAAAAGAAATGTTGTGTTTTAATTTATCCGCCCCTGCTAGACCTCCAGATTCATAAGAGCAAGAACCTATCCTTTTCTGTTTGTCACCACCTAGTACATGCTCAATTAACTCCTGTCGGCTCAGTGAAGTCAGCCACTGGGCACAACCACCAGCACGTTCACATTGTCCTATCCTTACTTTTCAAACATGTCTGCTGGTTGAACTTGGTGATTTGCTGTGAATAAAATCCATGGAATTTCCAAGGAAATTCGATGGAAAATATTTTTCCATGAAGAATATTTGGGGGAAAAGTGGATGTCATAAGACACAACTCTTTGTTTTGACACAATTAACTATGGGTCCCATCACCTCTGCAAAGTAAAGAGAGGTGATCTGAAGGAGGTTAGTTGGTATATTTTGCATAGACTCCCTTCACCCCAGGAACCCCCAGGAAAGTCACGACAATGTGTGGTTCGAACTGAAATCCCCTCAGTACTGTGCATTCTCTGCTTCCTTCTAACTCCCCCAGAGTGAGCTGCCAAGTCACCTTGAAGATTTTATTCCTACTGGAACAATATCATTTTTCATAATTACGGAATTTTAATTTCTTTTATGTGAGTGCACAGCCTTTGATGTATTGAGCCAATTAACTGAAACTTGGTTAAAAATCGAAGGTAAAAAAGGGAATTTTGGTGGAAAGTAAAACAGGGCATTTTCAAAAGGAACTCAAAGTGGGAGGAGTTGTTATTGTCATTTACAAGGGGAATTTTTTTCCATTAGAAGTCCCAAACCAGGGTCTGACCTGCAAGCCAGGATGGGTCCTATTACTCCTATTCTCTGGGACTCTTCCTCCTCCTGCTGTCTCGGGTGGTGTCCGCTTCTCCACAGCGACTGGACAGTGCTCCTGGAATGAAGAATAGCCCTTCAACACCCAAACAGATGGGACACTTAGAGTTTGAAACAAACACGAAAGACAGACTGGGACTGGGTGGTCACAAACATTTATTTATTTATTTATTTTAAAGGTTTTATTTACTTGACAGAGAGATCACAAGTAGGCAGAGAGGCAGACAGAGAGAGAGAGAGGAAGCAGGCTCCCCGCTGAGCAGAGAGCCCGATGCGGGGCTCAAGCCCAGGACCCTTAGATCATGACCTGAACCGAAGGCAGAGGCCTAACCCACTGAGCCACCCAGGCGTCCCACAAACATTTATTTTTTGGTTAAACCTTGTGACACCAAAAAATGATACTTTACCTGGCTTCGCTTGTAATCAGAAGGGTCACAAGCTGTGAAGGGATGGATACACTTCCTCTCACTTTTACACCAAGCACAGCCAGTTCCAATACACCCTGGGCATCTGGCAACATGGAAAACCAACTTAATTCCTGCATATTTAGGAAAACGTCCGTAACCTAGAAATTCCCTCTGTGATGCGGGGTATAAGCATTTAAAAAACGGGGGGTACCCCAAATCCTGGACAGACTGATGAACACCCCCCCAGGGGGGAGAGAGGACAGTCCTCTGAGGCTAGGCTACAGCACTGACTTTGTGCCTGCTCTGGGCAGCCCCCAGGGCTGATGGACTGTCATCACACCTGCAGGGCTATCGCTATGGAAACCAGAAGCTCGGGATCACTTGCTGCGCTGGTAGATAACAAGAACCCACAGGCTCTGTTTCTGATTCTGGTTCTGCTGTTTGTCCACCCTCAGGTAAGTTCCCCTCTGGAGACCGACCTCCCCGTCTGCTGGAGTGATCTCACTCGCTGGAGTGGAAACACCCCTCAACTGCCCCGAAGATGCAAGACCGTAAGTATCGCCTGGCAAGTAAAGGGAAGGGGGTGTCAGAATTTGCTTTTAATCAAATTAAGGAAGAACTGCATCTACTACTTATCAAATAACCTATCACGTGGGGATTAACAGCAGAGGAGCTGAGAAGCTCGTCATAGGAAAATCGGAGTTGAAGGAACAATAGAAACAGAAACTGAGGTTGGTCTGGAAACACAGCTGCAGGAGGTCAGCCGGGATTTCGGGACAGCCAGTGCAGGGAGAGGGGACACGCTTCATATTTTACGGTCTTCCAAAAAAAAAAAAAAAAGCCAAAGTGTTCTGTGACTCTGATCTAGAGAAATGGCAGCTTCGATGGGAGAAGGAAATACGGGCTCCCTGAAAGTGTGTATCCAGCCACCTAAGTGTGCTCGAAGCAGGCTTGTGATTTGCATTCCCATCACGGCCTCTCAGGAGCGGGTCCTGTACTGAGCCCCTTTCTAAGGGAAGTAGGTACCAAGGACAGGGCATCCTCCCCCTCTGGGGGGACTGCGGGTCTGAGCAGCTGGTTCTTAATGACCTAGTTGTGGGACGGGGGCCAGTCACCTCCTTCCTCCTGGCATCTACACGGGGGAAGGGGTACCTGCTTTATGTTTCAGCTCTCTTTGAGCCATCAAACTCTTTGTAACTCTCCCCCCTTTTTTCCCATTTTCACAGACTTCTGAGGCTTTCTGTTCCAAGTCTGGCTTCTTCCCCCTCCCCAAATGCAACTAGTTTATTAGAAATAACCGAACTTGATCCCTCTTTAAGAGTGCCACAGTGGTGAAAATGGGGTCCCGGCACTCCTGTTCGGCTAGCAGTAGAGAGGCCCTCCAACTCTGTTTTGAGCCTGAACTCATCCCCCCTGACCCCCAGCAACAGTGGTTCTCAGGCCAGGCCAAAAGAAACTCGCATTCGATACCCACAGAGTCGGTCAATCAAACGACTGAATGAACTATAGAATCACTAATAATACAGTTTCCTGTTGTTTCCATGGGAACCTCCAACCCATCTTTCAACTGAAAAATCAGGAATCTGAGAAACACATTTCCTCCCTGTCTTCTCTCTGCGTTAGAAGCAAGGAGAGAGGTGTGGCCCTACCTCAGGGGGGGTACGTAGCCCAACACGGCCAAAAGTGGTATGAAAAGTTGGCGGTGGGGGGTGGGAATTAACACGGTCTTTCGATGAAAGAGATTTCATCTTGTCCTCCTCCTTGATGACTTCCCTTGCCTCATGCTCACACCCTCTTCCTTGACTCAAGTTCCCAAAGCTGTCGTTCAGATCAGGGGAGAACATTGTGGCAGCACCCCTCCCCCGAAGCCCCTCCCTGGACTCACTCCAAGGCGCCTCTTGGTCTGGGGAAAATGTATTTCCCTGTTGGTAGGATCACTTACGCCCAGTTTTTCTCCTCAGCTGCTTCACCTTCCTTATTAGGGCTAGAACGAGACAGGTTATTAGCTCAGGGGCCCCCCTATCTCCCGTTAGGCCATGCTCCAAAAGGCACTGTAGAAAGTTCTACCCCACAAAAGAGTTCTTTACGGAGGAGATGGAGGTGTAAAACAAATAAATAAATTAAAACCAATGAAAGAATATTTAAATTTCAAATAAATTCTTACTCTCTTAATGACGAGCAGTTGGTAAAGTTGAATCTTTTTGATAAACGCCAAGAACCGAAGGAGAATGTCACATTGACAACCAAAACATCTGGAGCAAAGGGGAAAAAAATGTCATTTACGGTGGAGTCCCGCTATCGTCAAGCAAAGCTGTAAATGCAAAAAATAAATATTTTTGCCTCCTTTGCATAGAGGGTGGGGCTGTGCCAGCTGCTTGCCAGCATTTCAATCAGTATGTGGTTCCTTCCCGTGGGCCATTCACGTCAGGCAGCCAAAGTGCACAGCACAAGCCTCCAAACAGACCCGGGCCCACCTCGCGTTCCAAGCCTCCCATGGATAATCACTAGGAAAAAGCCATTTTACAGCCCATTTACATCTCATCCTCTCCCCGGGATCACTATCTCAGCTTGTAATTGGCCACAGCATAAGAATAAAACAAGTCACCGAGCAAGAACTGCCTAGAACATGCTAACCAGAATGTTAGAGACGAAAATCCTGTAGCTTCAGCAACATCCACACTACCGATATTTGCCCAACAGACTCGAAGTGTGCCTCCCATGGGCCGGCTTCCACGAGCCTCTTGGAGTCCGCTGTTGCCAAATCTATGATAGAAAGTTCTCTTATTTGCTTTGGAAAACATACTCACTGGGTAGAAACCCCTCAAAAGAATAAAGTAACAAGGAAGATAAAAACCGTGCTCAATCAGCATTGGACACATGTCATCGTTCATGTATGTCCTTAACTTTTATATTGTATCCAAAGTGACTCCCCAACCCTATGGTGTGTCAGAATCACTTGAGAAACAGATGAAAACAGATCCCAGGGCCATGCTCCTTGATATCCTGAGGTAACACATGTCGAGAGCCTCTGGGACTCTGTGGTGGGGAATGTTCCCCCATGACGTGACTGTATACAGCTGGGGCTGGGTGTCACAGCCCGGAGTGGCCCCCTCAAAGCCCACTGTTTCCAGGAACCAGTGCTCCTCTCTGAGTTTTTCACTGTCATCTGGTTGGTAGGATACTGTCTTCCTTTTCTGAGTTAATGGAGACAGAGGATGAGCCTTTGAAAATAAAAGCCTTCACTTGGCCAAATAAGAAGTTGGCGTAAGTTGGTTGGCACCCCTTACTTTTCTTCGTGAACTTTTATTAGTGTGTGATTCCCAAAGTCTGAGAACCCTTACCTTCAGACACTTCTCTACAGCAGTAGAATTCATTCTAAAAGTCAGGATGCCACACACAATTCTGTCCACATAAAGTGGTTATGGGGAAAGGATAACCCCCGGCTGCAAAGACCAGGAGGTCTGAGGGCTGGAGTGACCTCACGGCAAGAGTATTGGCACAGCCACTTGTAAATGTTGGTGGAACGGACATACAGACAGGAAGCATGGAAAGACTGCCAGGGAAAACACATTTCAGTGGAATCTACAAGGTTCAGTGATGAACACCAGGAAAAGTTGCACTTTTCTTCATGTCAGCCTTGCACAAAACACTACTGGGAAATATCCCAAGGAAACGAATATATTTGATCTCTGCTCTGGTAGCATTTACAGTGATTCTATGAGAGATTAAATGGCTTAGGTGGAAAAACCCAACAATGACAGGACGCACACTCAAGGAAACAGCCCATGAGTGGTCTGAGTTCCATGTAGCACCTGCCTACCAAGATGGGGGTGCCTGTGGGGACTATGAGGGGTGCCCGAACAGCCTGGACTGTTATGAAGGAAGTGACTCTTCCTCCAATGTTTTAGAGCAAAAGGGCAACAGGATTTGATGAAAGGGGTGAGGGCATGGACAGGGCTTTGGCGATGACCACGAGCTGGGTGAGTACAGGAGGTGGGACAGGAGTGAGTTTGCTGGCTGAGAATATGCAAGGCATTCCAAGAAAAAGGCAGCAGAGGTCAGGTGCAATGGATAGAAGCTGTAAACGCGACCAAAGAGCTTTACAAGGTGATCACGAATACTTGAAAAACAGATTTTATATATGCGTAAGATCTGCATTGTAATGACCAAAATTAACTAGAAGCATATCACAAAGGCTGCATAGCGTAAACAAAGAAAAATGGAGAACTGGAATCATTTTCCAAGCTATCTGATCCCAAACAGTCACCAAGAGCCCAGAGGCTGAGAGGCATTATTTTAAGCTTGGGGCTCTGGTCTGTTGCACTAAATTCCCTCCGGAGAGATTTGGGATTAACTGAGTAACACCAGCTCTCACCCCAAAACTCCATTCCATCATGATCTTGTCCCATGTTAGGAGGCCTAACATGTGACCCTACTTCTCGTCTTTCTTGCCCACGGAGATTCATCAGTGTGTCCACAATAACTCCTAGCTATCTCTGGAATCTGTCCACTTCTCTCCATCCCTGTCTGTCTCGGCACCCGTTCTCACGGTCCCCCGCACCGGGATCACTCCAATGGCTTTCCTTCTATCTGATTTTTCACAGCTCACTCCTTTCCTCTTCTAGACATCCTCCATCTGTGACAGGCCACTCATTCATTCATTCATCAAAAATTTATTGATTGTAAATGGCTCTTTATACCAGACACTGTGTGCCTTCTTTGGTGTCTATTTTCTATCATTCTGCTTTCCATCTGTCCCTACCCCATTTGCCTGAACCACATAGAACCTCTTTTGGCTCCTCAAACAATGCCTTTACTCTTTTACTAGCCATCATAATAGTTGGTCTCTGCCTGGAACGCTCTTCCCCCTTTTCTGTGGCTCCCCTCTGTTCATCCTCCAGGAAGATTTCCTCATTCCGTCAGCCACCACCCAGGTTGTTAGGTGCCCCTTTCCTCCACTTCCCACGGATGTCTGTGCATTCACACAACCGCATTGTAACAAGTCGTCTACTTGTCTCCACCCCCAGCTGTCTCTTTCGGTCACCATATCCCCAGCACCTAGCACAGTGGCTGGGCCATAGTAGATATTCGAAAAATACATCCTTTCTGAATGGATACAATGATGTTAAGATGATAGAACATTAGCTGTTCTATTTTCTCATCTTGTCCAGGGTGTTCCCAGCTTTTCTGATCTCTGAATTACCTGAGCCCTTTGGGTAGGGTCAGCCCAATGGTCTCTAGCTTTACCCCATGGGTGTCTCCAGCACCCCCTTCTGCTGTCATCCTCCACTCACACGGAAGGGGGGATGCTGGAGTCCTAGGAGGAGGGAGAGCCAAGGGGAGCAGCCAAGGGGAGGGGGGTAGGTAGAGCGGGAGGTAGGCAAAGACTGAGTCTATGGGGGAGGGAGGCTAGACACACTCCCTCCCATTCAACTTGCTTCCTGGGCCATCTGTGTTCAGGAGGTTCTCTTGCTTTCTTCACTTACAGACAAAAAAACCAGCCAAAAGTCCACCTACCTTTGTAGGTCACTCTCGTGGGAATGCTGCACGTGCAGGGCTTGCTTGCTGGACTTTTATCCCCGCAGAGCTGCCTGCCCGTGTCGGCGCTCTTCACCGCGCACTCCCACTCCGCGCGCCTGGGAGGGAAGCTTCCCACCACAGTCACTGTAGTCTGTGTGGGAAAGAAGAAGATTCAGGAACCATGTCGTTGTTTCCGTACCCTCTCCATCCATCCTCGAGCCTTACATGAACTCACCCTCTGACATGCCAGACAAGGAGAACTTCTCAGACCGGTGATGTAAAGAAAGAGACGTTTCACCCACTATTTGCTTTGCCCTTCTGTGAATCTCATATTCCTATTCTCGGACCTTTTTTCTGCTCTGTGTGTATTTTTCTTATCAGTTTTCAAGAGAGCTCTGTAGAGATATTAATCCTTATCTGTCATATTTCTGACACATGTTTTCTCCTAATCTCTTTGTCTTGCAACTTGTACATGTGGTTATCTTTTACCCCACACGACGTTTTTATGGCATCATGTTTTTGTCTTGGTTTTAAAGTTATTCCCAAACTTTAGCTTATAGACAAGTATAAAATTGTTCCACCATCTTTGTTTTTTTTTTTTTTTAACTTCTATCTATAACCTATCTGGAAGGTATTTTTAAGTATAGTATGAGATAAGAGTCCATCTTTACTTTTATCCAGATGGTTAATCAGTTATGTCATAACCACTTACTTAAAAAATATCCTCCTTTTCTCACTGACCTGAAATACTGCTTTTGTCATATATTAAATTACCATGTATCTGGAATCTATTTCTGAATTCTGCCCTGTTCCAATTATCTATTGATTTACTTCTATCCTAATGTCAAGCTTTTACTACTGTGATTTTAAATATATTTAACATCTGAAAAGGCAAATATCTATCTTTATTTTTATAATTTTCTTAGCATCTCCTAGACATTGCTCTTCCATATAAATTTTAAGATTATCTTACCCAAACTGGGTGGGGAGACAATGAGTTTAATTGGAATTGTATTAAGTATATGCAACAGTTTTAGGAGATCTGATATATTTGTGATATTAAGTATTCCCATCCAAACACGTGATTTTTTTTTTTTCCATTTGTTTCTGTTTGGGCCAGGGTTTATTTAAGAAGTTGGACCTTGATTTCCTGGGTGTTAAGATACATTTTTCATTTCTTTATTTCTTACTGGTACTGTTATTAGATTATAGTTAAGGAAGGAGACCTATGAAATCTATTTAAAATTAAGGATTCATTTGCAGGCAAACATACAATCAGAGTTTTGGGGGTGGGAGGCTATATGTATGTGTGTGTACACAGATGGAAACAAAGAGAAAACTTTGAAATTTCCCCTAAAGCAACTTCTTCCCAAATGAATTATCTAAACAAACTAAGCAGCCAGTTCTCATGTTGAAAGAGGAAAATTATCCCACCACAAAAAAGGAAATACAGTGTGATGGGATAGAGATGTTAGTTAATGTTACGGTGGTAATTGTATGGCAATAGATCAATGTATCAAACTAACCCATTTTACATCTTAAATTTATACAATGTTAGGTGATTGCATTTCAGTTAAAAAAAAAAAAGAAAATGAAGGTTAGGGGAAAAAAAGGAAATTCAAGGAATTAATACACCAGTGGTGGACTCCTTTGGCAGCGGGTCCATGAAGGGGATCTGGTGGGAAGGTGGGCTAAGCATTAGAAAGACGGGAGCAGGGGAAGTGGTAACTTGCCAGCTATGATGAAGAGCCATAGTCCCAGACACCCTGGGAGGTGTTCATCTTCTGTTACACTTCTGACTTTCACCTGGACTTTCCAAATGGCCAGCTTCAAACTCTGCTGTCTGTTGTCCTTGAATCAGCTTGCTACATCTAATCTAGTCCTGGGGTCAGCACCATCTTTCCATTTTCAAAACATTCTGTTTCTCAGCCATAAAAACTTGCCAGAGAAGGCAAGTTCTTATAATCCAGCCTTAACTAGACTGAAGTCCAACCATCTCTAGCAGACTAGAGCATAGCAACGAAGCCCAGACTACTCCCACTAGCTCACCTCCAATAAATGGCTGAGCTCTCATTCACGCTGCTTTCTTCGACCCAGATGCACACACATCTCAACACATGATCATATATTATCCTGTATGCATACAGGCCTTAAATTTATTTCATTACTCAAATGCTATAACAACAGAATCAGAAATTCTTGTGAAATCAAATTTTCCGTATTTCCTTCCAATTCTCACATGGCTTTTACGTAACCATAATCATTGCATTTATTGGTTCCCTATTTATCAACCTCTTAAAATGCGCCAAGGGCGGTGCAAGGTGTTAAGTGCTTTAGTGAACAAAATAGCTGTGGTTCCTGCCCTCGAAGAGCTTATAGTCTAGCAGAAACATGGGGATGTCACCTTTCAGAAACTGGATGGCCATCTGGTGTGAAGAGATCTCCAAGATGGGATAGAAGCCTGGACTAGGATGGTACAGTAGAGAAGGAAAGAACGGACAGATTCAGGATACCCTTTAGCAGTAGCATGGGGCAGGACGAGAAGTAGAGCATGTGGATATGGAGGATTTGGGTAAGGAAAACGGATGGAAAGAAGTACCGTGTACTGAGATGTGACATACCGAGGGAGAGGCAGACTTTGGGAGGAAAATGCAAGATTTCAATTTTGTTTGACTGTAGTTCAAGATAGTTGTGTAATAATCAAGAGATAGGTCACGTTAGATATGGGCCTGGAACTCAGAGGAGCAATCTGGGCTAGAGATAAAGGAGACAATGAACACAGAGATGAGATATGAAGACCAGGGAGTGGATAAAATGGTCTTTAGAGAAAGTAGAGAGCTAAAGACAGGAAGAGTCCAAACCGGGTCTAAAACAACTCCAGTATTTAGAGTCAAGGAGAGATGAAGCCAGCAAGGGAGGCTGAGGCATGGCCAGAGAGAAGGAAGAGAGCATGGACAGGGTGTGCCAAGGGAGGGAGGGCAATGGGAGAGGAGGTTTCAAGAACACAGCCAACAGACGAAGTAAGAGGAGAACTTACAGTGTCTGTTGGAAGGCTACAAGGAGTTCACTAGTGACCTCAGCAAGAACAGTTACAGGGAACCCTGGAGCAGAAGCCAGGTTGGAGCTGACCTGAAAATAGCAAGTTTTTCCAAGTGCAGTGGAAGGAGAGTGTAGCCAGGGACCTGAAGGTATTTTTGTGTGGGTGTGGATTCCAGGCAAGTAGGGATAAAAAGCTGACACCTGGCTTAATAAACCCGACTGGGGAATCCTTACCAGGTTGACAGCTCCTTCCCCAACTAAGCTGGATAGAGAGAGAATGAAGACACAAAGAGTCAAATGAAATAGAGAGTTTGAATGTCAATTAGCTGGTAATTCCCCCAGAGCCAGAGAGCTTGCTGCACAACATTCTAGCAGGTTGGCAGACCTTATTTTACTTAACCATTCTGCTTATTGCCAAACAGTGTGGTTATTTCCAGGTTTCTCAGTCTACAAAGCTACTGAAATGACATCTGCATGCTTACATTTTTGCTTCTTTCAAGTTACTTCTTCAGAATTTAAAGCCTGGAATTAGCGTTTCAAATAAAATGAATGTACTTATGACTTTTGAAACAGAACAGCAAATTGCTCTCCAAAAAGGCTGTACTAATTGGCATTGCCAATGCCAGATGTTAACATATCTTATCACTTTAATTTGTATTTATTAGATAGCTAGTGAAGTTGAACATATTCCCCTAACTATGTCTAACTCTCTAAACCTCCTCTTGTGAGAATGTAAGCTTTTGCCCACTCTTTGGTGGCCTGGTGTTTATCTTTTTAATTTCTCCTGAATTTAATATCTTGCAATGAATAACTTGCCTGCTGCAAATGTTTTCCTAAATTGTGCTTTAGTTATCTTTCTTGTTGTATATTTTTAAATGACAAGTATATGAATGTTTTCCCTTTGTTATTGCATACTACATTGCTTCAGAGCTAAGAAAATTATACTTCCAATTATCTGATGCCCATTTCTATTTTCTGTTTTTTAGTGTTAGCTTTTTCTATGAATTTCTTAATTAGCTTAAATTTTTATATTTAATGTAAAATGTGAATTAAGTTATGTTTCCATATGGTAAGTCTGTTACCTCAGCCTCTTTTAGGAAATAATTCTTTTGTTCCTTCTTAGTTTATGATATCTGATCTTACAATTTTTACATTTATTTCTGAGCTTTGTAGCCTATTCCCACGATCTATATTCCTACTTTTAAACAAAATCATGGGTTGAGTTATTGTCGCTATCTACAAGTTTATATGGAAATGGTCTAGCTTAAATACATTTCTGTTTTTCCAAAATACATTTTGGATATTCTTGACCAGTTCTTAGTACTCCAGCTGAAATTTATATTACTTTTAAGAAAAAGTCTATTCAAATATTCACTGGGATGACATGAAATCTAGAAAATAGGTTGAGGAAGAAATGACATTTTTATGATATCTTACTGCCCAGATACGTAGTATGTGTCTGGATGTATTCAAGATGTTTTTTCCTAACTTCCAAGAAAATACTTTGTGTGTTTTTGTTTTTATTTTTATTTATGCTTTTTTTTTATTGGTAAGGTTTCCCTATCATGAGTTATAAACAGCTGCAATAGATCACTGTCCCACTAATTACCGTTAGAAAGAACTGTTTAAGGCAAGCTATTACATAGCCCAAATTGCTGTTTTTGGTAGCTGTCTTCAATATGTATCTTCCAGTAAAAGTGATTTTAAAATATAGGGTATACACCTCACCCTTTAAGTTCATGCCTGAGTATTTTGGTTATTGTTGATGAATGGGATCTTTTATTAATTGACCTTAACTCCTTTACCTCACTTGATGTTATTGATATTTGAATGTTTGTTGAACATTTAGCACTTTTATTTTACTTTTAATTAGAGTAATTTTAAAAGCTAATATATTTAGACTTGGAAGATATACAACCACTTCAGATGAGCAAATAGGGATACTTTTTAATCTATTCCTTTCCCATAGCTATATCTTACTTGTCTCTTGTGTTACAGCACCAAACACAACTTTAAAAACAATGCTCGTTGCATCAGTAATGGTGGAATTCCTTGTTTTCAATCTGATTTGTAAAAGAATGTTTCTAGTGTTCCTGCCTTAAGAGTCCTGTTGTTTGTAGGAGATACTTCTAGTTCTATGTCTTTTCTGTTTTTATTAGTGTTAGCCATTTTCACTGATTGTTACAATCTCTTTATAGGTATACAAATGATTTTGCATAATGCAAAAATGGGATGTCACACATCCTTTTTGTGTTTGTGTATGTGAGAATTTCATTTTTCTTTTTTTTTCCCTACTTGTCTCAGCCTTCCCTCTCACCACATCATCAGTCCCGCCATCAGGAGAGCCCATTTTTACGACCTAGTAAGAATTCGTTCATATTTTTTCTTCATGCGCAAATAATTATATAGAGACATAAACATATACAGTAGATCATGCTATATCAATAGCATATCATATATGCTATATGTATCAATAGCATATATTGAGTTTTTGATCAATACAAGATCATGCTACACATACTTTTCTGCATCTTGCTGTTTTTGCTCAACAAAACCTCACGAAATCCCTCCAAGCCAACTGGAATTGCTCCAATTATTTCTTGTTAATGCCGATTCTGTAATGAGGATGAGGATATACAATCTTCTAATTGTTTTGTGTAAAGAGATGATGCTTCTTGGAAGCAGAGGCTCTGCATTATATCAGGGTCTTTCTGGACTCAGAAAGCTACTAGAATGTTACTAGGCATATGATGGGCAGGTAGCCAATACTCTTTGACCCAAGCTATAGACAGCCATCTCTGTAGATCAGGGTCCGTTATTACTTAAATCAACAAAGATCTGGAACTTTCAGGTAAGTCACAGATGACCACAAAAGTAGGAAATATTTTCAGACAATATGACTAAGAGATGGCATCACATGTCTTATCAATGTTATTAAAATAATCAGTCCAAAGTTGGTTTCAAAGATGAACTTTACTCAGATTACTAAATTCTTATCTCCTTTACCTTGAGAGCAATGGTAGCTGGAGAGCGAGGTAATGGTTGTGTGGGAAGCTTCTACAGGGATTTGGGTAAACCACAGTGGGACTTGGGTAGAGAAGAAAGCACTAGTGGTTGTCTGGGTGGTAAATATTTTTTGCAATGTTCCAAACTAGATAGACATGGTGATTAGTTTATACCAGCGAACCCAAAGATTGGTAAGCAAATTGCATAAGCAGCATCTTTCATACAATGAACAAGCTACTTTCTCTTACTACACTGAGCTGAAGTAGCACCCTTAAAATTTTCAAAATCATTTTTAAAAAATCTTGCATAATCTTAACCATTTATCAGAGCCCTGGGTGTATTCAAACATCATGTTTTTTTTTTTTAATCATTCTCTATCAGCACCAAAGTTAGCTATTTTTCAGACTGATAAGAGAAAAATTTGACCACACCTATGCTGAGATACCTAAGCATGTTCTTCACACAATTTTTTCAGTCTGACTCAGGGCTGGTGGAGTATTGGATGAAAGCTTTGAAAGTTCTTTTTTCACGGCCTCCCCCCCACCCCAACCTGCCGGAAGACAATAGAAAGTGGTAACAGCCAAATAACTTTAAATCTGTAAGTTCTGATCAGTTATGACTTGAAAGCTTTATTCTTTTATTATTTATCACTCATTAAATGCTTTGGCTCTCCTTTATTAAATGTTAAATCATCTTAAGTGGTATGGTTATTGCTATTTGAAATGGCAAAGTGTACAGGAAAAGAGAAAGTGGCCCATTTCCTTGTTAATGTGGCATTCAAATAAAACAGAGCGAGCTCGACAGACAGGTCAACTGGCTGCTGATGGGGACTCTGTACAATTATTCATAATACAAGAACTATAATTAGGGAGAAAATGTCTCCTTACAGCACTGCTGAGATTACAAGGCAGGAATTCCATATTCCCGTAGGGCATGGACGGTGCATGAACGAGATGTTTGAATCATATGCTTCTCATTGAGTCCTTTGTCTTGGCCAGTGACAGGGCGGAGGGACTGCCAATGGTGGTATGGCCATAACAAGAGCCCACTGGCTTTCCAAGGGACCCCACTTGCAATATTCACTGGCCGTGGTGGTTTCTTGCCCTCTCTCCCGGTACTGCTTAAAGCCATGTATATAAGACAGTTACCAGGAGAAGCCTGCATGAATTAGGGGAAGGACCATAAAATAACATTCTATCCTTAAGTCACATTTAAGTAATCTTTTTGACCATGAATCTGCACTTTCTTCTTTTTTTTAAACAATACATTTTTCTACTACATTAATAGTTCGTTGTTTTTTTTTCTTTAAATTCAATGAATAAGGGTAGTCTTCAGCTCTACAAGACAACAGACTCCATGAGGGCAGGCTCACCATCTGTCTGTTCTCTGCTATTTCTCTAGCATCTCGCCCAGAATATGGCATCTGCCAGGCATTTAGTATTAGTAACTAAATGAATGGACTCTCCTAACTAAGCTTCTTTAATGCTAGAAGATATTTCACACACAGAAGGAAGTTAGCATCAGTTGTGCAAAATGAGACAACAGAGACAAATTATAATCTTTCCTCTTACCTTATCTTTACTGCTTCGAAATAGGTTAATTTGAGGGCAATTTTTAGCTCCCGACGAAATATCCAGCCAGTTTTCATGGTTCTCTGGGTGTACACAATCTTCTTTAAAAGTACACCTATCCAAAAAAGGAAAAGGCAACAAAACAGCAACCCCACACATGCATTAGTTAAAGCTTCTCATACTTGGCTTCAGTACAGAATGGCAGGCTCTGTGCAGAGGGTTATTGATTTTGAGTGAGAATGGGAACGTGATGCTAAAACCATGAAAAGCAATGGGACCAGAGCAGAGCATTTTTTCCATCATGTCTACAAGCAGAAAACCAATGCAGAAAACACGCTGAACTTTGGCTCTTGTGGCCTCTCTCGGGATGACATCATTAAACACACCCAAAGCACATCCTCTCATGGATTCTAAAATTAAAGAGCTCCCTTCGAGAAAAACCTGGGTGCAAAGGACAAGTCCAAGAAAGGGTTTACATATTATATAAATTTTAGGTCTGGGGCTCATTCCCAGAATCTCAACCTACTGTGGGAATCTTTCTGTTATTAAGATACTAATAAGGCCATCTTGTGCTTTGTAGTCTGAGAATTAAATATATATATTTCGAGGGCAGAGTCTTCCCAAGAATGTGATAAGCCATTCTATAACCATCTGCTACAAAGCATTTATTTAGACAGACACCCAATTATATAGAAAGATATGGGGACAACACTTTCCAGGGCCACTTTCCCAAGTCTGTCAGCGCAGAGGATGTCCCAAATAAATCTTAAGCTGTGGTTGGGGCCAAGTCCTCTAATAAACATGACCGGGAGCTAAGGGGCGGTGGGGTGGGGTGCACTCCTTTGCTGGCTGTCTTGGCCACTCTAGGTCACGCTCACTTGGGAGCTCCTGCCTCACTGGAAGGGCCAGCAACCTGACAAAAAGAAGGAACAGCAAGGGCCGTGTTATGTTCAAAAGCCTTGAACTCCACAACTGTTCTATTGGATAATATCAAGAGACCAGAACATCCCTGTTATCTAAGCCTCCTCAAGGCCTGAGGTTAAAATGGAGGGGTTGAGGAGATCCAGCAACCGTGAGTTTGAAAAGAAATGGAAAATTCATGAATCACAAGATCGAAAAGCAGCCAAGTGATAAAGGCATTCATCTGTGGGGAGTCCCTCCAAGGGTCAGAGAGGGGCGGGATGTGGTCCCTGAAAGGGCATCAGACTTCACAAGCATTTTACTTCCTCTTCTTCCTCTCCTCTCCTTTTTCAATTTGTACGAATGTAGGCCCCATGGCTTCATCTCTGAGCTCTGTGCTGATTTGAATATGACAAAAATAGAACAGGAAGCCAGTGAGTTTCATTAAGCATCATCCTCGGGCACAGTACTTTGAGCAAGGGTTGGGGAACCCTGTTTGCTGGGAGCACATCTGCGTCCAAACTCCCCTACGTCTGTGTGGGCTCCTTCTCCAATGTCCTGACCATGGGGATTTTCATCAGCACTTTTCCAAAGCCATCAATTCCTCCGACCCTTGATGGCTAGCTCGTCCGTCACGGACATTAAGTTCAAATTAAACGGCCTGTCGGTATCAGGGAGCATTTGCCACTGAGGGATGAGTGTGGCTGGATTGAAAAACAGGATGACGGAGCTGGTTTCTTATTCTATGTTTGAAAGGGGTTATGACTGTCAAAAGTCCCAGCCTCTCCTGGGCACTCTGGTTTGTCTAAGGCTCTGTCTGTTTGAAAACAAAACAACAAAAAGCCCGTTCTGGAGAGACTGGAGTACAAATATTGTCATGGGCTCTTAATGCCTGGAAGTCAAGGCCTAAGGCTGCCAAAAAAACAAGTGCAAGATATTTCATACAAATAGTGCTGTAGTGTGCCAATTTGTAGGCAGAACACAGTAGTGCCACTGAGTTATCACCCCCCCCCCCACCGCTTTGCTGAACTCCTATAGCATTTCTTGTCGGAACTACACATTTTGGTATTTAATCATATGCTGTGTTGAATTACAACTTAACTGTTTCATATGTTGCTGTCATCTCCCCCCACCCCCAAGTAAGCGCTAAGCTCCTCAAAGGAAGGGAGAATGACTTTAAGATTTCTTCTACAAATCCCTCAGGGTCTGGCAGCACGATATGCAAATACTGGGGTCTCAATAAATATTTCTGAGTGGACGGATGAACTATGAAATCTCTATAGGTCCTCTCTGTGGGTGCTTTTTCTTTCCAAAATTTTCTTCTAATTTATGTCTGACTCTTCCTTATGACAAAGAGACTGTTTTTAATAGAAGCTCAAAGTTCCAATCTGGGGCCAGAGAGGAAAGAGATTAGGAGTTTCCAGTTTATCTTTGGGGGGAAAAAAAAGAAAAAATACATAGCCAACCTTTTAGTTCCCATTTTGTACAAGGTAGAAACAAAATCTAACCATATTAAGCAACTAACATAAGTTTCTTGCTTCTAAAACACCTCTGAAATTTCTAAACTCCCATTTCTTGCTTCTCGCCAGTAAAAATAATAAATTTTAAAAAATGAAATAGCAAACCGTGACACCAAGAATGTACAACCAGATGGTCAACCAACAACAGCATCTTATTACTTCTCCAATATTGCAGATTATAAAACCTTCATGACAGCACGTTACCCACACATTCACATTTCTTCAGGAGCGGGAGATCTTATAGCCCCCACATTTGAATAAAATAAAAGCAGTTATTTTGAAATTATCCCCTCCTATGTATCACAAAAGCAATGGTCAGGTGGTGTAGACACTTAAACCTTTGCCCAAATGAAATTAAAACCTCGTGGTCAGACACAGCTCTCTGTGAGGCTGTTCCTCAGTGACGTGCTCTCAGGTTCGCTGATCTCTTAAGTGGCTTCATTTCAATTTCTTCAGGCGACAGATAAGGGGACAATGGGATTTGGATTAGACTGGGCATGGCAGGCAAATGACACATTTGCTTCCCTTCCTCTGTGTTACCGCTCAGGCCCCATCCTCTACTGAGGGTCTCCCCGGAAGCCCTAAGACTCCCAGTCACTGTTCTCTTTTTCCAGTCCTTATTTCCATCTGATCTCATGCCTACACCATAAGGCCAATATGTAGACATTCGCCTGCTTGCAAATCAGGAAACACTGAAGAACACAAAACAAAACCCAAACCAAAAATTTTTTAAAAACAGAAAACCATTTTCTTTAGGTGAAAAACACAGTACATGGAACTACCTTAGTGAAAAAAAATAGTTAAGAAGGCTTAGTCTGATTAGTTTCTATGAAATCTGCTGTAAAGCTTCATCTATTCAAAACAATAACAGAGGGGCGCCTGGGTGGTTCAGTTGTTAAGCCTCTGCCTTTGGCTCAGGTCATGATCCCAGGGTCCTGGGATCCAGCCCCGCACTGGGCTCTCTGCTCAGCCGGGAGCCTGCTTCTCCCTCTCCCACCCCCCTGCTTATGTTCCCTCTCTCGCTGTGTCTCTCTCTGTCAAATAAGTAAATAAAATCTTTGAAAAAAAAACCCACAAAACATAACAAACAAACAAACAAAAACAAAACAAAACAATAACAGACCACGACGTTGCCCACTCAACTATATGAGTGCATGAACCAGCCCCTCCGTCTCCCCCCAACTCATGACAAAACTATGTTCAAAACCCATCCAGGCTTCAACTCTTGAACAGAAAGGTCCCAGGCACTTGTTTCTAGGTTTGCTCTTCAGAATCCAGAAAGTACTTTTTTTAAAAAAATTTATTTGACAGACAGAGATCACAAGTAGGCAGAGAAGCAGGCAGAGAGAGAGGAAGGAAAGCAGGCTCCCTGCTGAGCAGAGAGCCCGATGTGGGGCTGGATCCCAGGACCCTGGGATCATGACCTGAGCTGAAAGCAGAGGCTTTAACCCACTGAGCCACCCAGGTGCCCCCAGAGAGTACTTTTATAGTATGGGTTTGCTTCCCAAGTTCGTGGAAATCTGTCTAAACTCAAATATCAGTGAGTAACATGCCCAGCATGCACCTGTCCCATCCCAGGCACTGGCCTGCATGCTTATAGGCCGCACTCCCACGTTAGTCCTCCCAACCACCTCCTTCTTAAGGCATGAAATAGAGGCTCGGGGAAGTGAGATAATGTGCCAACGTCACACAGCCACAAGCGACAGAAACCTGCCTACAGAGCCACCCACTTGGTCACCCATCTGCGCGGCCTCCTATGAACCTTAACTACCCACTTAATAAGGTGTGAAAGGGTAAAGACATTCAGGGTGCCTGCTGGCTTCCTGGGGCCTCAACAGGGGTGGGGGAGGGTGGGGCTGGGCCAGGATGAGTGCCCCGGGGACTGACATTAGAGAAGGTCAGGCAGAGTCTCCAGGTTGAAAGGACAGCAAGGACTTGAGGGGGATAGGGGGATTCTGAGAGGCCTCTGATTTTCATCTATCCCTAGCCCTAAACACAAAACATCCATCTACAGGTTAAAATCCCAGGAGTCCCCCAATTTACAAACCTATTGTGCCCGCCCCCCACCATTTTGCTTGTTACCCATCTGTCTGTAATATGGACTACATCTTTCTCCCCACAGAAATAATGTTATAAACAGTGATTAGGTCCCCGGTTTAGCCCACAAAACCTATTTATCCATAATGTAACTTCAAGGCTGTACATTTGCAATAAAGAGTAGCAGGAAACAATGCGACTGCGGCCATTTGCATCGTATAACAGTTTTCTCCTACCTTACAGATTTGTATTTTTGCTCAGCTGGTAGTCTGGGAACACT
Organism: Lontra canadensis; assembly: GCF_010015895.1. Taxonomy (NCBI): domain Eukaryota; kingdom Metazoa; phylum Chordata; class Mammalia; order Carnivora; family Mustelidae; genus Lontra; species Lontra canadensis. Next base: position 8,935,078 of record NW_022631046.1, on the reverse strand, counting down.
GCCCAGCTGGATCGACTTTTAAATTTATTACTACACTATTATATTTATACATTATTTCTGGTTTTTTAATGGGTAGGATTTAAATTATTAATTGTCTTCATGCCAGCATAAAGAACAGGGAGACCCACCTCTGAAAAAAAGAAAAAAAAAACCTGAAGTTCCCAGGCAGATAAAATGCCTGTGGGCTGGGGAACCTTGGAATCTGACTCTATCAGGCCAGAAAATCTCTCTCTCTTTTTTTTCTCGTTCAGTGAGAGGTTATTGGTCCTTACCACGACATCTCAGCTACCAAGGTAAATGTCACATACATGACTGCTGTTAAAAACTTGTAAAATGGGGCACCTGGGTGGCTCAGTGGGTTAAAGCCTCTGCCTTCGGCTCAGGTCATGGTCCCAGTGTCCTGGGATCAAGCCCCGCGTCGGGCTCTCTGCTCAGCGGGGAACCTGCCTCCTCCTCTCTCTCTGCCTGCCTCTTTGCCTACTTGTGATCTCTATCTGTCAAATACATAAATAAAAATCTTAAAAAAAAAACCTTGTAAAATAATATAAAAATAAATGGAAGGCTACTTTTCTCTAGTCACCAAATGAAGCAGTATAATCAATACTACAATAAGCAAAAAGCTTCAGACCCACAATTCAGGTGTCACTGAAGTTACTTACCATAGTGTTTGTAAATATGAGTTTTAAAAGTTAAGTGACAGATACCAAATCCCTGAAAAACTAGGATAAAAGTGAATTTTGGCACGTAAGTGAGCTCTTCTGTCATTAGTATTTGACACCCTGGGACCATGGAGGCCTTTTCTCACCTACTCTCGGAGTTATGACTATCCAACTAGGTCAGCAGCACGCCAGAACACTTCATAGTTTACAATCTTTGAGTTAACACTTCCCTTTTGAGAAGCCCAAAGAGCAACCCAGAGCTTATTACTGTGCAAAAATTGCCTCAAATCCTAACAGAATTTAAGAGGGATTTTTTTCTTGTGCCCCGCAGGGTACAGTATCCTGGCCTCAGTTCAGAGAGGGCCCCAGGGCTCAGATGGTGCCAACTAGACACCTTGCCAGCAGCCCCTCCCTATTATGATCCCTTTCCTAGGACTTCGGCCTCCTTCTTCCAGTCAAAAAAAGAAAAAAATCCCACATCAACACGTAAACTATCCCATAACTTGCACGACTTCAACATTATCACATTCACTCCTTGCTGACAGAAAATGTAAGCTGCTAATAACAACATTGGCAAAAAAACATGGAAACCCCTGGAGGACTTCTGCCTGTCCCCAAGGATCTACCACACCTGAGTCTCTGCTGGGTCCCGGACATTCACTCCGAATGTCAAAATCCACAGCACAGTGTCATGGCCCTTCTTCTGGAGACAGCCTAGGACCCTGTCCTTCCTCTAGGAGCCCCCAGGGGAATCAGGTGGACCTTAAACTTCCCACTCAGAACCCACAGGTGCCCGAAGGGGCATGGTGGGGGAGGAGGCATCCTCCCTGCCTCCATCCTCAAAAAGCCCACTCTGAAATAGAATCCTGAAATAGAAACTTTGAACTCAGAAATGTAACTTCTACTTCCTGCCGCTCTACTTTCAGCAGCATCCCCTAATCTAATTGTTCGCCAAAAGCAGACAGTCCCTGATAACTAAATACCAGGTAATTGGCTTGAATGTGGGGTTGGTGTGACCTATTCCAAAGATTCTATACTGATATCATATCAGAAAACTTTTAACAAGAAAACGATCCAGCCTTTCTCTCAGGGAGCAGGAGGCTGTGTCCATACCGGGGGGGAATGTTTGGCTCCAAGAGCATCCCAAGGTCTTCTGCTAAGGGATTTCAAGCAGATGCCTGCATTTTTAGGAAAGGCACAGAGGAAGAGCTAGGTGGTCCCCAAAATATGGGGGCTCTTATTTGACATCATCAGTCCAAGAGATGAAGAAACCAAACTCGACTAAATAAAAGAGAATAAGATGGCCCCCCGGGGCAAACTACACGCTGAATCCAGGCCCCCATAGTCAGGAAAGGGGAATGCCAAAACACCAGATCCAAATAATGTGCTGGGGAAGCCGAAAAATTGGACCTCCGTCACTGGAGCCAAAAGATAATCTACATGATCAAATTATGCTAATTCCAGAAGCAATTTAGAAGACTTTTTTTTTTTTTAAATAAAATGAAACCATCTCACATGCTAGGGCCACCTTCTTTCACGTGATGTGATTCATTTATTCTTCATAACAAACCTATGAAGTAAGAACGATCATTGGCCCTGCTTTACAGATGGGTGAAACTGAGGTATAGAAGACACCATATTGCTTTCCCAAGGTCACAGGGTTAGCAAGCCGAGTGCCTGAGACATGAAAACCAAGCAGTGTCATTTCCTACATCTGTGGTCTCATTTATACGCCTCTATGGCCTCGCACAGAAGCTAACACTTACTGAGCTCTTCCTACAGGCCAGGCATTGCTCCTGGGGCTTCCCAGAAAGTAACTCACTGATCCTCACAACCACCTCAGGAAGTAGACATTATTATTATTGGCTCCCCTGCAAGGATGAGGAAACGGTGAGGCAGAGTGGTCAGGTGGCCCGGTGTGAACCTCAGCAGTCTTTACTCCTGCGCCAAATTCCTCAAAGTTTCCAAGGACTTCCCAGGATAATGGCATCATAAATGCCAAGATAAAAGTCAACAGGTCCTCCTCGAGCATGGGCCATATAGGAAAATATAGGTTTTAGTCACTTCTCAGAAAACCTGTGTTCTTTGGGTTGTTCTGGGGGTATCTAAAATAGGGTCCTGTTGTTAAGAGGTTTGGGAGACACTGGGCAAATAAAATTAAACTAATGTCTCTACTGCAGGACTTCTCAGAGCCTTGGCTATACTGGTGTGCTTTGTAACTTTCCAAGACAGACATGAATGATGCAACATCTTCCAACTTTTTTAGAAGTTCTCATCATGCACACTGGGAAATACTGCCTGAACTTGGTTAATGAACAGTAATTCAAATAGTGGATCAAATTAGAAAATTTGGGTCTTCCTTGGCTTTTTTTCTCAACTCTCGGATTCAGCTGGTAATGACCTATTAATTCTAAGCATTCCTCTATGTTATCTCCTACATTCTACCCTCATCCATCACCTTATAGCTGGGCTCCTACCTTCCCAACTCCAGTGCCTCCAATCAGCCTCCATACAGACATCTAGGTCATTCTCAAGCACAGAGCTGATCATAGCACTTCCTACTTAAAATAACCTTCAATGGCACTCTTTTGCCAGCATCGAACTCCTCTTCCTATGGGTCTTTTATGACCAGGAGCCTAGAACACACATTTCCATGGTCATGTCTCTACCCTGGCACTAGTATCTAGCTCCTGCCTTCTTCTCCAAACTCATCCCTAGGCAACTCTGGATTGATGAGTCTGTCTATTTGATTAACATGTATAGTGCAAACACGCCTGGCCGTCCCTAGCATATGCTGCTCCCACAGCCCCCAGAGTGCCCTTGAGCCTGCAGTATACTTGGTGAAATGGTGTTCCTTATTCAAGGCGAGTTCAATGTCACTTCCTCCATGATGTATGCCCAAGCTCCAGGCAAAGCAGTAGCTCTCTCCACTGTGTTCCTGTGGCACCTTACATGTGCTCCAGGTGTATACAGCACATCGCATTCACGGCTAATTGCCTGTCTCTCCCACTAGACAGCAGGTCCCCCAAGGGAAAGACCCACCTCATTCACCTTGGCCCCCCAGGACCTAGTGCCGTATTTGGCATTCGCACCACAAATATTTACTGAGCACCCACCAGACACCAAAGACCATAGTTGGCACTGTGGACACATTAATGTATCAACCCATTAGAGTCCCCCTACTAATGAGTTTACATTCCAGCGAGACAATAAACAGTAATTTAAAATAATTTTAAATTAAGGTAGGTCTTCTGCAGAAACCAAGAATGTGGCACAGAGGAATTACTTCAGATTGGCCAAGAAAGGTGACATTTCAGTTCAGAGGTCTAGGATGAAAACTATTGAGTCACATCAAGAATAATGGGAACAGCATTCCAGGGAGAGGGAACAGCATGTTCCACTTAAAGCTTGGAACTCTGTCCTCTGCGAGGAATTGACTAAAGAACAGACTGGCTAGCACACAAAGGGGAGAATGCTTCTGCCAGTTACACGCCAGTGTCGCGGCAAGTCACGTGCCCCCTCTGTGTCTTGGGCTGTCCACCTGCAGAAATGCAGATATTAATGGTTTCTACCTCATGGGATTGTTAGCAAAATGTGCATCTATTTAACTGAGGCTTACAATACCTCCTCAGTATATAGTAGTCATTGTTGTGATATTTATTACTCGGGCAAGTGAAACAGACTTTACGCAAACATTTGGATGACATTAAGCTACGCAAACACAAAATGGTAATGACGAGGCAGGGATCCGGGCAGTGGGGCTCACCGGACAGCCCACCGGCATTGCTCACATGTGCTGGGTCAACATGCAGCATACCTTTCCTCCATAAGGAGGCAGCCCCAGTTCAAGGCTTCTTGGAGGATTCTCAATCACAATGTGCCTTCCTCCCAAGACGAAAGGGCTCTCTGGGGTCTCCCCAGCCTCGAGCACCCCCTAGGAGCCCTTTCTGCGATGTATGGACAGTATTGGCTTGGTGTACGCTTTCCGCCCTAACCTGTAAGCTTCTCTGGGCCAGAGCCTCATTCGTCGCTTTTCCCCAAGGGCCTTGTTCAGGGCCTGACCCACAGCCCGTATGCAACAAGCGTTAGCTGAACTGAATTAAGAATTCAATTTTAAAGTGACTAAAATTCTTGACTATGTCTCCATGATACTGGCATAAGTTGTTTCATTGATTTTTGTTCACTGGGCTGGCCTGTTAACTGGCCTGGTGGAAAACCAGCCTTTGTCTTGAAACTTGGAGCTATTCAGCACACATAAAACACATTTGCAGACTGAAACCCTCACACAAAAGGGATCTGTAGCCTGCACCCCATGTGGTTCTTTTGTGGGTGATGAGTTTACTGAAGATGGCATTTTTTTTTAACTTCCAAACACAAACCACGAGCTGAAGAATTTAAGGGAGGGGTTTTTAAAATACATAACATGGAAATAAACATGGGAAAAAGGTGCCTTTTGAGTCAAGAAGATCTGGGTTCAAAGCTGCTCTGCCCCCACATGCCTTTGCCACTCTGGGCCTCCATTTCCCCACTGGGAACACAGGTGGCCCCTCTTCCTGGGACAAATACCTGGGACAAATGCCTATCAGAAACAGTCCCCTCTCTATATAGCCAAACATAAGAACCTAAGCTTTACAAAACATTACAAAAGCAAAAACATGAAAGGTCGCCTGGAAGGCTTCCAAAGAAGATGGGAACATTGTGTTTGAAGCTGGAGAAGGTGCTGGGAACAGGACATCTTCTAGGTCACAGAGACAAGTGAAAACATTTGAGGAATTTTTAAAAGCCAATCAATACATACTTATGAAAGTGCCTGCTGCCTGAGATAAGGTCATTTCAAAAAAAAAAAAAAATCTATTCCATTAAAACATGTATTTACTAAAAGGGGCGTTCCTAATGGTCCTTGTTCCAAGTCAGAGAACATCAATTAAAGAGATGGTGTGGGTAAGCAGTTTCTTTGGACCTCAGCGGCCAGCACTTCCAAATAAAACTGGCTTCTGAGTAAGGTGAGCCTTCTCCCTGCGTCGACCTCTGTCAGCTCTCAGGGTACCAAGAGCTGTGCCCCTCGATGATTTCATCCCCTCTCCACCTTCTGCTTTGAAAGGATTAGGATTTGTTCACAGCTCCTAACAGTGGAGGTGATGAAGAAGAACCCAGGGGATCTGGGTTCACCTGAGACCCCCCTCCACTGTGAGAAGGCCCCCAAATCCCTTTCAGCATTCTCGCTAACCCAGATGCACGGGCTGGGCCTCGGCCAGGCTAGTTCAGGACTGCCCCGAGGTCCAGAAGCATATTCCTCTTTACTCCCCACTGTTTCCACCCCACAGACAGTTTTCCTACTTGCTTCTACACAATTAGTCGGCACACTGGGTCCTCACCCAAGAAGGAGGGGCCACCGCCAGATCCCATGATTACCATGATTGCTGTCATTTGCACCGCACTGGACCATCAAGGAGGGTCACTGTCCAGGCTGCAAGCACGAGGACACACCCCGGATCAAGAGGAGAGGGGGAGCAAACACAGAATGAGAGCAACCTGTCTGAAACTCTCTTCTTGGCCACTCGGCTGGCAGTGGCCATACATACCCATGAAGAGGGACATCTCCAGAGCTCTAGTCTTGGCTCAGACATGTCCTTCCAGTGAGGCCTTCGGGGACCACTCGGGTTCCAACGGCAACCTCCGGGGCCTCCAGCCAGCAGCCCCCTACCCTTGTCCTCTGCTGTATTTTTCTTCAGAACACTGATCACCATCTGACATGCTCTCTCTTTCTTCACGCTCACACGGTCCCTCTTCCCTCATGTGGTGAGTTGAACCACATCCCCTCAACATTCACATCCACCCAGAACCTCAGAAGGTGACCTGATTTGAAATGAAGGTCTGTGAAGATGTAATGCAAGGATCCCAAGAGGAGATCCTCCTGGATTTAAGGTACCCAATGACTGGCACCTGGAAAAGAGAAAGTGGGGGGAGGTCTGGAGGCACAAAGAGGAAAAGCTCACGTTATGAGAGAGCCAGGAAACACCAGGAACCCCCTAAAGCTGGGAAAGGAGAGGGAGCTCTCCCTCTTCGAGCCCTCAATTTTGGATTTCTAGGTGAGGCAATGCATCTGTGGTGTTGTAAGCCACTGACATTGTGGTCCTAGGCTAAGGCAGCCTTAGGAATGCAACACCTCATCAGAAGGACCTCCACAAGGACAAAGACTCACGGCTGTGCCATTCCCCACGGGAGAATCCTAGTGCTTCGACCGGCAGTGGCCACACATTAGGTTCTTGACAGATAACCTGCTAACTGAAAGCATGGATGCTTACACTTTGAAGGTGGAAGCCTTTCTACAAGTCAGGTTGGCTGAGTTCTGTCCTCTTTGTTAGGCAGAGCCAGTCATCCACCAAGGGTCTGTTTAGACCAGGCTCTTCCCTCTACTGCCACTGCCACAGGGACAATGTCCCTTCCTTGTTCCCCTTCCCTTTCCCTACAGTGGTAGGTGAAGGCACTGACTCTGGAGACCGAGCTAGGTTCTGCTACCTGTGCAACCCGACATCAGTGGAACCCGCAAAGACACCCACGTCTCCATCCCTGGGACCTGGGCATATGTTCCCCCGCACGGCTAAAAGGATTTTGCAGATTAAGGAACTCAAGATGGGGAAATTGTCTTGGATGATCTGTGTGGACCCAAAGTAGTCACAGGGGGATCAAGCGGAGGCAGGAAGGTCAGAGTCAGAGAAGGGGACATGACGATGGAAACAGATTTCAGAGCCCGAGAGATGTGAGGGACTATGTTGCTGACTTTGAAGACACAAGAAGCAGCCATGGGCTAAGGCGGGCAGTCTCCCCCAGAAGCTAGAAAAGACAAGGACACGCATTCTGCCTCCGGCCTCCAGAGGAAACACCACCCTTTCATCACCTCGGTGGTAGCCCAGGGAAACCCACGGCAGACTTCTGACTTCCAGAACTGTAAGGCAATAAATGTCTGCTGTTCTAAGCCACTAAGGTTGTGATCCTTTGTTACCGCAGTAGTGGGAAAGGAACATACAACCTGAGGCTGTTTCCTCCTCCCTAACGCGGGGATCATTCTTGTACTGACTTCACAGGGCAGCAGGAGGACTACGTGTACAGGGCACGGGGCGCAGGGCACAGTGTCTGGTATAGAGTGAACACGTCCCCCCACCCACCCATGCAGAGTTGGCCTGGAGTCGGGGCAGGCTTCTTGGGGGAGGCGCACTGCGACTGTGTCCTGAAGGGTCCCGTGGGCACACCCCAGGGGCTCCTCTATGGAAAGACCTCAGTGGGTATCTCTGTCACATACTGTCCACCGCTCAGGTCAGAACGGCCGCAGGAATGCTGACCTCGCAAGAGTGTGCTTGTGGGTTGCCATGCCCCAAGGGTTACCTTGGTCGAGTTTTTGAGCAGTCACAGCTTATAGCCCATAGAGTTGAAAAATGGCCGGGGAGGCTTGAGGAGAGAATGTCTCTTGGAGGAGCGAGGGCAGGCCAACCCAACACAGGACAACGGTGTAAGGAACTGGATAGGGCCGTAAGCCAATCCTGTAACTCTTTTTTGCTTGTTTATTTGTTACTCCAGGCTACTGGGGACAAATTCGTTTAGCAGTCACATTTCTGTTTTTCTCTCTTATATTCAAAATCCCCTCTGGTACCCCCATGCCTTCAGGAAGGCTGACTGTGGGACTGGCCAGAGAGCCCCGTTGTCATGCCAGGTCAAGGAATGATCTACCAGCAGCGGCTGGTGGGGGCTGCTCAAAGGTTTCCCATGTGTCTACATGGAAGAAACCTGTAGAAGAATATGGGCGAGTGTCAGGCTTACACGAATCATCCAGAGGCACTAAGACACCCTTTAGTTCACGTGCCTGCTGACTAGCAGCCTTACCCTACACAGTCCCTGTGCAGAGTGGGGCACAACAGCGTGGGACAAAGAAGAAGCCTGGCCTTTCCTGCACAGCCCGTTTTCTGAAGAGGACCCAGCCCTGATTCCCTTATGTGACTGGGACCAGAGCAAGCAGCACCCCATGGTGGTGCTGGGACAGGTGGGAAGTGCATGAAAGCTGGAGAAGGAGCGGCCAAGTGGATGACTCAGGAGGAGACGGGAGATAAGCTCGTTGGTTATGAGACAGACATGCCAAAGGACAGTGGAGCCTGGAAGGTATGCGGCTGGGGAGTCTGATGAAGCTGATGCTTGGGGTAGTGATGGACCCTGCCATCAGGATGATGTTTTTATTATTTTTTTATTTTTTTAAAGATTTTATTTATTTATTGGACAGACAGAGATCACAAGTAGGCAGAGAAGCAGGCAGAGAGAGAGGAGGAAGCCAGCTCCATACTGAGCAGAGAGCCCGATGCGGGGCGCCATCCCAGGACCCTGGGATCATGACCTGAGCCGAAGGCAGAGGCTTTAACCCACTGAGCCACCCAGGCGTCCCAGGATGATCTTTTTAAAACACAAAGATGATGCTGTCCTCTGCTGAAAGCCTTTTCACGGGTCTCCAGAACCCCCTAATATGCAGTCCACACTCAGGGCCCTTCACACCCTGGTCCCCCCCAACCCCCCATACCCTATGGCTTCTAGGGCTACTATCCAGCCTGTCACTCCCTCAGAAGACCGCTCCCTATCCCGGATCCTCTAAGATGCCTTCTGCTCCCTGTTCCCTTGGTGAAAGTCTACTCGGGCTTCAGGGCCTCATTTTTGGTTTAATCTTTTTTTTTTTTTTTTTTTTTAAATTTACAATCTAGTTAGTTGACATCCAGCTCAGTGTTGGTTAAGGAGTAGAGTTCACTGGTTCATCATTTACACATAATACCCAGTGCTCGTCACGTTGGCCCTTCTTCAAACCCACCCCCCATCCATCCCACCCATCCCCCTTCCGTCAACTTTGCTCGTTCTCTATCGTTGAGTCTCTCATGATTTGTTTCCCTCTTTTTATCTCCCTCGTGAATGTTCATCCATTTTGTTTCTTAAATTCCACGTAGGAGTGAAATCAGATGGTATTCATCTTTCTCTGATGGACTTCTTTCACTTAGCAAAATACATTCTAGCTCTCCTTGTCTTTGCAAATGGCAAGAATTCATTCTTTTTGATGGCTGAGTAATATTCCTGTGTGTGTGTGTGTGTGTGTCTGTCTGTCTGTCTGTCTGTCACATCTTTATCCATTCAGCAGTCGAGGGACATTTGGGCTCTCTCCATAGTTTGGCTATTGTTGACAATACTGCTATAAACACCAGGGGGCATGCATTCCTTTGGATCTGTATTTTCACGTCCTTTGGGTAAATACTTTGTAGTGCAGTTGCTGGATCATAGGGTAGTTCTATTTTTAGCTTTTTGAGGAACTTCCACACTGTTTTCCAGAGTGGCTGCACCAGCTTGCGCTCCCACCAACAGTGCAAGAGGGTTCCCCTTTCTCTGCATCCTCGCCAGCACCCGTTGTCTCCTGTACTAATTTTGGTCAAGGCCTAATTTTAATGCCACCTCCTCTGTGAAGCCTGCCCCAGCCTTGGTTACAAGCCACAGCTCCCTCCTCTGGGCTTCCACCATCACCAGAGCTAGCATTGCTTGAGTGCCCACTAGGACTCAGGCACTGTGTCCAGGTCTTTTAGTGCATATCTGATTTAATCTTCTCAGCACCCCTCTAAGGTATTATTAACCCTACTTTATGGAAGAGGAGATCGGCAAATGAAGATAAGAAACCTGCAGGTCACAAAGAAACCTGGGTTCAATCCCAAGCAAGCTGACTCCAGGCCCTGTACTCTTCCTCCTTGGCTGGACTCCCCTCCTGCCAGAGCGGAAGTCACCCCCAGCATTACCGTGCCTCCCAAACATTCCTGCTCAGTAGTGACACTGTTCACTCCTTCCTCTACCATCTCAACACCAAGGTCACTGTGCTGCTGGGAAAAGAGCAGGAACTCACCCCATGGCGCCCTCTGACACTCAGCTCTGGCATCACTCCCAAGTCCTCCCCCTCTGACTTCCGTGCTCATCCTTTGGGCTCCAATCTAGTGCCTACTCCAACACGTGGGATGGTAGGAATCTATCCTGTGTTTGGTAGCACTTCTTTATTGTCTTTATGAGGACTTAGATCAGGGAGAAAGAACACATATTCCCAAAAAACCAGTAGCTGTGGCCACCTTGATATTTTATTTTTCATTTTATAACCCTATTCTGACTGTGTCAAACTCAAGGGGGAATCTAATTAATTGCCAAATTCTGTCAATTCTATCTCCCAAAGAGCTCTTGAATCGGGAGTCCTGAGTCTTGAGCTCTTGAGTTCTTCCCATCGCTACTATCAACCCCATCTCTTGCTGGTTTACAGTCACCTTCTAAGAGGTCCTCCAGCAACCAGCAGGTCCCCTCGAATCTATCTTCACCAGAATGCTTATTCTAAAACACACAACCGATCTGGTCATTCTTCTAATCAAAGCTCTGCAATAGCTCCCAAAAGTCCTTCCAATAAAATGGAAATTCTTTAACACGGCTTATGGGACCAGTCCTCCACGGCTCCTGTAGCCATGCCACTTTCTCAACAGCTCCCCCTCAAACCCCCCACCGCAATACTGTGTGCTCCATGCACACTGACCACCAGACCAGGAGCTCCTGCAGCCCCCAGCCTTGGTGCACCTGTTCCCTCAGCCGGTCACCTGGCTTGGCTTTACCTGGCTGAAATCTGCTCGGGCCTCAAGTTCAGCTTAGACATTCCTTCCTGCAGCAAAACTTCCCTCACTTTGAAGATGGGTTAGATGTTCTTTATGTGCCCCCATGGAATCCTCCCCTGTCTCTGTGGGAACCCTTATCATATACACTATTTACTTCTTGGTGGATGGATAGTTCTTTTCCTTGTTGAGGTAGACTGGATTGTTGTGTCTTGTTCTTCTGTCTCTCCTGTACTGGAATGACCCATCCCTACACTTTGCCCTCTTTGCATCATCTCCCACGGGAGTAGGCAGACCATATTCCTACCCCACTGATGCTGAGCTTAGCTATGGGCTGTGCTGGCCAATGGAGCCTCAGCAAACACGACATGAGCAGGGGCTTTGAATGTGCTGTCCAGCTTAGCATGGTCTCTGGTACTTCTGCTGTCTGCCTGGACAGTGGTGTGTGCAAGACGGGAGATGTGCAAATACAACCGGAATCTGCCTCTCAACCTGCACCTTGAGGCAGAGGACATCCCTACTCCCACTGGAGCGGACCCATGAACAAGAAAAACAAGCCTTCTAAGCCCCAAGAGTTTGTTAACACAGTATCACTGGAGCAGAAACCTGACTGATACACTTGTCTACACTCTTCATGAGACTGGAGGCTCTACATAGGCAAGAAAGGACTATAACCCGAGCCCCCAGTGGAGGCCTCATCACATCACAGGTGCTCAATAAATATTTGTTAATTGGATGTATGACTGAATGAATGCATATGGGCTATGGACATGTCTGTCTCCCTAGCTGGCATGAGAATTCTTAGGGCCAAGAATGGCATCCGATTTCTCTCAGTAACACCTAGTTGTCTCGTTTCCCACACTGCGTTCCGGGTAGATACTTGATAAATATTTGTTGAAACTAAATAAATTGCATTTTGTGGGCTGGCTTGGGACTGAGTCCTTAATTTATGACATTGTTTCTATGGGAAAATGTGTTCTGCATGCCAAACAAACTTGCAAATGAACTTTTGGAACCTCACCCATTCATTGGTTCAGGATTGCCAGTTTTATGGAAATCCATAACTGAACACATGTGCTATGCTTTGCAGTATGGGAGAAACTGAGAAACTGCTTCCAAACCCAAGATATTCAGCCTGCAAAAATTCACTTTCCACCCACACAGACAAATTCAGCACAGGTTGGATTTGAGGTTCCAACAATAAAATACTAGACATTTTAGAGCTCATTGTTTATCTAATTGCTTTTTATCTGCTTATACTAGATGCCTATTCTTAACACCCGATCAAAAGGAAGTTAAGATAGTTTTCTTGCCCACTCCCCGTGCTCAACAAATCCATTTTCTAGACACATATGCAAAAAAGTTCAACCTTCTCAAAAGGGAAAATAAATTATTTTTCTAAATAAATCTGTGACATTTAAAATAAACACAGTGGGATGCTCTACGGTTATAAGAAAAGATCCCCCTTTAGAATTCCTAATTTTGAATGGTACTGGGAACTCAATATGAGTCACAGATCTGAGGCTTAGTTTTATTTCGTCTTAGGCCAGAATCAAGCCACTTTGAAACTTAAGTGATCCGATGTGGCTGGGAAGGGCCATCAGTCTAGAAAATTCTATATGACATAACACACACGTCTCAACCCGCCACTGGTAGAGTTTCTCAATCACTCAATCTACTTCATTCACTTAATGTATATTTTTTGAGCACCTACTCTGTGTCAGGCACTGTTGTAGACTCTGGGAATATAGTCGTGAACAAGACAAACAAGGACCCTATGTTCATGGAACTTTCATTTTAACAAGAGAGGCAGAGAAAGAAGATCACTTCTTATGATGGGGCCATGATGAAAATAAAACAGTGAGGTGATTATGAGTGAGGTGAGGCCATTTCAGACTGGGTGATCAGGAGAGAGCCAGCTGTGGAAGGATCTAGGGAAGAATATTCTAGACTGAGGAAACAACAAGTACAAAGTACCAGAGGAGAGAACAAGCCTGGCATATTCCTAAGTCAGAAGGAAAGATGGTGGGGTGGAGTGAACAGAGGAGAGACACGCATGAGAGGTGCAGAAAAGTCAGATAATGTACGCATCCTGTAGTCAGACAGTCAGACTAGATTCTAGGAGAGAAAGCCAGTGCAGGTTTTGAACTGGGGAGTGACATGATCTGGTTTAGATTTTAAATCACCCTTCCTCTTGGAGAGTACTGGGACAGGGGTGAGGGAGCAAGAGGAGAACCAGGGGAAGCCTGAGTCATACTTTATAGAAGGCTAGAACTTCCAGCCCATCATCAATAAATGATGTGTCTTCAGCCTCTTCTCGGATCATTCCTCTTACCTTGTTGTGCTCACGAAACCAGCCTCTGCCCTGGGGACAGTTTACTCAAAGCCAGCTCAGGGGCTGGCTGCTTCCTCTCACTCATGTGTTAAGTGTCCTGCTTGTGTCTCACTGCCTTTTCTGGATGCTTCTTCTTTCCTCCCCCTTTCCAAGCCTGTCCCCCAAAAGTGCCGCAGCCTGGAAGCTCAGGCAGTCATGCCACCAGCCCACACCACCCCAAAGTTCTCCTTGCTGCAACCATCTACAGTGCACCCCCAGCCCTGCCAATTCCTCCCTTTTCTGGACTATTTTGCTCCTCACTCCAACATTGTTTCCACAGTTGGTTTTGGCGATATAATTTCCAAACAGATGATTCATCCAACACTTCGCTACCTCAGTTCCTTGACCCCCTCCCTGCCAAAGATCTTGTCTTCCATCCTACTTCAGGTACACGAACATAACCTAGGCTTTGTCATTACCAATAGTGCCATCGCACGCAAGACCTACCTACAGTCCACCTACTACCTCTTTCCAGTTCCTCAGGTCTAACAAGTCTTAAATCCAACCACAACCTCCCAAGCACAGATCCCACCCCCTGTTCCTATCCCTCACTGCCCTCCTTAGAGTTGTTTCCAGAAGAGAGCCCAGGGTCCACTGGTACTACTTTAAGTACCAATATCCATGACAATACCATCATACTCCCCTTGGATACACCCTCAGTCCCCAGCCCCCCTCCATGTATTTCCTGCAAAGACCTACCTTGCTCAACCTAGCTCTCCCCAACTCTGTGACCACACCAGCAAAGCTGAACACAGCCTTCGAAAGCAAAACCACACTGAGTGTTCTCATTCCAAAAGCAAGACCACTGGCCTCCACAGGGCCCTCCTGCTGCCCAGGGATCACACTGTATTTCCCATCTCCACTATCTGTCCAACTCTCTTTTCGACCTTCTCTCCCTTCTCTCTTCAAACCTCCAGTCCTTCCTCCCCCACCTCACTCTGACGGCTCCAAAGTCACTGAACATGATGTAAACAATATAAACTGATACCACTTACCCTTCCCCCACCTACCTGCTCCAGGACCCATGTTCTGCACCTTCCCTCCCAGGACCAAGGCTGACTCGAATACCTCCTTCCCAAGGCTTGCCTCCCCTCGCGTGCGTGCGTGCGTGCGTGCGTGCGTGAGATCACCTTTCATCTTCTGAGACACAACTGCGCAAGGGCCCTTTCCCTTTCTTACACCATCAGTTTCTCCTTCTCCACTGGAACTTCCCCAATAGCCCCAAAGCATAGCGTGCTTTCACACACCTTAAAAACAATAAGACCCTCTGGATTTTACTTTCTCCTCCAACGTCTGCTCCATTTTTCTGCTGTTTTCCTCAGCAAAGCTCCTCTGAAGAGTCGTCTCTGCTCTGCTCTCTCATGTTTCTCTTGCAGCATTAGCACCAATTGCCACAACGGCTCCAGTCACGGTCACCAGTCATCACCTGCTAGGTCCAAAGGATCAGTTCTCTTCTCTTGCCCAGCCTCTCAGCACCATCTGGCACAGCGGACCGCTCCCTTCTTTCTTGCCTTGGCAACCTGGAGACCACCTCCTTTGGTCTTTCCTCTTCCCTTTCTGGCTGTTCCCTCCCCCTCTTCCTCTCTCTGCCCCCAATCGTGGTGCCATCTCCGTGCTCAGTTCCCCAACTACTCCTCCCCTCAGTCGACATGGCCTCCCTTGTCTGGTCTTCAGGCTTCTTTACGTCCCATCTAGATGCATCTAAACCCCAAAGTCATCTCACCAGCCCGTACACTTTGTCCATGAACTCCAGACCTGTGTTTGCCAATATAGTAGCCACTAGCTCTGTGTGGCTAATGAATTCTCAGCACTGCCACCAAATGAATCTCTGCAGGGAGCTCTGCAAACACACAGGGAACCGACCTAAATGCAACGGGTGGGAAAGAAGAGGGCAGTTGTGCATAGTGTGTGTGTAGCGATGACATGCTGTGATGAGCGGTTAATTTCCTCAAACCCTAGACTTGGGCGAGCCACACGAAGAAAACGTTCCTACCCAATTACAGTTATTCATGAGCATTTTCCTGGCCTTGCTTCTTTTGTCTGCCAACGATTCTGACGGAAACAGCCCCGTGAGGAAGCGCAGCGAAAGGCAAAGGCAAGTATGCATCCGGGTGCACCGTAGCTTTCAACTTCCTCGGCGAACTCCTAATTAATCCCATCCCCACGTTTTTCGCCTGTTTCCTGAACCTCTTGCTTAGACCATATTCTCCCCCTCTCCCGTCATTGCCCTGGGCTTCCTTCCGCAGGGGCTCCCCCATTCTCTCCCCAGTCTTCTTTTCTTTCCCCCAACTGCCCTCTTGTTCAGCCTTCGGCTTCTCTGCACCTGTTCCACTCCTCCTTATCCTTTTTCACCTTTAAAAACTGAAAGCACCGAACTGACAGACACTGTTATGGTTTTCTTTTTCTTTTTTTCTTTTTTTTTTTTTTCCCTCTCCCTGCTTGAGCTACAGCTCAGACGCTCTCCTCCTCGCTTCTGTAGCGGGAGCCCGAGTACTGGGTTGCCATGGCAACAGCCAATCCAACCAGGCCGGTCCCAGCCACGCTAGGAGCCGCCATGGCGAGGAGGAAGCCTCTACAAGTCGCCCCAGAGCCCGGATGGGTCGTGAACATCGTAATTCCAGCCCAGGCCGGGCCCATTCTGCCCGGGGACCGAGACCGTACACCAGGCCCCCAGCCGTACCACGCCGCAGGGGACAGCGCCATCAATAACACGGCTTCCACCCAGCCAGCCGGATGCGTGACATTATGGGGATTCAGCTGAAAATTTTCAAACCTCCCTATTCTTTCATCTCCTCGGGGGTGGAGGGGGGAAACTTTTGCCTCTCTGTTTCTCTCTCTCTCTCTCTGGAGTCCTGGGGAACTCTGTAGAAAGTACAAGCAGCACTGACAACCCCAGCCTCCCCTGCTCCCACCCCTGGGCACGGGCAGCCCTGAGCGGTCCTGGTCCAACTGTCTGGTGGCCCTGGCACAGCTGGGAACATCGCTGACAATTAATTAGGATTCCACCGTGATACTTCAGTGGGCAGCGAAAGGCTCCGTTCCCCCAGGTCATCGGAACGGATCCTCAAAGTAGGGCAACAAGTGTTCTGCCACCTGACACTCCCCCCGCCTCCCCAAACATGTGAGTTGGTGAGAAAGAATCAGGGAATACCTTTGTAGCGAATGGCACCAACCGCAGTGAGGGTCTGCAGCCGTTAAACACTCCGTGCAGGATGGATGTTTACTGCAGTTGGCAACACGAATTCTCCTCACCTAAAAATAAAGACACCCGTGGTTCAGACGGAATTACAAGTAACGCCGGAAAAACGACAACCCCTTATCTGTTGAGGGGCCAGGAAGAGCACACTGATCGACTTGAACTCCAGATATCTCTGTGATGACGTGGGGCAGTTGTTCTCAGAAGCCCCCGGGGAAGCTTTGAAAGTGTGGATCCCCAGATACCCTGCTAACCCTACTGCCCAGACTCCTGCCCGTAGGTCTGGGACCCAGCCTGGGAATCTGAAATTTTTAGGGGCTCACTCAGGTGAGCCTGAGACACAGTCAGGTTTCTGATTGGTTGGTGATGATTTCCAAGGAGCTCGTGGAATCAGGTCACCTGGTCTTCCCACAAAGACCATCAATATGGGGTCAGTGGTGCTTTGGAAATGAGCGTCTGGGGATGGCAAAGGCTCTGATTCAGGAGTGTCAGCATGAGGCTGGCGCTGGACATGGATGTGAGGACAATCCCACGTCCCTGCCAGGGTAACTCCATTGCTTCAGCTCCTAGCTCACTCACTCAAATTCCCTCCACTGGAGTTGAGAATGAAAGAATCAGGGAGTATTCAAATCATTGCCGGCCCCTCAAGCCACCTCTTCCAGTTGTCAGGGAAAAAGCAACCCACAGAGCAGGCACCCGTGCTGGGCAGACCCAGGCATCTGAGACAGTCAGTCAGAGCCTAGAGGCGGGGTGGCAGGAGGCAGACAGGACCTCAGTGTTGCATGGCATGTTTTCTGCAGGCAAAATCCCACAGCAGGCAGTAAGGAAACTTGGGGAACTCATTAAGCTGGGAAATTATTCACACTAGAAGGTGGAAGTAACTTCTTTAAAAGGTTAGAGAAACAGAGTTCTAGAAAGGGTTGGTGAGGAAAATAGGCTATCCTGAGGAGTAGTCCTCAATTCTAAGTTGACTTCATGGGGGATAAACCTGTCCATTTCTCATAGTCCTTGATGCTGCTGAAAGCTGTGGGGGCAGACCACCAGCCTGAGCCAGAATTAACCAGAATGTGGCTATTTCCTTGTAGCTCACACAACATCTTAATTCTGGAGGGATTTTCATAAATACATAATCTCTTTAACCTTGTTTCCTCATCAGAGAAATGGTGATAGTGCCGCTGACTCCATGGGGTTATTATACATGTCTGGCATACACTAAGTGCTCAATAAATGTTGGCTATCACTACTGTGTGGGGAAAGGGTCCCACAGTCCAACAAACATGTGAAATCTTCCACTGAAAAGGCAAATCAATTTCCTTAGAACAAGGTTTCTGAGAGCCTTTGAATATGCTGGGCATCGTGATACTCCAGGAGGGGTACAGTCAATACCATCTCCTCCTAGGGCCACTTTTGCTCAGAACACTTAGTAGAATATTCTCTAGAACCTTCTGTGAGAAACTTTACACAATGTACTTAAACATACAAACAACATAACTCCATGCAAAAGAGAGAGAACACTGTAAGTACTTACATTGGACCTGCTTCTCTAACTTAATAACACATTATAGTGACTAACACAGCAATGCATAAATCTTCATATGGTTATTTTTAATGGCCGCATATTTGATAGATGTACCAGGACATATTAGTTTGGCTGTTACTATCTCCCCAAGAGTCTAGGACAGAACCTTCCCTAGGTTTTGGCTCTCTAGGGATTATACTGGCTCAACCAGAATCTAATAGGATCCACAGCAGTAAACCTAAGTGAAGAATGTACAAATAACCAGCTTCGATGCCCAGTCAAAAACTCTCCCTTGGACTTCAGACTTTGAATGACCAGAGGCTAAGTAGTCTTCACCTTCCAGAAAATGAGGACCTGTCAGCTATCTGTGGCTCTCCCAGTGATTCCCAGCTTACAGTCGTGAGTCCCAAGGAAAGCAGTAACGAGAACTTGTGAGCTATTTGCAATGTTTCAAAAAGCTGAATGGAAAAAACATGCATGGGTCAAGCAAGACTTCAAGAGTCTTTGCTTTGGGCTGGAATTTTATTGGCTCCATGTGGTAGCACAGTCTGTTCCCTGGCTGGCAGTTTCCAGATGCCCTTGATAAATAAAACCTGGGAATGGGAATAGTTACTTAATATAGGCAGTCTGTGGAATAGAACAGTGTCTTTCAAATGCAGGAAGCCCAGGGAAGAAATAGAATGAAAAGTGCTGAGTGGTGAAACAAGCCGCTTGAGAAGATTCTATGGTGGACAACTAGTTTACCAGCGTAGACCAGGTCCACCATCTATCACCACGTGCTCATTCTGCATAACTGACTTTGCAACGTGCAAAGGGCAATATGGCCTTTCTAGGAATTCTGGAGACTACAGAGTGCTCGTGTACCTACCTCGTGACTATAACAACCATGTGGCTTGATATCATTGCCATTCCCCTTAGAATGAGAGACAAAGAATGGAAAGTGGGGGTGGGCCAAGGGCAGCTGTTATCCCATTGTACAATTCTGTAAGTCTCAATGATCTCCTTTGCACTTTGTATGTGCCAGTGGCCACGGAGCCAAATTACCATGTCAGAATAGGCTGCTAGTTTTCACAGGTTTAGGATTTGACCTTGTTTATCTATATATAGGCATATATATATATATACACACACACACACACATATATATTTATCTAACATACACACACACACACACCCTTGAGTGAATTATTTAACCTCTTCAAGTCTTAGGCTCTTCCTGTATAAAACAAGGGTAATTTTATCTCATTAAATTATGAACATATTTCAACAACATTGTTTTTATAGGTGTGTGTGGACAGACACAACTGTATGCACATAGAGAGACCATATTTAGAATAGTAACTAGCACGTGGTCAGTAGGGACTGAATAAAAATTAGTTTTCTTCCCTTCCCTTGGTGAAAGCACCTTGTAAAAAGGAAGAAAATGGAGAAAGATATTCTCTTTATTTCAGTAAGCAGAAGCAAGAAGAAAAACTAGAACAGTCAAATAAATTAAGGGAGGGAGGGGGAGTGCCATATATTTCCTGGTTCATGAATGTGTATGAGACCATGGCCTGATATTAACCCCAAATTCCAAAGCCAATCCCTTTGGGTGTATTCATAAATGCATCTAACCATTCAGTGCCTGCACAATAAATGTGTAAATTCAGTTACCTAGCTGATTATGCACCCATTTGCAAGCACCCCCCTCCCCTGAAAAACGTGGCATTGGAAATATAGCCAATGATAAAATTGTCTAAATAGGTAATATTTCTTGCTTACTTACTGACAGCAAGGTTTTTAATTCCATGTCCGTGAACCACTGCGGGTCTTCTCGAAGCCTGCAGCAGTGTTTAAACCTGATAGTTCAAAGTAAAAGCTTCACTACTAGATAATGACGTTAATTAAACACTTTCTATTCGGAAGTCAGAAGCAATGGCTGGTATTTTTACCCACCTCTTTCCCGGCCGTTAGATAGATGTAGATATTCTTCTTAGGATGAGGAACCAGTTTGTAGAAAATGGGTGTCTCTTCTTTAATTTCATAGATAACCTCTGGACAATTTGAAGTCAAATTCTCACCCAGAACAACCTATTTTTTTTTCAAAAAGAGAAATATGATTTCTATTAAATACGTCAAATAGCGGGGGTGTGGGGAGGCAAGACTCGTAGCTTAGTTCTAAGACCACATGCTCCTTCACTCACTAAATATATGGGCTGAGGTACCGTGTTCCTCAAGCATCTACTGTCTCAGTCTTCCGCAAAGCCGGTAAAAACAAGTACGGTCACGCACACACACGTGCGCACGCACACACACGCACAGCCAGCCTTCGGTCCTGTAGCAGTAACCTCATAGGTGGAAGCTTGACATCCATAATTCCTTAATACACCCGGCTTTACAAGAAGCTACAAGTGACAGCTTCCTTAATACTCCCCCAAGTGATCCTAAGACCGAAGGAAGTCGGTTTGATGACTTGCACAGTTGACTCTGATTCTCCTATACAATTCGACATACTTAGACATCTTAATGTAAGCAGGACAACTGAACAGGCCCAAGCGGGTGGGTATGTGCTTATATATAAAGTAGAGCCAAGCATAGCTTTGAAATTGGACATACCCGAGTTTCACTCATCTCAATCAATAAATATTTACTGAATAGCCCCTATGTATCTGACATGTTCTAGGTGTTTGGAAAATGGCACTGAACAAATGAGTGGAGGGAAGGGGAGTAGAAACCTACCCTCATGGAACGTGTGTGTGTGTGTATAGGGGAGTGGTGGCTGACAATGAGTAAATTATAAACCCTATTAGAAGGCGATGTCAGTCAAAATAAAGTGAGGTAAAGAGATAAGGATGTGTGCTCAGGGTAGTTCTCATTGAGAGGTCGTAGTTAGGTAGCTACGTGCAGGAGATGCTGGAGTGGGTCACTTGGGTGTCTGGGTGACACATGTTTGGCCCCTTGATCCCGATGCCCTACAGTCTGGGGGGGGGGGCAGTGGGGCGTGAGCAGCACCAGCGAGGCAGAGCGCAGTGGGAAGTGAGGTAAGGGGTGTGTAACGTAGGTTCTTGTAGGCCCATATAAAGACCTTACTCTCACTCCAGGTGAGAGCGAGGGAGCCACTGCCCATTTCAAGCGCTCGCTAGCCACCTCTGGCTAGTGTCTACCATACTGGAAGTAGACACAGAGCATTTCCATCATCATGGAAAGTTCTGTTGGACAACACCAGCCTACCGAGAACCGTGAAGGCAGGGAAACATCAGACAGGCGCAGCCCAAGTGTGAGCCTGCCAGCTTCTTGTCTCCCCATCTCTAATTCATAGTCCTTATTAATCAGCTCAGAGACAAACAATTGATCAGGTTCTAGAAAGTGGTCATAGAGAAGAGAAGAAACAGGAAGCCAGTTAAAAAACATTGATAAAAATATTCTCAAGCGCAGCTCGAGAGAAGACAGGCTGCTGTCCAGGAGAAATCCATCACGTCAAAGGCACCATTGGGCACAATCACCTTTGAGGCATTCGTGCCAAAATGGACCTTGAATTTAATCAAGCCTTTAGTGTGAACTTTCATTTAGCATCAGGAAGCAGAAAGGGGAGGAAGATGCTGAACAACCCCATGAGGAAAGAAACAGCCAAATCCACAACATGAGGCATCTGACGAGACAACAGGCTTCATTTCCTCGGTCAGTCAGTGGCAGCGGATAAAGGCTGGAAGGTGGTCATTCCAGACTGAGAGAGACAAGGCAGCCCACAGGTGATTGGAGGACCTTGTCTGGATACCAGTTTGAACAAAAATAATTTTCAAAGACATTCTTGAGCCAATGAGGAAAATGTAGCTCTACAAATGCAATATTAGATAATTCGAAAGGATGACTGGATAATTTTGTTGTGGTAACAGCATCATGGGTACGGTTACTTGAGAAACTGAGCATTTTTTAGAGATGTGTAATGCAGCATGGAGGGGTGAAATGCCACTGTCTGGGATTTGCTTCAAAAGAAAAACATAATTTACAAAACACTACCGCTCATCCATTTTAAGTGAGTTAGGAGCTACGTTGCAGTTTTTATCGGGACTTAATTCTTGGAGCATGATTGACGCAGATGGGTAAGGGCCAGAAAGATCCAGTTGGGGGCAACTTTGATTCACCCGTAGATGATGAGGCACCAGGATTTTCTCTGGAACTCCAAATTGTGGCAGGAAAGCCTTTCTGTGGTACTGGGCACCAGGCTTTGCCAGCCAGATTCCTAAATGAGCTACCTAGAGTGGCTTACACGGAGAGCTTGTCCTAGTAACTACGGATGCGGGGCTGAAATTGATGTTTCCCTGATGGCGGGAGTGAGACTTTCCTAGAAGGTAACTTGGCATTATCTCTCAAAATTATAAAGCACATACCCTTAGACCCCACAGCCCCTCACATCTATATTGAATGACATATGTACGTGGCGGTTTAGTGTATCACACATTATAAGCAAAAGAAACAGCCTAAATGTCCAACCGTAGAGAACTGATTAAACACAGTATAAACAGTATAGTACTATTTAGCCATAAAAGTCATTAGGAAGCTTTTTCTACATACGTTTAACACATTATATTATGTATATCTATATATTGCATAAACATGTTTATATACATATATAGCATGTTTAATATATTGTATATTTGACAAAATGAGAGGAAGACGATCTTCCCCCTTTTGCTTGCAAACATATATAAAATATCTCCGGGAAGATACCCAAGAAACCTACTCCCCTGTTTGCCCCCTAGGTCATGAATGTGTGGTTTTCATATATTCTCTTGGTTCTTTTGAATTTGGACCGATGTCAATGTATTATCTTAGAAAACAAATACATAAGATTTAAATGTGAAAAGGGAGGATGAGTGGACCCAATTGTTTCGGGTTTTGTTTGTTTGTTTGTTTGTTTTGCTAGATTCCACATAAAAGGATCTCCATAACCCTGAGGACAGGACAATAGGAACTTCTCATTTTCATCACAAAGGGACCCCAACATGTTATGTGGAGGGGTCTGGGTGCTGTGGTCCTCAACTCTCTCAGGTGACTCTGGGACAGGCGAGACATGGCTTTCTTTCCCTGCTAGATTTCTATTAATATCACCTCCTCCTCCTCCCAAACCCACAGCCCATTCCCAGGGCATCAAAGCAACACTTGGATCTCCTAAGTGCAAAATTCGTGTAAACATCAACACAGAGAAGAAAGCCAGCCAGACTGGAGCCCGGGAAATGTTCCCTCCTCAGCTCAGTTTAACTGGGCAGCTTTGGAGAAAGAGCTCGATCGGTGAAGTGAGGCAGGAAGTAACAGTGAGTCACAGAAACCCAAAATGGGTTGAGTTTTGTATAAAAGCCACTCTTCTAATTCATACGCGTTCCTTGGGCATGATGTGGATTTTCATCTCTTGCTTCCAGAATTTTCCTTAATATAGCTCGATTATGGAGTCAACCTGAGTCTCTGCCATGCATATGCTCATTTACCCCTTCATCTTTCGAGTCTCAGATGTCACCTCCTCTGAGAAGCCTTCCCTAGTTGCCTTTCTACCTCACCCCACTGTCGTGGTCTACCCATCAGTCCATTTCCTTCAGAGCACATATTACTGTCTGAAATGGCTTTATTGCTGGTAAATTCAGTTATGTATCTTCTGTCTTTTTCTTCCCATCACAAGAGCAGGGGTTTGCCTCTTTTATTCATTTTTGTATCAGCACCCAGAATAGTGTCTGGCACATAAAAGGTGCCCAATAAATATTTATTAAATGAAAAAAATTCTATTAGCATTCAAGATTTTTATAAGGCTCTTCAGATTTTTTTTTTTTTTTTCCAGCTGAAGCCTGTGTAGAAAACAAATTTTCCCTGGTGGAGAATTTCAGTTTGTGTCAACAGATTGTTTCTGTCAACATCTTCCTGAAGCTTCATGGTAGGCTATTAACTAGCCTTGGGATTTTTGTTGCATACAAAACAACTTCTCAACTCCAGTTCTGAAATGTGTGGTGTGTGAGACTTCTAGATCAGACAGATACATTACAAGTTCAACACCACCCACGGAAAGGATAGCTTGCTGAGGAAAATGGGGGGTGGGGAGGAGAGAAAAAATTAAACAAAAGACTATTTCTTTTTTCTTTACCATTACCATGACATGGAAAAGCCATGGGTGTTCAAAAAGCTAAAATATATACTTCAAATTTCTTTCCAGTTAAAGGGCAACCAAGCCAATCTTCTCATTTTTTAAAAAAATAAATAGTTTCTAAGAAATGCTGCAAATGGGGACATAAACCACACATACACACACACGAGAAAGCAAGGTAATTATCCAACAGTGTTTAAAGGGCTTCAGTAGTTAGGAGTAATAAAGGTGAAATATAAAGATTAAGGCAAATTCCTCTTTTATTTCTAGTCTACTTATTTCAGTGTAATAGTAAGAGAAGACTACAGCTTGAACCACAAGTTCTCAGTTTGTGGGTTACATGGCACTAATAGTTCTAAACTGGGGAGTCCCTGTAAACTCACAAACTAGAAAGAATGAGATGGAGGTGAACCTGAACTCACTTCATATGACACTCCAAGCAGCCAATCATGGAGGCCATTTCCAAGTTTTGACACTTCCGGATGTTTTGGCTTCTTGATCTATTACCTCAGCTCAGCCAACCCCACCACACCTACTTCCGGCCCCAGGTCCTGTCCCGGGTTCTGCATGGCCTCCTTTCCTTTATTTGAACATTCTCTGGGAATAGAAAGAGAGCTTGTCCTTATAAAGTATCTTATTATTTTTGTTATGTTTTATTTTCCTTTGGCAACTTTAAGACCAGGATCAAGGCAGACTTCAGGTGTCACACACTTTGCCTCCTGCAAGGATATGGG
Organism: Lontra canadensis; assembly: GCF_010015895.1. NCBI lineage: Eukaryota > Metazoa > Chordata > Mammalia > Carnivora > Mustelidae > Lontra > Lontra canadensis. The sequence continues at coordinate 8,909,841 of NW_022631046.1, read as the reverse complement.
AGAACTTTCTGGAACTGGTCTGACTTTTGCTCCATGGTTGGATAAATGAAATCCACCTGGGGAAATAGAGTTTTGAAGGCCACAGAGATTGCCAGTCCTGACTCAAAGCAGTGCTTCTCTGCTCAATATGGGAAGGGACATACATGATAGGGCTTCTGCCCCTCTGAAACCTACTTCAGTCCTAGGGATGTTGGAGAAACCCCACACTAGCTGCCTACCACAAAAACCATTCCCAAAATCAACTTGAACACAGATTTTCTTCCTTTGCTCTCAAAGAGCCCACAGGGGAAAAGCTGGGGTCCCATAAGGGGTTCAGAGGCTCCTATGAGCCACTCGCAGCTCTGAGGGGAGGAGCCTCTGCCTTCTAATACAGATGTCTACACCCTGCCGGGTTAGGGTGCCAGACGCCATCCCCAAATAGGAACAAACTAAAACCACAGAAGCCAGAGCCCTCCTCATGAAACATCAAATACCTGCAACTTGGTATTAACTCAGATACGCCAATATTTGAAAGAAAAATTTAAAAACAAAACAAAACCAGTTCTACAAATTCCACTAATCTCTACAGACTACATTTTTAATTAGCAGGGCAGTTCGGTTGGGGGACAAGTTGCTTCAGTTCCAATTACCTTGAGCAAGTTGCCTAACCACTCCGAGCCTCAGGCCTTTCTCATTTATAAAGTTGGGGATGGTAACACGATTGACGCACAGGGATGAAATGAGTTAACCCAGGCAGACCCCTGTTCTCATGCCCGGCACAGAAGTTAGAGCTCAGAAATGTTGGCCATTATTATGCCTTATTTTTTATGCTTACAAGAAAGGTTAATGGGCATGCATAAAGTTACAAATTTCAAATTTCATGCATATTCCATTATTACTTATTTTACCACCTGGAAGAAGCTCAAAATAGTCAATTCTGCCCTTGAAATAAGGACAATTTTCTACATGCGACAGTCAGCTCAAAGGAACCCAAACCCCACAATAAGCTGTACCACAATCCGGACAAAGATTCGGTGCATGTTTATAAAAACAGGTACGCCCTCAGGGTGCGGGTGTGCAACACGTGGGCCGTGAATCCCCAAAAGCTGACTTCAGCGTGGCCATCCTCACTCAGCTGATCGCAGGGGAGATGCTGACAACCAAGGAAGTACAGCATGCGATCTTCCTCAGAAAGGAAGTAAAATGAGGAAATAACCCCGGGGGATAGGGTGACGACACAACCCAACTCCCAGCCACTAGGATCACACTTCAATAAAACCAGGGACTGCACTGTGGAAAGGACCCTTTCAAGTTCTAAACTTCCATTTTTCTAAAATCTTACAAGGGATCTTAGGAATAAACGCAGGAAAAAAGGGCAGTGCAGACATTAGCATATCACAAAGCTTTCCATTCTTCCACTTCTCAATCTTACCTCTGGAGGTGGGGCCAGAACACCTGGAGGCAGTGAGGGTCTTTAAGGACACTTGCAAAATGATTCAGTATCCCTGGCCAAGCCCAGCATCATGTTACCCCATTGCAGAATATGACCCAGCTATTTAAAAAATACTATTTACAAAGGGTTTTCCATAACATTTTAATACAGGCATTTTTTTCCCTCATTAAGGGGAAAAAAATGGGTGCAAAATTAGATAAAGTCTGATCTCAACTACGCAAAAAAAAAAAAAAATTCTAAAATGCTGCCATCAGTTGCCGCTACACAACAGAACTAGGGTTTTTTGTTTGTTTGTTTTGTTTTGTTTCTGTTTTCTCCTCACCCCCATTACTTTTTAACTTTCTCTAGGAACATATATTATTTTCGTAATAAGAAAAAAAAATTTAAATAACCTGAGGTTTAAAATCTCACTGAACAATGCTAAAATCCCATGAGGTTTTCGGAGATTTAAGTTAGAGAGAGAGTGTGTGCGTGTATGTGTGTAGTGGTTAAAAAAAAAAAAGCAATTGGCCCCCAACTGCTGTTTCCTGCCCCTCATCCAAGCAGGCATATACTACAGTGCCTGGCGTCTGTCAAAATACTGCCAGCTCTTGATCACTGGGAAACTGATGAGTCAGGCTGTGGGTGATCCAAGCCCTCTTTCTTCTCCTCCTCCCACCGGCTGCCTCGGGTTGGGTTGTGTTTTGCGTTGCTTATTAGTACCTCCGCTCTGTGGCTTCAGAAGCCAAGCTTGTGTCTATCAATGTTCATCTTTTCTAACAGTTCTGGTGACAAGTCTGGCAAGGGAGAAGCTTGAAGTCTTTGAATAAAGGCATTCGGGGATTATCTATGCCTTCCCAATCAGTGACACAAGCCCGGGTCTTGGGACTCTGGGTAATTTCATGGGCTGCGTCTAAGACATGGGGAAGTCTTGGGAATTACTGGGCTGGTCTAGGGAGTCTGGCGTGGCCAAGTCAGTTCAGGTATTTCCCTCACAATTTCCTCCTGAGGAAAGGGACCTTCCTGAGTGAAGCCGGGAGCAGGGTTTAACTCCCCGGAAGTTATCATGCCATACAGGTATTCCTCTAGTCATATGGTCAGGCTCCTCCTAGAGCTGGGATTCTTCCTGGTGCTTCTAAAAACCCGGACGGACACCCTAGGAGCATGGGTTCCACTGTCACTACCCCTCCATGGATCCCTATCAATGTGCTTCCCGTCCCCCCCAGGGAACCTTCCAGGAGTGGTTGGGGCAGACATCACAAACTCAGGGTAGTTTGGGGGACATTAGCGCAGATGCAGGAGTCCCCCCATATGCAGATCTCTGCTGTGCCCTGTGTACCTTGGGCAAATCATCCACATTCTCTGGGCCTCTCTTCCCTTCTGGGTAAAACAGGCCTAGTCTGTAACTACCTCATGGCATCGTGGAGAGGACGGAATTCCTTAGAACATGGAGAGGGACAGGCACAAGGGAAACAAAGCACAAATGCCAGCAGTCACAAAATAAAGCCCCAAACCAACCAACCTGCCCGTGTTATTTGGATCCTAAAAGCAAGGCTGCAGGGAAGGCTTCTGAAGGTGTGCCCCTCACAGACGCTGAGGAAAGCCCCACTTCAGTCAGCTGCCTCCTCCTCGTCAGCTGGAAGCTGCAGCCCGGGCCCAGCCCTCTGACGCCACAACAACATGGCAACCTGGCCAGCTGCACGCCAGCCCCGGGGGTGAGCCGACAGGACAGGCAAAACCAGGCCGTCCCCCGGGGAATGATTTTGGGCCAAGTGTTCCCTCACCTCCCGTTTACCATGTAGCTCGGTTGGTTGGCTCGGCTTCGGGGAAACAGTGTTCTCATCACAAAACTCATCAGAAAGAGCCTCCATCTGAAGAGATAATTGGTGAGGAGGCCCCAGGAAGGACTGATGGCCGCTTCCTGTGCCAGGTGAAATGGGTCCAATCCGCCTGCCCGGGTTGGTGGAGCCACACGTGTCACCGCACGGCGCCAAGGAACTTGTGTAGAGTGACGGATGGGTGTTTACCTTTCCCCAGGAAATCAAGCTCACGCAACAGGAAAGATGATCAATGTATATTTTAAAAGAATGTGTATACAAACAAACTCTCTCCCATATGTTACTGGGTTTCCTCCAAAGAAAACAGATTAAATCAAATGCCTACCAGGCATGCAGCATTGTATTAGGCTGTGGGGATTCGGGACCCCCTTTTCGAGAAGCTTAAAAAATGAAGTTGGGGAAGCAAGACCAACAGGAGGGAAAAGGCTGGCCATCAAAGCAAGACATTTGTAACGAGCCAAAAGAAGGAGACAGCTAATGAGTACTTTAGAGGAGGGGAAAACATGGTCAAAACATTGGGCTTTGGAGGCCTCAGAGAGCAGGTAGAGCATGAGCTGAGCCAAAGCACAGACACATGGTAGGCTTCAGTAGAGAAAAAAAAAAAACAAAACAAAAAGCAAAAAAAAAAAACAAGCCATCCTGGAAGGGGGCACAGCATGAACAAAGGTGGGGGGCGGGGGTGACTGGAATACACAATGCACATCAGGGAAACAAGCAAATAGTTTTGGCGAAAGTGGGAGATAAGAGCACAGAAGACGGAATTAGCGGCCATCAGGAGAGAAAGGGGTTTTCTAGGTTGTCTAGCACAATCTCATTTAACAGATGAGGAAAAGGAAGCCCAGAGAGCTTAGGCAATTCACCTACAGTCACACAGCTAGTTGTCAATGGGAGATCAGTCGAGAAATCAAATCTGTTTGTACTCAATTTAGAATCTGAGCTGACAGTAAATCAACTGACTGCCGGGAGGCAGAGAGGAACATCAGCCTAAGGTGACAGAAACCGCGCCGTTCCCAGCCCCGACTGTTGAGGCTGCGGGAGGTGTTCAATAAATGCTTGCTGATGAAGCTAAGAGGCCGGCCGCTCTATCACTCCAGACAAGTCATTAGGTAACCCTGGGTTTATCTTCTCCTCCTCCCACTGCCTCGCCCCAGCCCCTGGTGAATCATAACCTCAACTTGACCCATGGTATACCCATACAGAAAAAATAGTCCTCCCAGATAAAAGTCAGGGGGGTCTCAAAGGATTTTGGGTCTCTAACCTCTCCCTGATGTGGGCACAAAGGGCATAAAACAAAACCCTTCCATGGGTGGCAAGTGGGTTGGAGGGAAGGAACACCTGTTCTTTCTACTTTTCAAACCGTACCATCCCTCATCTGTTTCAAGTTATCAGAAATCAGGTGCATCGTACATTTCCATTACGAAGGAGACATGGAGCAAAGGGTGAACTGTCTTAGGAAGGTGGGGAGTGGGAGGGCCAGACCCCCATTTACCTCCCCCGGAAGCTTATAAGTAAAGGAGGGAGAATAACTTGGCATGCTCCTGGGAAGCAAGGTGGTTCGAGTTTCCTTACACATGGCTAGGGAGGCCATCACATACAGATTTCCGGAAATCTCTTTGTGGTCATTTCTGAGGGTCTCGGAGCAGTTCACAGAGCAGTTGGTAGGATGTCGTGTATAACGCAGAAACAATTAAAAAAAAAAGTAAATAAATTCAAAAGCACGAAATGGATCACGATGAAAATTGACATTGAAGAAGGCACAGAAAACCAACCTTAAGTAACTGGCCATCTCCAGTCCCCAAGAACAAAACAGTCCTGTTCATTACCACGGTGCCATAAACGGATGTCAGGTCGGAATGGATCAAGGTAGATGAGGCAATTGGTTGGACTCTCTCAGGTTTCTCGCCTTCTTTCTGAACATGCACACAAACGCACAAATGAAAAAAAGATCATTTTTAACAGTGGTAATCACTCATGCCCACCTAGGAACAATCCTCCTTGAGCCCCAAACACATTTTCTTAGACAAGACTCCCAGGAGCAACTGCTTAGCCCCTTTTTCTGCAGGATCACCATGCCTGCCCAACCCACAGAAAGCCATTTGTTGACTATGTATTAACATGTATTGATCGCCAGCAGTGAACTAGCCATCCATCTAACACTCCCCCAGCTGATAGATGAAATCGAGTTCCACTCTATTGCCAAGAAAGAGCCCACTGCTGAATTAGGAGGGAGAAGATCTCATGCTTGGCGGTTTGCACGATCCCCCTGCAAATTATTTTAGTAAGGGATTGGCTCCTGTGAGGTTAAACAAGCCACTTCCCAAGCTGTGAGGTGGACCATCCCGTTGGGTGCGAAGGCAGAGAGGAGGGACTGCAGATTTACCAGATGCCTGCAACATAAAGCCCGAAGACAGGGTAATTAATTCAGAGGGTAAAAAGGGAAAGATACATTCATGGCTGGTGGGTAGGACAGAACCACAGAGCTAAAGAGGAACTAAGCAGGAGGGCTGGACATGCGGCTGATGCTCTTGAAGAAGAAACAAAAAGTTCAGCTTCCAGCCCGAAGGCATTCTGAGGGTCTACAGCACTGAGCACGGTTTAATCACGTGCTTGCTTCCGCTCATTAGTTAAAGCCCCTCTTTAAACCCAGGGCAGAGCGAGTGTCCACCAAAATGTCTTGGTCTTTCTTGGTTCAAAGCGTGAAGAGTTTCACGGTGCTTCCTGCCTTCGACGACAGGAAACTGAGTTTGTTACACAAATGTCTGGAAGATACAGCGCTAGAGCAAGCCGTTACCATCTGCAGCTACTAAATACGGTGTGATAGCATACTTTATCGGCCAGAGCTCAGTTCCCAATTGTACTAAGGTTTCCAAACCCACATTTAAGTTTTAGCCAACGGGAGAGCCAGCCAACTCCCGTAAGCCTCACTGGAACTCTTCAAGTTGTCCTGTCTGGGGAGAGGGGAGGTGCGCAGGGGGAGGCTAAGACTTATTAACTTCATTATGTTATTGCTGACAGTGTTTATGTCTTTCAATTTATGTCTTATTAAACATTCATTATTTTTAAACCCACCAAGTTTCATTAACATCTAAAGTAAATGGATTCACGGACTAAATTGATTTCTGAAGCCTTTAAACTGCCGTTTATATTTCTTTGTTGAAGTTGCGCTGGGAAGAAAAGATAAGCTAGCAAGGATTTCTCCAATGCTGTGATCACTTTTTAAGGGAAAGATGTCATAACCTAAGAGAAAGTGACTTATTTGCATAAAATATTCCATAGTGAACTCAGTTTAAGAAGATTTTTAGAAAGCCCACAGAGATTTTTTTTTTCCCCCTGTTAGATACTTTTCCTGCTGTCGGGGAAAATGAGAAAGTATCCTGTTAAAATTGAAGTTAAGAAGAAAAAAATTCGGTGGGTCTGAGAATCAGAACAATAGATCACTGTTTAGATAAGGATGCCTCATGACTATAAGCAGAAAGAGAAAAATCAGATGACCTTTAGATTGGAAAAAAATAAAAAAACCACACCACACATCTTCCTTTAAAATAAAACCAGAATTGTTCAAACTTCAGATCAGCTGACCATGCCTATTACTCTTATTAAATATTTGAGCATTGCAGAGAGGCTAACTCAGAGAATTAGGTGTCATGTGTCTGGGCATCTGGAATGTTCTGGTACTGTTTTCTTTGACTGGAGGATTCCATTTCCCTCAACCCACGGCACAGAAAAAGTTATGGCTATAGGTTGCTGATTATTCATCCACAAGGACCACATGGGACAGTGTATGCCTACGTCTGGTATACAATAAGTGCTTGATAAGTATAGCCATTCTGACTAGCCAAGAACCATGACATCACAGGGAGCCTTTACTGAGGTCAGATGAGAAATTCTGTTTGTGATGTTCTGCTTAGATCCACAAAAAAAAACAAAACAAAACCAAAAATAAAAACAAAAAAATCCAGAAGTGTCTCAAAATCTGTAAAGACATAAGGATAAAAAATTGCTTCCAAATTACCATCCCATCTTTTCCAGCACCCTTCCCTGACATCTGACCATTCCTTAATAATTGTAGTTTTCCAAATGAAGTCCTGGATCAGTAACACAGGTAAGTAGGAGAGCCATGAATCAACACTCCTGAACTTGGGAACCGGTGGCATGAACAGCCCTCCTGGAACTAGGTGGTCAGAGAGCTTAGGTCTGCATTCAAGTTCAGTTCTCACCCACTGGCTGACCGGGGCAATTTATGTGACCTTGTTGGGGGCTGGCTTTCTCATTTGTGAATAAGGCTCATGATTTAGCCTTATTGGTAGGGGATTATAGAGAAGAGTAATAGTAGAAGTACACCAGTGATAGCAGAAGTCCTAACATGCTGGTCCCTGTTTGCTGGTCTCAGTAACATGCACTGACTGTGTGCTACATGGACTATTTTATCACCTTACCTAATCCTGACTCTGTCACTTCCCAGCTAAGTAATTTTGTGTATGTTATTTAACCTCTCCTTGACTCAGTTTCTTCCTCTATGCGATGCAAGGGATGATAATGACTCTTAAGTACGCAAGCCCCAGTGAACCTTGGAACAACGTTTGGTGCACAGAAATACAAGATCCATATTTGTTTTCATTACCTCATCTTAAAATACTAACGGTTGCTGCCACACTCAAGGCAGTTATCCCCACCTTCTTTGCCACAACAACCCTGACTTTGATCCGGTAGTCTGGGAAACCATGATGGGTCTAAGCCATGGGGTAATCTCATTCTCCACTGCCAAGCATTTGCTTTCCTACTCCTTCGAGCATGGTCCAGTTTGGGCCAGTGAGATGGGGGAAGTTCACTGAAGGGGCTTCTGAGAATAAATCTCTACGATAAGCAGCAGCTCTTGAGAAGAGTCCGTCTGCCCTCTCCCCTCACTTGCTCCCTTTGATAACTGTTGTGTGAGGCCCCTGTGCCCAGAGTGGTGGCCATTGCTTCCATAAGATTCAAGATGGAGGATGAAAATCAACATGCTAAAATCGGTGCGGGGGGAAAATAATGGCCTAGGCTCTTGAGAACACCATGGAGCACAGCTTCAAACCTTTAAACATTTACTAACAACAGATGCTACAGTTTAAGTTGCTGTTGAATGGGTTTTCTGTTACTTGCAACCAAAAGCAAGTTGCTGCAAGAAATGCGAGTCGTGTTGGACGTGACACCAGACTCTAGCTTTTCCTCAGCTACGAGGGACCAAGAACTGGCTGACGCTTATTCCTCTCACAGTGGAAGACCTTGGCCACAGTCAGGATTGCACAGCCAATTACATCAGCGAGCCTGGAAGAAAATAGGAAAGAGCCGGCTTGGACCTCACGTAAACTCTAAGGGCAGCTCTGGCTGAATGGAAATGGATTCTTTTGTGCTAGAAACACACAGAAATGGACAAGTCCCTGTGAATGGAAAAAGGGGCCCTCTGAGTGGCCGTTCTTATGCTCATTTCAGCAAATGAAAACAAAAGAGAGACAGCCTTCATAGACACCTCCTCACAGAAGTGAAGTTAATAGCTAGGGAGCCAAGCCGAAAAAGGGGTGAAATGTGCAGCCGGCCCCCTGTTTCCAGAGATTATTCTTACTCTTTTTTTTTTTTTTTTTTTTTTGGCCTATTCTCTATCTTGCCCTTTTCTCCCCTTAGGGCGTCATCGCTAATGTTGCTCTCAGCCTATTCTGTCTAGTTTATTATGTGTAATTTATTCCTGAATCCCAGCCTCTGCTTGTTCGTCTTTGTGTAACAAGGTTAATGCCTTGTAATGATGCTTTTGCCAGTTCTGCCTTTCATGACAGAATCCAATCTTGATTTAGCTCTAAACCTTGTCTCCCCTTTGGGCTTTCTTGGTTCCCTCAGAGTTGTCATTCTGCTTCTCCTGCCTGCCATGTCTAACCATGACGTCACGCCCACGCTTTAGCCTGAAGAAGAAAAGTTTTCTCCATTTGAGGGGAAAAAGCTACCTGGTCTCAGACAACGTTTGGGCTCAAAAAGAGAGAGCCTTGGGCTCCATGTACCAAAGTAGAACCAAGGCTACCCAGAAGGGTGAGGGCTGGCAGGCATGTGTGTATGTGAGAGTGTGTGTACAGGGAGCAGCGGGCCCATCGCAAGGGGAAACAGCTTGCCCTCCTGGCAGCACCCTTATATGACCTTTCATTGACAATACACACTCCCAGCGTACAACTCCAGGGGGCTCCAGTCATGTATTCTGGGGTGAATGGCACCTCCAGAACTGAGTAACACCGTGGCCTTGCTCCTACCATGCAAAAGATGGCCTGACTCATCACGCCTAATGGAGACTGTTCCCAGCCCTACTTGAGCTGTTATGGGGACAGCAGGAGGCAATGTGCATGAAAGAGGGGCCTCAAGTGTTAGGGACCCAGCAAGAGTCAAGTCTTCTACTTCTAAGGTGCTGAAAAGACTCCCTCAGTTTGGTGTTTCCAGGAAAGATACCAACAGGGGGCCTATTCACTACTTCTACCTTGAGAAAATGCCTCTTGGGCAGTTACTTTTGTATCCAGCTCTCCTTTGGCATATACTTATTTTGAAACAGTTTCTTCACCATTTCCTAGAACTCACCAGGGGTCCACTTGTGGTTGGGAAACCTCAGGTGGAGTCGTACACTCGAGATTTGTGCAGGCGTATGTGTGTGCATGCATGTGCGTGCACACACACACACACACACACACACACCCCACCACCTCCTCCCATTCTGCCCCCTATGGGCTGCTTGATTTTGAGATATCCCTGAACCTCAATGACCAAATCTATAAAATGGACAGACTAATATATATGCTCTGCCTCTTAGCATTGTTGTGAGGCTCAGATAAAACCCTGTACATGAAAATAAGTAGAAGATGATCTTTATTAAGCTAGAAGAGATGGAAAGAACAATTTCTCACCCAAGTTTGTGATTTCACTAGCCATTAAGACTGTTGCTTCTCTTTATTCTTCTAGAGTACACAACATTGCTTGGGTTCTAAGCTTACAGCATCTCTCTGATCCTCTGAAGGAAGAATTTACCCTGAGGACTCAAATGACCAAAAGGAAAAGTTCAAAGTGTGCACAAGGGGTGGAGAAGGGAAGTGTGGGGACATGGCTGGACAGTATGTACTCCAGCAGTCATCAGGCAACTAGCAGTCGAACCGTAGGAAACACAGAATGAAGTTTGAATTTTGCCTGTTCCCACTTGCTGTTCTGTCTTCTCTCCTCCCTCTGAACCCCTCAGTGTCAGCCTCGAAGCCCTACCCACCGCCAAAGTCCCACTCTCCAAGATTTATCCTTCCTCCTTCCTGCTTTACACCTCTTCCTCCATCAAAATCTCCATCTGCTCCTTGTGGCTAATTTCAGTCAATTAGTTCTGAAAAGAACCTGACTCAAATAATTCACAAAAAGAGATGAATGGCTGACAGTGGGGGAAAAAACACATTTTTCTACATTCTTAGAGTTGAAAAGCTCTCATTACACCAATGTTTTTGGACAAGGAAGCTGCTGGCATTCTAGATGGGGTATTTCTTTATCATGGGAGTGGTCCTGTGTGATACAGGACTTTTAGCATCCCTGACCCCTTGTCCATAAAATGTCAGTAGTGCCCCCATCCTGTCATTTGATTAAGTATGAAAGCTCCTTCCCCCACATCTCTACATACTGAACAAATGGCATCTTTCTCCTTGAGAACCACTGGAATCTATCACAAGATTTTGGAGTTGCTGGAAAATGATTATCTAGAAGTTTCTTGCCTCCAACCGTGTTCCTCCCTAGTCTTCCCCAACATGATGAAAGGTATCACCAATCACCCTCAGCTCCTTTCTGTCAATCCCCACAGCCATACATGAAAAATCTCAGCTGGCTTTGCCAATAATCTCGTTGGTCTTCTCCATCTCCATAGTCTGCCACCAGGCTAAGCACCCTCCATCTCTCTCCTGATCTACTGCAAGAGCATCCTGATCTCTCCCTTTGAACCTACAATCTTTCCCTGACCAGCAGTTAGAGTGATCCTTTAAAACATAAAGCAAGTAATGTTACTCCCTTGCCTAAATTTCTTTATCACCTTCCCATCACACTAGAACTACATCCAGATGTCTCCCCAGATCCTACCTGAGTTCATCCCTGCGGACTTCTTCTCATTTATTCCCACCAGTCCTCTCTTCCATTCCACCTCAATTCCCACAGTTCTTTGAGACTTTTTAACATGTTACCATATTTCTGCCTTAGGGCCTTTGCACATGTTATTTCTAGTTCCCCTTGTATGCTGGACCTTTCTAATCTTTCAGATTTCAAATTCAATGTCATCTCCTTGCTGACATGTAACTATAGACCTTTCCATCCCTATTTCAGTTATTATGAATCATAGTACTCCACTTTTCCCAGCAAGATTGTTTTAAAATTTTATTTATTATCTGTCTCCCAGTAGACTCCCAGCTCTAACAATAGTTTCTCTGATTCTGCATTTTGAAGGCAGCATACACCTAGGCATCTGATATGCAGTAGGTTGTCAATAAATGTTTATTGAATGCATGAATAAATATGTGGATCAACATTTGAATTCTTTCAGTCAATATCTTATCAGGCAACCTTGGTACATTGGTAAGTAGGTCTAATCATTACTGAGTTCTGCAGTTGAGCAGAAATTTGTCCTTGTGAACACTGGACCTTGGTTCTGCCTTAGGGAGCAATACTAACTAACCCACACCTCTTACCACCATACATCTTGGCCTTCTTCAAATTTTACATCCACAGTTTCTCTGCAAGTCATAAGAGAAAGTTCTGGGTCTCTTGCCCTTTCAGTCCATAGGCAGTCTAGAGAGTCAGTTTGCAGAAAATATGGTCCTCCCATGGGAACAAAGTACTTTAGGTTGTTCTCTGACCAAAAAAGAATAATTGGACTCTTTTTTCATGATTAGAATACCGTAATTTATAAACACAGCCTCACGTTGGGTTAACTCTTTAAAATGAAAATAGCATAATGGTACCATGGAAGAAAAAAACAGAACAAGAGATTTAGAGTTTAAAAAACGTGGGTTCAAGTTCAAGCTCTATTACGTATGGGTCGTGAGTCTTTAGGGAGGTCATTTAACCTGTCTGAGCCTTTTCTCCATCCACCATCACCTGTCTCCCCATCCACCACCGACCGTCCACCTACCCACCCATCATTTATGGAGCACTTGCTCTTGGACAAGGGTGTGATGTGTAAAATACAAATGGGAATAAACCCCTTCTTATCAAAATAAGTCAATGAAATAGGCTTTGAAAGAAAATACAACACTTTACATTTCACGTTGCTGGTTTCAGAAACAGCAACTGAAATGAATGGTTTGGGGAGGGGATCCACAGTTCATGGATAGAATTTTGGGGATTAAAAAAATAAAGTTATAGTTGAGCCTTGAGTGGCACAGGTGTTAGGGGTGCCAACCCCTCATACCAATGAAAATCCGTGTATAACTTTTGACTCCCCCAGAGCTTAACAACTGATAACCTGTTTACCCGAAGCCTTATCAATTAACATGTATTTTGTATCTTATATGTATTCTATACCGTATTAAGCTAAAGTAAACTAGAGAAAAGAAAATATTAACAGAATCAAAAGGAAAATACATTTACAGTACTGTAATTATAAAAAAAAAATCCAAGTGGACCTGCATTTCACCTAACTCCAACTGAAATACAGCATTTTCTTTAATTATGAATTCAGGACACAGTAGTATTAATGGAAACTGTGACTTTGTCACCAAAAGAAATCAGAATATTTTCATACCATTTTATAGTTGTTCAGATATCTCTAAATATCATCTAGGCTCATCTCTACTTTGAAATTATGGGAGTTACTGCTGTTAGATTCTGCTAGTTAATATTTTAAGATATATTACTACATCTCGGGGCACCTGGGTGGTTCAGTCCATTGAGCATCCGACTCCCAGTTTTGGCTCAGGTCATGATCCTACGGGTCATGAGATCGAGTCCCACAATGGGCTCTTAGCTCAGCGGAGAGTCTGTTTGGAGATTCTCTCCCTCTGCTCCTGCCCCCACTTGTGCACACATACTCTCATTCTCTCTCAAATAAATCAATCCATATTTTCAAAAAAGACATATTACTATAGCTCAATTTGAAAAACACAATTTGCTCTATCTCTGTAGCCATATAACTGGTTCATTTTGTAATTCGTTTCTATTTTATGCATCTAAAACCATTATTTGGAGGAGGATCTACAGGCTTCACAGAAGTCCATGGCACAAGGGCTCCAAGGTGGTTGGAGCCCTTGCGGTCGAGGACACGGAGATGTTGCTGCACACATGAGGCCGACCCTCCGTGACACCTACAACCCTTGGGTGCTCTGGGCTAGGTATCCCTCCTGTTGCCTCAGAGAAAGAAGGGTGAACACTTGGAATCCAATTCTTAAGACTGGTCACTGCTGAAAATGGAGCCTCGGGAAGATGTCAGTGAGCAATGATTAGAAACAGCTGATTGTTTGAGTTACTGCTTCTCCAGCAGACTCTTCCAAGACCAGGTGGGGTGAGGGGGTGATAGGGGAGCAACAAGAAATCCAGCTTCATTCCCTCACAGGGAAATGCCCCTCCCTTTGGGCTCCCTGGCTTCCTATCAACATAGCTCCAGGTATCACCTCTTCCTGGAAGCTCTCAGTTCACTGTGCTAGAATCACCATCTTCTCCGTGAAATGGAGAACACCTTTCCCGTTGGACAAATGTTATTGACGGCCCGCTAGGTGTGAGACCCTTTCATGACGCTTGGGAAACAGACTGACCTGGCAACTCCCCTGGAGTTGCCAGCAGCACCGTGTTGAGCCGAACACTGAGCCTGGCACGTCCCTAGTCCCTAACTTCTCTGTCCCCCGCCTGCATGGTGGCTCTTCCTGGTTGTCCCAAAGGCATCACCAAATCAACCAAATTCAACTTGTCTTCCAACTGGTCACCAAAACCTCTCAATTCTACATCTTAAAAAGTTATTTCATTTAATCCCTCCCTCTCCACTCTCACTGCCAACACCCCTGTTCCTATCGTCTACACCCCTCAGTTGGGTTATTGCAATCCACAGAATCCATGCGATTCTCTCCATGTTCACCATCTCCACTCTAGACCAAGGTGACATCATTTTCCGCCTGAAGCTTTTCCTGCTTCTGCCAGAGCTACCTTTCCATCCACTCCCCATGGAACTACATTATCTAGGGACTCAATGCCAATCATGTCACTTCCCTTCCAAGGCTCTTCCATGCTTTGAGAATAAAACGTCCTCTCCTTCCCACAGCCTGTGAGGCCTACAGGATCTGGCTACTGCTCCTGCCTTCTCCAACCTCCTACCCCAACCCTCTTCCCTCACCCCCTCCCCAGTACCCAACCAGGCTAACCTTGTTCTTTCAGCTGGCCAAGTCATTCCCCTTTGAGCCCTTGCACTTGCCCAGTGTGCAAGGTATGCTTGTGTCCCAGTTCTCCAAGGGGCCATCTACAAACATCCTTTCTCATCTTCCTAGTGTCGACTCAAACTGCTTAAACAGAACCTTCACTAGCACCAGCTAAGCTCACAACCTTAGCCTGTGCCTCTGTTGCTAACGTGCTAGAACACCACTGGTAACAGTAGGTGCTCCATAAATGCTAGCTATTATTCCAATGTAAAAAAAAAAAACTTCTTTACTTGCTACATGGTATCTCTTCTATTTACCACTGACAGAAGTATTTTAGCACAACACTTGGCATGTAATAGAAACTCAATAAATTGTTGGTTTGAACCAGTGAGCATCCTTCTGATCCACGGTTTCGCCTCTCCACTGTTCTGAGTAATCGCTCTAGAACACCATCAGATCACATCTGCATATTGCCCCGCTCTTGTCTTCCATCAGCCATGGCTAAGGTTTTCACACCCTGTTTGGCAGAATCCTAGAAGTTCCTCTGAGATGCCTCAGGGACAGGTAAGGTGAGGAAGGGCATGCCACAGGGTTCTCAGAACCTCCAAACCCCTGCTGCCCGCTGTGTCCCAGTGTTTGGCCAGGGGCTCACCCAGTGCAGCAGGTCAATGATGAGTACTAACCACTCTCTCATATGGAGCTCCTGGTTAAGACTGATTGTTAAGGACCGCGTTTGGAAGATCTGAAAGCGACTGACCATCAGGAGAAAATCCAGCCGTCTTTGCCTGTCTCATTAAGCCTGTGGCCATCTGGCCCTGCCTGCTCATTTCTGGACACTTTCCAGCCAGGAGGAGCTACCTGCGGTTTGCAAGCTTATTCAACGTCCCGCCTGTGTGCAAGCTGTCCCCTCTCTCTGGAACTCCCTTCCTTGCCTCCTCCACACAGCTTCAAGACACAGCTGCAGCATCACCTCTCTGAAGCCTCCAAGATCTTTCCTGGCTGAGTCTGACCCTCCGTCTAAGGGCATCAACTGGGTCTTTTGGCTACCTCTCACCGCGTCCCCTGGCATTGCACAGGCTTGCTTTACTCTCCCCCTTGCCATCAAGGCAGGGTGGGCGGCTCCCACCTGTGGGCCAAATCTGGCCGCCGCCTGTTTGGGTTTTTTTTTTTTTTTTTCTTTGAATGGCCCAGGAGCTAAGAATAGCTTTTACATTTTTAAATGGCTGGGGGAAAAAAATGAAAAGGATATTTCATATGTGAAAATTATATGAAATTCAGACTTCAGTGTGCATAAAGTTTTATTGGCACACTGTCCCATTTGCTCATGTGTGTATCATCTACAGTTGCTTGCACACAACAGTGGCACACTCAGCACCGAGTGTGTAGCACATACAGCCCACGATTATCGACGGGCTGACTTTTACAGGAAAGGTGTGCTGATGTCTGCTGAGACCACCAGCCAGCGTAGCAAAACTAGGCTTCCTGGGGTCAGATACCCACTGTAACTCCTCCCAGGAGAACAGTATCTGTAACTCTCAGGCAGACAAACCAATATAAAACAGCCACAGACTGTGGGGGAAAAGGTCACAATTCTATTTAATTTCGTGACAGTATGAAAATTACCATTTTCCTCAAAACAGAATATTAAGACCAAAAGAACCCCACTCTGGGCACATTTCATAAAAAGCGAACAGCAAACTTAATACTACTTCTACAGTAGTAGTTCGCTCCTACAAACAGGTTAGACCCATAAGTCCTACAAATTGCCCTACCCCCACCCCCACCCCAATCCCCTACCCCACCAGCAGACTTTGGGATTTCCTGGAGCAGGCCTCAGTTCTTATCAGCCACGGGCCACCACACGTTCAGGGAAGACAGAGAACATCGAGAAGCTTAGAGGGAGGAGAGAATGGTACTGTATTATAAACGACATAGCGTCCACAGTGGGGCTCTTCACCGTTCCACACGCAGGGAATCTGCCATATTGACCCCCCTCCTTCTGACCGGGCCAGGCATCTTGCCCCAAGAACCAGAAATCCCTACCCTGAGCTAGGGCTCTAATTTGGTATGAAAAGGTGAGCAATGCGATCTCTTTCCTGGAAATCTGAGTAAACAATACAGATTGTTGTTGCCAGTGGGGAGCCAGAGCAGAAGGTTAAATGCTGTTGAAACGTAGAGTGGGTATCACAGCAGGCTGCAGCATTCATGTGGAGGGCTTGAGAGGCAGATGTTTGAGGAAGAAGAGGGCACTGGGGGCAGGAGAGAGGGAAGTAGTCAGGCTAAGTCATGTTGACAGTGGAACCTTAGAATGAGCAACTGTTACTTCCTGCTGCTGAGCTTCTTTGAGCTGCCTTGGGTCCAGAACCTCCTTCTAACTCCATATCGAGGAAGCCACATCCTGTTACTATCAATAATCCTGATGGTGAGGACAGTAAATACATACACAGCATTTCCTAGGGGTCAGGTGGGGTTTATCCAAGACATATTAACTCCTTAGTCCAGACAATAGTCCTATGAAGCAAACAGGATGCCGATTTATAGATGAGGAAACTAGGGCACAGAAAGGGTAAGTAATTTGCTCAAGGTCCCACAACTTATACATGGCGCCTTTGGTCCCAGTTGACCTGGCTCCAGAGTTTGTGCCTGAAACCACTACACAGTCCTGCTCCTATTCCCAGATTTCCATGGAATTCCACCTAGTTCTTTCCGCTAAGCCTTCCGCCCCCTGATTTGAGCTTGCTCAAGTAGATGTTTGTTTCGCGTAACCAACTGTGCCTAAACGCAGAGATTCGTATGAGCACTGACGCTCGAAAGAGTAGATCCTCAGAGAATTTCAAGATGTGGAGCTGGTTCTGATGTACAGGAGAGTGGAAAACTCTGGAAATCCACCCCCCATCCTGAAATGAATTGCAAATAGACTGCTGTATACAATAGTGGAGGGGCTAATTAAACTGTGACCTCTAGGTTCTTGAGACTCAGAATACAAGCTCAAAAATGGAAAGAGTTTAGAAGGTTTTCTAGGTATTTGCTTTGAGCAATTAGAAGAGGATAAGGAGTACAACAGACATATGAAAAGATGCTCAACATCACTCACCATCAGGGAAATGCAAATCAAAACCACGAAGAGCTATTACCTCACACCTGTCAGAATGGCTAAAATCAACACAAGAAACAACAGGTGTTGGTGAGGATGGGGAGAAAAAGGAACATTTCTGTACTGCTGGTGGGAATGCAGACTTGTGCAGCCACTCTGGGAAACAGTATGGTGGTTCCTCAAAAAGTCAAAAACAGAATTGCTGTAGGATCCAGTAATTCCACTGGAATACTGGGTATTTACCCAGAGAAAATGAAAATGCTACCTACCCACTCAGTTTCTGATTTAGTAAATCTGATGGGGGGCCCAAGAATGTGCATTTCTAACAAGTTCCCAGGCGATGTTGATCTGATGTGTTTGGTCCAGCGACTATGCTTTGAGAACCACTGCCCTGCGGCGTCAAGCCCTTTCCTCCCATCACGGAAAAGCACAATCACACATGTTTTGAAATTATATCATAGGAATTCCAACCATGCTGGGTTTCCATGGTCAAAGTTAACTCGCATATTGGTAAGACCAGAAGTCTGACTCTTCCAATCAATGGGGATTTCTGGGAACGCCTGGAGGGGTGGAGGAATGCCAGATTGCCTGGGATTCAGGAAGAAAGAGGTTCTGATACATCAGACATTAAAAAAAAAAAAAAAAAAGCCAATGGTTAAAGCAGTTTGAAGTGGACAGACTCAAGAAAGTGTTGCTCCTAAGCAAGGAAACATTTCCAACAGGATCCTCTAAGACCTTGCATTGGCTCATTCCACAAATATTTCTCAAGTCCTAACTACACACCAGGTACTAGGCTAAGTACTCTGCGTTCAACAGGAAACAAAATGCTACCAATTCTTGAGCATTCTGGGGCTCGCGTTTTAATTGTGGCTGCTAACAGAGACAAGAGGTGCCGTAACCCAGACTTAACAGGCTGAGCTCTCTCGATTCAGGACCTGAGCTGGGTTGTGTCCAAGAACAAAGACTGGGAGAAGCCCCTTGAGGCCTTGTTGGTCTCCCCGAGGTCATTTGTGAGCCTTAATATAAAGAAATGTCAAAACAGTCCAAAAGTTGACAGATGAGGAGCTACGGCCCTCTTAGAGTCTGAACTTTCTTGGTTGTACAATCTGCAAAAAGAGAAATGCCGTTCTTGGAGCCATGGACGCTCCATTCTTTCATGTCTACTGTCCGCAAACAGCTGATCTTATCAGAGCAGTCAGGAGGGCCTGACTTGCTCCAAACAAGTTAGGACTGACACCAGAACCCAACATTCACGTCCTGGGCAGCCTGCGACGGTGGTTCACAAGCTCAGGTCCACAAGTCAGCCCTCCCACCCCCGCCGGTTCTAAATGTTCTGCCATTTCACATCTGTGGAACCTAACCAAAGCTCTCCAGGCCTCAATTCTCTACCTATAAAATCACAGTAGCAACTTCAGTCCTTGCCCCAGAGGAGGATTGTGAGAATCAACTGAAAATAAGGCATGTCAAGTGCTTAGCCCAAAGCCTGGCAATTAGAACAACCCAGTAGATAGTAGCTATGATTGCTTTTCCCCTCTAAGTCGGTGTTGGGTTTTTTGTGTTTTTTGTTTTGTTTTTTGGGGGTTTTTTGTTGTTGTTGTTTTTTGTTTTTTTTTCTTCTAGATCTACCCTTGTGTTTCAGATGTGTGTAGACGGGGAGAATTCACCAGCTAGTCTTCAGATTGCATAACGGCTAGACAGGATCATAACAGAAACTAAAGGAGGAATAAACATCACAGGAAGACTGTGGATTTTGAGGTCAAGAGGCAATGCACAAGTCTGCGCTGCGGAGAGATCCTGGGACATTACTTCTGCACACAACCGCTAGAAGGATCTTGGGTGACTGTCTGCTGGAGAGCACGTGAGTGTCTTTGTGGTTGTCCACATGACAGTTAAATTCTATCAGGCTTTGGACTTACGGGAGTGTGGAAGGGCGTGTGTCTCCCCACAAGGGCTAAGAATGAACTACAAGCAACCACCCTATTAGCCGACGGTTATTAAAAACACACCACCTTCAGTGTCTACGGAGCAGGTGAACACCATGTATAGACCACAAGCAACCCCAGGACCCAACTATGGTGGCCACGCCACTGTGGGAACAGCCAGACTTGGAAACGTGCGTCCACTTTTCTCTGGGTGTGTTGGCGTGGCAAGAGTAGCAGGAGTTCAGAGGGGAAGGAAGTTCATGAACTTGCATGTAATTTAACAGAATGAGCGGGGCGGGGGATGGGGGAGGGTGGGAATCACATGAAATTTTAAAACACTTCAAAGGGCACCGATCAGCCTCAACCCCACATTGTATGGGAGGTTGGTGGCTGCCTCTTTTAAGAGAAAGTCTGAAAAGCACTAGAGTGGTGGGGAAGAATACAGAGGTAGACTTTCAAGATCTGAGTTTAAGCCAGAAGGCTCAGGCGCTTATTTTGTTATCTTGAGCAAGTCACTTCTCTTGAGTTTCCTCATCAGGTAGATGGGGCTGTTCCTCATAGAATCAACTTTAGACTTGATCAGGGGCTGAGAAAAAATAATATATGGAGAAGTGCTGTACCAGTACTTATTAGGGTCATCAGAGAAAGGGGCTGTGGAAATCAGCTCCCTTGGCGTGGGTGCAGGCTGAAGGTAACGTGCTCTAGTTGTGAAAGCGATTCAAAGTTGATGGCAAGGTAGAAAAGTAAAGACCCAGTGTGTGAACAGCTGGGTACACACTCGTTGCACAAGCACCTCGTAAATTAATCCTCAGCGGAAGCCACTGACCTAGGAGAACCAAGAAAGGAGAAAACACAACCCAGTCACTCCTGTCACTTTGCTACCCATGGTTGGTTGAAGATGGAAAAGAAGAGAGAGCCACCTAGCAGGAAAGGAGAAGGCCAGCCAATCCAGCCGCTTGTGCCTCACTGCCTATGGGTTACTGTTAAGATTCCTGGGTTTGCCCTGAAGGAATCGCTGTTGGAGTCTATTGAGGCTCCCTCTGGAGCGTTTCAAGTCAGTCTCTGGTTTTAGGCACCTGTAATTCAGCCTGCCTTTTCCAAAATGCACTCAAAACCAGAAAATAAAATGCAGAACAAATGCAATCAAATGACATCATTGTTCTGAGTGACAATCGGGGGCACGCTGATCCTGTGACCCCATTAAATGGGGCTGCAACCTGCTATTGTCTTTTCAGTGGCAAATCCAGTAGCACCAGCACACGGCATTGTTTACACAAGCAGGCGCCAAGCAAATAGCTGTTGAATTAAGTATCTTATCTGCCTGTTTAATAGGTTCGAAAAATTGTCAGCTTTTTCATCAAACCTACCACCTTCCCCCCCCCCATTCAAACCCCTCTTGAAATTTACTTCCATTAAGGCTCTTTAATGCGGAGTAGCAGCAAGGAATTTACTTAAATTAGGAAAAAAAGAAAAAAAAAAGCAAAACTCCAAGCTCCCACCTGTGCAGCCATGACATGCTATTGTTTGAATCAGAGTATATTATTTAACTTGGATGACAAGCTCAGGGGGTAGGGACCCTGTCTTTCAGAATCCACAGCTCTCAGCACACTGGGAATTCTTGATAAATAACAGCAGCAAGAAAGGCTGCGGAGGGACCCCTTTTAATTATTTATTTTTCCGGTTCCAGATTTTTGGCAGTGTGTATTTATACCTGGCTTGATTTCCAAGGGAAAGCTCTCTCCAGAAGCTCCCCTGAAGAGGGATAAACAGCTCTCCGACTGCCCCCCTCCCTTCCCCTCCTCATCCCAGAGCAAGTAGGAACACCTGATCGAGCCAAAACGTGGATTCGGAGTGCACTCGGGATGCCTGCTGGGTTTGGAAAGGAGCGAAGTCCTCCAGGACCCCACGGGTACAGAGAGGCAGTCAAGAGAATTGTTTTGGCTCCACACATCCACACAGCTGTCAGATGACAGGGCCTGGACCTCTACTGTTATTACCCGCTGTGGGCCTCTGAGCTGTCTTGTCATTAACTCCAGAGACCAAGGATACCTAAAGCTTGGCACTAAGTAACATTTGGAGGTGCGTTCAAGTCTTTCCATGGAGGAGTAAAAGGCAACGATTTCTGCCCCACTTGAACTCTCAGATGCTAAACATCTAATAAAAACATATGAAACAGTATATGTGTATGGCAAGATGAAGGCATTTAGGGAGCACTAGTTATTACCTATGCTTTAAAAAATTATACCAGTAACTAAATGAAGGCATTACCCGCGTGTCCCAGCACACAACTGATAGGCAAGGAGGGAGAAGCAAATGGCCATCTAAGGAACCTTCGAAAGGACCTCCGTTTTTGTTTTTTCTTTTTCCCTCCTTGGATAACAGGGTGAATATTTGGTAAGATGTGCTTGGCAGAGAAAGGGGTGGGTGGGGCTGGGAGGGTCTTTCTGTACACATATTACCATACCTAGAGCCCAGGCTCCCCTGTGCACAACAATGTATCATTACAACACGTTTTCCAAGTGGAGACTTCTCCCCTTCCTCTCTGACGCATTTTACCCCAAAACAATGGCAACACCTGTAGCCGTTAATTTCTGCTCTTTGATTTCTGTCCAGTTATAAAGGAGGCTCTCAGCAGGCTCCCCTCTCAGGGGCCATATGTGGAGTCGACGTGCCAGCATCCTTGGAAGGAAAACGGCCTCTGAGAAGTGCACAATGGCTCCCTAATCCCCATCAACTGGACCCTCTTGAACCGCCGCTTTATTTTCCAGTCAAAGAGCTGCCAATCTCAAGAGTCAAGCTGTGGCTGCCCTGAGAACCCGGGGGCGGGAACCTGGGCTCTGGCTGGCTGGGCACAACACAAGGGTGGTGTCCCTGAGCCCCACAGTCGAGTCCGGTAACGTGCAGCCTAGAAACTGTGCGGCATCCCAACCTCTTATCTCACTCTCCCCTCCAGGCTGAAGCTTTTATCCACAAAGAGACCTCAGCCTCCCCTGCCTCTCCCGCCGGAGACCACAGCGCACTCACAGCACAGCCGCAGCCCCGCCCCCTCACACCGGGTCACGCCGAGGGTTCTGTTCCCCCAAGCGGGAGCCCCTCTTCTAGACTAGCACTGACCCATGCTGAGCAGGCTAGCAACTCTTCTGACCACATCACGTGTGTTGCTGGTTTGGGGGGGGGGGCTGGGGTGTGGCAGCGCGCCCTTTAGGTTCAACCGCCTTCTCTGCCCAGCGCGCCGCGTTTGGTAACGGTGTAGAGAAGGGTCAAACCCACACGCCTGCTAAGACCGTGCACCTGGGGAAGCGATTAGGGAAGGGAGGGGGGTAGGCTGCCTGCGGAGGCTCAGCCCCAAACAAGCGTCGTTTGGACAGAGAAGGATGGTACTGGGATGCAGTCATTAGAGTTTTCAGCCAAACTCCTACCCTCTCCACCTCCCTTTTTCCACTCCCTTTGGGGAACTCCGGCTGTGCTTTAGGGCAGCCCGAGGTCTCGGAGACAGTAAGAGAACGGCTCTTCGGCAGCCACCGAGCTGTGGGAATCCGGGACTTGGTGAATGGCAACCGGGTCTCCCTCCCGCTCGGCCTCGGCGGCGGCCCCCAACACCAACACTCCCCGCGGCGCCCCGGGGGGCAGGACTTACGCAGTTCTGCTCGGCCGTCTGGAAGTCCCAAGAGCAGCTCTTGGCGCGCTCCTGGATCTCACTCATCCTGAAGAGGCAGAGTGCGGTGGTGGCGGGGGAGCGCCTCTCCTGGCCCTCCCCGGTGGCCGCGCTGAACACGCCCGCCCAGACGCCCAGGGCCTCCACCAGGCTGGAGGAGAGGAGCAGGCGCCGGCCGTCGGGGTGGCCGTGGCCGCAGTCGAGGGCCGCCTGACCCTGGAACTGCAGCACCTTGGCGCTCTGCGCGATGCGCACCATGCTGGGCCAGCCGGTGGCGGCGCCGCTCGTGTAGTTGTAGGGATAGTAGGGGAAGTAGACGCTGCCGTTCCAGAGAAAGGCGTCCACGAAGTGCAAGCTGCCCGCGCCCCCGCGCAGCTTGAGGCGGCCCAGCTCCTCCGTGGCCAGGCTACGTCCCTCCGTGTCCTTGAGGGCGATGGCGGTGTCGCGGTCGGACGCCGCCGGGTTGCAGCGGCTAGCCGTCTCAGGCTCCGGCAGCACGTAGGTGGCGGCCACCGCCAGGTACCAGCGGTTCTGGTCCCCCGCGCGGTACACCACGCCGGCCGTCGAGCCCTGCGGGTGACACGACACCACCTCGGTGCCGTTGCGCAGGGAGCCGTGGCTCAGGTTGCCCAGCAGCCGCACCTCGCAGGCGCCCCGGTCGAAGGTCCAGCCGGTGAGCAGCAGCCCCGGGAGGTCGCCCGCCCCCTCGCTGTAGGGCAGCAGCAGCTTGCTGAAGCTGCTCCCCGGCCGGGGCCGCGCGGGGGGCGCCAGCGAGACGGGCTCCGTGCAGTTGCCCGCTTGGTCCCGGTACAGGCGCGAGAGCCTGTGCTCCAGGCTGTAGTCCAGCTGGTCCAGGCAGCTGCCGCTCGCCACGAACACGCCGTCCTTCCGGCTCGCCGCGATGGCTCCGATGGCTTGCTCCGACCGCCACACGGGTTCGTCCGCGCCCCGGCTCGGCGCCGCCAGCGCCAGCAGATAAGCGAGCAGGGGCAGCGGCGCGGCTGGGCGCGGGGGGCGCGGCGGTGCCTTCCTCCGGGAGACCTCCATGGGGCTGGGGGGGCCGCCCCCGGGCAGGGCGCGCGGCGGCGACGGCGGCTCAGGCGCGCGGCGACGGAGACGCGGGCGGCGGCGGCGGCGGCTCCTGCGCGCGCTCGGGCTCCAGCGGCCGCCCCATCCCCGCGGCTCGCCCGGGAAGGAGAGCAGGGAGGGCGGCACGCGGCGGGGCCGCTCCGGCAGCCTGCGCGGCGACTGTGGCGGCTGCGGCGGCGGCGGCGGCAAGCCCTGCGCGCTCCGGAGCGGCTTCCTCCTCGCCCTGCTTCTCCGGAGAGTTCCTCTGTGCAGCGCTGGCGCTCGCGGGGAGGCGCGGAGGGTAAGGGAGGGGACGGGCGGAGGGGAGCGAGGCAGGCGGGGAGGGCTGGAGAGGTTGGGTGCGCTTGTGCGTTTCACTTTCCCATTGTGAAAGTGGGATGCAACTGGCCCCCTTCCTCATCCTCTTCCTCCTCCGCCCTCCGCCTCCTGCCCGCCCGCCCTCCCTCCCTCCACGCCCATCTCCCCTCCCCTCTTGATTCGGTGAGGTAGGGAGGAGGAAGGTCTCGTAATTTGGGTTACTGTGTAGGTGGCCTCTTTCATCTATTCATAACAAAGCTGAGCCGCCTGCTGTTGCCGCCGCGGCCGCCACCATCGCCCCTTGGCTCTCCCGGGGCTCCCGGGGCGCGCTAGCAGTATGCCAAGCGGGCTCCCGCGCGCGTCCGCCCGCGGGGCTGCTCCAACGCTCGGGTTTTGTTTATGAGAGCAGCCGGGGGGATGCGCCAGGCACCGGGGAGCGAGGACCTAGGGCGCCGAGGGTTTGCAGCTGAGGCCCAGGGCTCAGGCCACAGGGAGGCTGCAGGGCGGCTGACAGGTGTGGAGCGGCGGGAAGGAGGCCCTGGGGAGGCCCGCGGGAGACGTGCACGAGCCGGAGGCTCAGGGGACGGAGGTGTCCCTGCCACAGGGGTTGGGTTTCCCCGGGTCAGAGGAGCGAGGTGGGGGAAAGGCAGGCGCCGAGACTCCGGTTCTGGACAATCCCCAGGGCCAGAGCTCCCATATTTGAAAAGGTTCTCTGATCTCCCTTGGCAACGGAGTCCCAGGCTCCCAGACCTGGCGCTTAGAAAGTTCTACTCAACATCTAGCCTCAATGTTCCTGGTTAACATTTATTGAGCACTTACTGCGTGCCGGCTGCTGTTCGAAATTTACCCCATGGATTAAAAAAGACTCGTTTAATACCCCAATAACCCTTTTAATTAGTGACTGTTGTAATCATCATCCCCATTTAGTAGTGAGAATGATCATGGTTGAGGTTATGGAACTCTCATGGGCCCTACCTCTGGTTAACAGTAGAGGTGAGTTTCGAATCCCTGTCTAGCTTCAGGGCCACTTACACATCTTGCTCTAGCCAGGTGCCACCTGTGGCCGATCCAATAAGGCTGCGAGATCATTTTCAGCAAGTGGGCCTGCAAAGTTCCCCAAGTTAAATGCTCCAACCTGCCCTCCCCAGCCCAGCCTTCTAATTTTAGAGCTAGGTACCCTTTATTCCCTAGAGGCTCTCTCTCTGCCTCATCCTTTTCCACTTCTTTTCTTCGGGCCTTCTGAGGTCTCACCAATCCACCCAGGGGTGCCCCCAAAGCCACCAAGAATTTCTGGAGCACAGTGAATTTCTGAATCATTGCACATGTGGGGGTAGGTTCATGATCTCTCAGAGGAAGCACAAATGCCTCCCAGCTTCCTGAGGCAGCTGATGGGACCAACAGCACACTTCGAGTCTGGCAGGTGACCCGGGGTGGGGGGTGTAATAAGGGGCTCCCCAGGACCCTGACGCATCTTTGCAAAAAGATCTCTGTCCCTTCACCGGCTGCTTCCAGGCCACAGGGCCCAGGGAGAGTAATGGGATACATCACCTTTCTTCTTTCCCTTCCTGGCTCCCCAACTCTAGATGGACTCTATTTTGGTGGGGGGAATGGGGTGAACGGGCTTCCTCCAGATGCTGAACCCTCTTGAAGGAGCAGCTGCCACAGGTTTCCAGTTTCTAAAATAGTGCTTCAAGTTCTCCCCCGTGCTGATGGATGAGGCAGGAGAAGGAGCTTGGGGAGGCTGGAGGGACAGAGGGTGGGCTGAGGCAGGAAGCAGAAGAGAAACAGAAGTTTCTGCCCTTGCCATGCAGTTAAAGAATCCCACCATCCCAGCAGTGGCTCTCGTATTCTGCATTCACAGTGGTCATCGTCCCATTCAATAATTTCCCTGTCTGAAATTGGATGACATTATCTCTGCCTGCCAGTGGGCAGGAAATACTTTGCCGTGAGCTGTGTGGCAGTGGCAGCCGGGGTACTGGGGAGGGGGACGAATGAGGGAGACAGCCTGGGACCCCAGGCTGACGTTAGTCGGGAGACTGTCCATAATGCACATCAGATATGCTCTCTGCTGCAAGATAATCAGGCCCCACTCCCCCATTCTCTGCCTACCTGAAATGTTTTAATCACTTTCTTGCTCTGCTGGAAACGGGAAAAGTAGTACCCAAGAAACACCTGCAGAAACTCACCGAAGCCCTCCCAGCATCGGAGCGGATTCCCGTTGTGGACACGGTGACACTTTTCCCTGTGAATGATGAGGAACACAGCGTTCATCACTGCTGCCGCGAACCCGCCGCGGCATGGCTGTCGCTGTGCTGAGAAGCAACGGTCCAATTCCATTCTGGAGATAGTTTTACTTCACTGGTAACCACGCAATTTCTCTAAGTCCTGCAGAGCTGTGACAATCAGGAGGAGACCATCTTGGGAGCTATTTGGATTAAACATACTCTATGGTTGGCATTTTGATCACCACTCAATTCGTTGCCGCCTTGTTCTGAGAAAGAAACATCTGAAAAATACTAGCAGCAAGGAGCATAAATGGCTCCGATGGCTACAGTTTCTTGCCATTCTAGAATCCAGGATGACAAGCCCCACTCCTGGAAGCACGCCTCCTTTTTTTCCCCGTTGAACTGTCTGCAGGCGCCTATGGGGAAGGGAGTCAGAAGCTGTGCCTACTTTTTGGCATGAGAAAGGCAGGAGACTAGGGAGCATGTAAATATATTCTTTGCTGAGTCTACCCCATTTTGTACAAACATGTTTGCCCCTTTCCAATTTTCCTGTGTACTAAAGCTCCACCTGGAGGACATAATCTCACACTTGAAAAGCGTGGGAAATACGAACAACAGAAATCAGTGGGCATGTGGATTCTGTCTGGCTCAGCTCGCTTCCCGCCCCCCACCCCGGACCCTGGCGCCCAGCCAGGGGTGCGAGTCCCCCTGGTGACACGGCTTCCCTCTCCCACTGACGGAGCCCATGCTGGTGGGTGTCACTCGCTGCACATTTGGAACTCCTTGTCACACCACTGGCTGAAACCCAAAGAAAAAGAAGACGGTGCAAATTTATCCTCCAGACAGAGGCCCGCTACCACGGAAACAGGCAGTTCAGGCTGATTTGGAGCCGTTTTATTTGTAGCATTCACTAGATCGGAAAGTCTTCGTAATGAGAAAGTCAGCTCCCCCAGGCAGCTCCGACAACCTGGGTTAACCAGACCATCCACAATCAGACTCATTTCTACCGGACAGGACTTTATAGATTCAACGGTTTCCTGCTGAGGCTCAGGACATGAAAAACTGTTCGGTAGACAACTGGTCACAGTCACAAGACAGCTATCATTGGTGTTCTCAGTTTTCTTTCTGACTTTAAAGAAAAAAAAAAAATCTGACAGTGATCTGTAGGATGACTGGGCCGGCAGAGATCGAAAGCACCGAAGGTACCAGTTCCGGTGGCCAATGAATTCTCTGCCTCGTTCAAGGAGTTACCACCCCTCTGGCTGCATTTGGGAACCCCGGTGGGTCTCATCGTACCAGTGCTGTCCTGCTAGGACTTCAGACAGGCTGCGTCCTTCCCCACAGCTTTGCTCAAGTCTACATGGTCTTCCACATCCAGGTCCTTATCAAAGCTCCCGGCCCCTTTTGGTGACTGACAGGAAAAAAGACATGAGCCAGCCTCCTTTCTAGTCTGCTGATGAGTAGATGGTTGAAAGCAGATAAGATGGAGAGCCATTTAATAAGTTTGAATTGATGCTGAGAGACGAGTTGAATGCAATTCAATCAACATGAAAAGTCAGTCAAACGCAGCACAGTTAAGATGCGGCTAAAGGAACACAATGCTTTGTCTTCTTGCCTGCCCAACATGGCCCCAGATGACTATTGAGCGTTCTTATGCTTGGGGATACTGCCCCATTGCCTTTGGTTGAAGCAATGAAGGCCGAGGGCTGTTCCTTCCGTAGGGAGGATACGATTTACCCCAAGCATTACTTCCATCCTCTTTCCTCCGTCCCAGCTTCATAGCTCATGGTCGTTCAGCAGCAGAGTTAGAATTGTAGATGGGAGAATGGTTTGGAGGTACCAAAAAAAAAAAAAAAATTCTTGACTCAAGGTCCAAAGACTTCCCTTAAGCTAGATAAGAGCCTTTGGTCAGCTCTGGGGACCCATGAGTTGTTTCCTAGAGAGGGGATGTCAACTGTTGGTTGTTTTTTGTTTTTTGTTTTTTTTTAAAGATTTTATTTATTTATTTATTTGACAGACAGAGATGACAAGTAGGCAGAGAGGCAGGCAGAGAGAGAGGGGGAAGCAGGCTCCCCGCTGAGCAGAGAGCCCGATGTGGGGCTCGATCCCAGGACCCTGAGACCATGACCTGAGCTGAAGGCAGAGGCTTTAACCCACTGAGCCACCCAGGCGCCCCCTGTTGGTTGTTTTTAAGAGGCTGGTTCTAGGACATCATCTGGACCCCTAGTGCCTCTCTTCTCAGGTAATACACTCAGTGTCAAGAAGTTTCTTTTGAACCCTTTCTCCAAAACATTCCCCCAAACCATCAGTGGTTAAAAGTCTGAGACCCTTGCTGGTTGGGAGCAAAATACGGTAAATCATCAGTATTTTTCCAGACCAGCTGGGGGGGTCACCCTGCATGAAGTACACAAAATCAATGGTTAATTATTTCTTCCGATTTGGGGAATCTCTGTCACTTGCTGAGTAGTTTCTTGGTCACAAGCCTTTGTCTGAGTTTCACAAGACTCAAGTCTGCCCCTGCTCATATTTTTCTTTGCTGTTCTTTCGAAATATGGAGCCAAGAGGGCATCAAGGACTAGACACAAAATGTGGATCCCCTTTTCACACGGTGTGTCTTCCTGTGTCTCTGTTCTCCCGGCCCGGTTCCGAGGCTCCCTGCCACCATAATCCTAGGCTCCGAATCCTTTGATAACTGGCAGCTTGGCACAAACCCATTCAAAGAGAAGAGCTGCCAGAAACAGGCCGTCATATTAATAATAACTCAAACTCTTGAAATGAATAGCAGAAGATAAGATAAACACACAGATAACTTCACAGTCACTCATACTTCCATTTCCTTGAGATCTTGACAGGGGGAGAAGCTCTGAGCTGACAATGAAGTTTCTGGACCTGGCGGTGAGAGGCCAGCAGCTTGCCGCCATCCCCCCCCCGCAACTGGTACCCCTTCTGATTCTTGTGTTCTTGCCACTCCCTGGAAAATACTTCTACCAAGGTGGGCCAGAAGCAACTGGCATCAGCTTTGAGCATGAACGGCTGTCAGGAAGCTCAGTGTTTGGTCCCGTGGTAAGGACGTCCGCACCCGTCCCCCATGTGAGGAAGGTACTGGGAGCATGGAGGTCCAAACAGCTTCGCCCAGACCCTGGCAGCCTGCAGATCCCACGGAAGACCAAGCTTTCAGCCCGCCTTCTGCACGCTTTCTAATTATTCCCATTTCTGTGTTCTCCCCCATCGGTGCTGGATATCCTCCATTTCTCTCCACAACCCATCTCCCCACTGTCCCCCATCCTGCTTCATGCCCAGGGGCTTGACATTTATGGACATCTCCCTTGCCTCTTGGCTTCCAGTTGGATTCAGCCGATGGAAGGTGCCAGCAGGAGATCAAGAGGTAGATGGCTAGGGGCGACTTCCAGATAGTTCTTCTCCCAGCTCCTTCTCTGCTACTCTGTTTATGCACTGTGGCTGTGCCCTTTGAAGACCACAGATCCTGTGAGCAGCCTTCTCCCAGAGCCTTCTCTGACTTACAGCCACTGCCTCAGCCTCAGGCCTGTGGCAGCCAGTCCCTTCCTCCATCACCAGCCCTGTCATTCTCCCTTCATCCTGCGCACACGTCTGCCATGGGCCCTTTGTTAATGTATCCGTTTGCGTGCGTCCCCTGCTTCCTGTCAGAAGCATACTGCCACCTCCCTCCAAACATGGATAGAGAAGTGACTTAGCATCATGTCTAAACCTAGATGTTCTATTTGTCCATCCGTGGAAAGCATGAGAGACCGTCAGGCACACTGGAACTCCTAGACTTTCCAAATGTTTGGTTCTCCCCAAACCTGGCAAAAGAAAAGCTCTACCTTTCTTCTGTTGGCACAGACTTTCCTACGCTCCGTTCACCCTGGTGATACAGAGAAACAGAAACTCGATTGGGTAGGATTATATTTTTTTCCAGCTAAATCATAAAACTGAAAGCTTTCCCTTAAAAGTAAATCAGGAACTACTGGGAGCTAAGGGTTCAGAAGGTGACGTGGAGACAGGGGTAGTTATGATCTCTAAAACACTGCTGAACGTTTGAAGTATATTTTCAAAAAAGACACAAAACTGAACATACTGCTTTTTCCTTTTTAGACATTTCTCCTTAAGAGTGAGCTTCAGCCATCCCTTCAATTCAGTTGAGAAATTCCATTTTTATTCATTATTACCGACACAGGATTATTAAGAGATTGCCAAATTTCCTCATCTTAAGACCTTGGTCCATCCACCCCCCACGAACCTTTAAAGATAAATTGGTTATTCTTGGCTCCCTCGTGGCTCAAGGACAGGTGACCCACACAGCTCTCTGTGGAGTAGAAATAGAAATCATCTTGAGTTCTAAAGACGGTACTTTTTTTTGAGGGTACTTTATTTTTTTACCCTGCTATGATTTTTGTGCTTTAATCATTTGAACCAGCCAATTTGAAACCCAACTCCCCTCATTTATTGAGCATTCTTAATGGTGATTAAATATTTACACTGTCAGAGGCCTTTCCCCCACCACCATGAAAGCTGCACTTTGGAACATTCAGGAGCTTTAATTGTCCAAAAAGGCACACTTACATTCATAGTCAAAATAATCAAAGATGCATTTGTCAGTCTCTTTGATTGGGGGTGGGGGGAGAGACGTTGGGGACAGGGGAGGTGTGTGATCCCAGCAAGTTGGTTTTCTTGCTGAGTGAGGACTAAAGACACCTGTTCTGAGCCCAATTAGCAGAATCAGGCTAGATAAAGACCCCCCCCACTTGTGGCTGTAGGATCCCAGAAAGCCCACCCGCTAGGACTGAAATGCAGCCTGCCCCTTCTGCTCACCGCACCCTGCTCTCTGGCATGGAGTTGGGCATGTCCAAAGGAAGAGATGATTTTTCTATGTATAAAGACTCTGTAGGCCAGCTGTGGCCCTAGTCAGGCCTAGGTTCCAGATCCAGAGCCATTGCTCCATGACGATGCAGACTTGGGCTCTCTGAGCTTCTACCTCATGGGGTTTCCAAGCACATTAAATGAGATAATATGTACAATTTAGTATAATGTCTGGCACACAGGAAATGCTCAATAAATAATAACATCATTATTATCATTACTGTTATTAGATAACAGGGGGGCTCCAGGGCTATGTTAGCCCATTGTAGGAGTCTGCTAGGACTGCCAAAACCAAACACCACATATGGCGTGGCTGTTACAACAAGAATCTATTTTCTCCCAGTTCTGGAACCTCCAAGTCTGAGACCAAGGTGTCAGCCTGATTGTTTCCTTGGAGGCCTCTCTCTTTGGCTCACAGATAGCCTTTCTTATCCCCGTGCCTTCACATATGGTCTTCCCTCTGTACACAACTGTGTCCAAATCTCTTCTGTGGGCATGGGATTGGTACTCACCCTGACCGAATTCATTTTACTTCTGCAAAGACCCCATCTCCATATACAGTCACATTTTGAGAAACTGGGGGTTAGGATTTTAACCTATGAATAGAGGAGGGGAGAGACCCAAGGTAGCCCACAACACCCATTTCAAATCCTATCCTTAGGAAGGAATTTTAACTAGAGTTTCTGGGGCACATGCCTAGTCCTAAGCAAATTACTTGGGTTTGACCAGCACTTAGGACGTCTGGTCACCTTTTGGCTCTTACCATCTCTTATTATCAAAAACAACAAGTAGTTACTAAAGGACTCCCATTTACAGGGCTTTATGGTTAAGAGCTAGGGATATACTAGGTACTGTCTTTCATTCTTAGCAGTGGGATATTCTTTAAACCAGTCAAGCCCTTCCATGCTTCCATGCTCTTGCATATGCTTATACGTTTTACCCAACATATCCTTCCCCTCTTTTCCACCTTGCAAACTCCTGTTCATTCATCAAGGTTTAGTTTAAAAGCCACTTTCTCCTGGCAGTCTTTCTTAAAAATATACTAGAAGCTCTCTACTGGACTATGAGCTCCTTAAAAGATTAAATTAAAAGAGAAATCAAGTTCTCATTCATCTTTGTGCCTCCGGGAATGAGCACAGGGTCTGGTGTATAGTAAATGTTCATTCATTTATTCCAGAATGATAATGAGTACCTCTTGCTTGTCAGGCTCCTTTCTAGTACCGTACTCAAACTTGCCTGTTGAATTTGTTTAACTGAACTGATTCCTCCAGTTGGTTACAAATTCCCTCTTCTGACCTTGAATAGCACCTTATTTGCCAGTCTATGATAGCCTTTACATCTTACAACTTCCATTACACACCGTACATTAATTGTGTATCTATCTTTTACTCAATTGTAGATTCCTTGAGGTCAGGGGACGGTGTCTCAGGCAGTTTCTCTCCATGATTTCTTGCAGGCTTCAAACTTTTTGTTCATTTACCTTCTCATTTCTTTAACAGATATTTTCTGAGAACCTAGCGTGCACTAAACGCATGCTGAGAGCTGGGGATGTGACCGTGAGCTAGACTGACTGTTCCATCTCTATGTGGCTTACTGGGCCCCGTATAGATTCAATATTCAAGAAACATCGGTTGAATTGTGCTCTAAAGACTAAATTCCTTAGGGACGGGGGTCATTCTTCGGGGGTACCCACAGCCCCAAATACAATGACTTCACCAGGCAAATGCACAATACGTATGTATCAATTTGTGAATTGATTATCTCTGTTAAAGACAGTGAAGACAGAAGGAGAAAAGCAATATCCCACAAAAACGTTATTGACAAAATGGAGGAAAAAACCCACTGACTCTGAGCATTGCATTTGATTATTTGTTAATTTACAGCACCTTTCAAACTTTGTTTAAAAATGGTTTTGTGTTGAAAAGGGAAGAGTCTTATACTGTAATTATGTTAGACAAGCTTATAATAATTATAATAATTATCAACTGAGTGCCAATAATACTTTAAGAATTCCACTGAGCATTAAGATCACACTAGTGTCTAACAGGTATTTAAAATTAAGCTCTTTCAAACTGAAAGGGCACAGATTCAACATTTTCTATTTTTTGATAAGCAAAGATTCTAACAAATAAAAACCCTCCTTTAGAAATGTCTGCTTCCAAGAAAAACTTTCATCTAAGATGGTTAGTGGATCCCCCCTAAAGCCAGTAAGAATGTAAACAATTGATTTTCTTGAACATACCTTGAATGATATTCTCTCATCTGTTGGAAAAATATGACAACATGTCAGATCTCTGAACCCTGTCGAGGACACACCCATCAACAGACAAGCAAGTTTTCATGGGGATATCATTCATTCCTTACACACGAGCCAGCTTTTGATGTGCACTACGGTTCCCCCTAATGGATATAAAAGGTACTTGAAAAAATGAAGACGGGATCATCAGTACCTGAGGGGAGTTGTTGGGTACTACGGTTTCCAGCTTCCTTTCTTTCTTAGCATCTGTTCTCCAAAAGTGGAAGTATGTCACCGATTAATAAAGGCTTGATTAGGCCTCCTCATTCACTGTGGCATCTGCAGTAATTAAGGTGTCTGCCTGCAGGCTTGCAAATGCAGCATGAAATTACAGTCAGCCCTAGAACAGAGCAATGAAATGAACATTCTTCAAAACAACGCCACCTGATTTTCATAAGACACTCCCCAAATCACATCCTCAACTGTAACTATTTTGGCCCGAATTGATATAGAATCTCCATCCAAATCATGAAAAAAGTCAGCTCTACCCAGAATATCTGGTAATGACTGTGTCAGCGGTGACCAGCCACTTTTTAAAAAATGTGCTTTTGTATATTTTCCAAATCCAATTTCTGGGTGTTACTCTTTATGTCTTTTGACAAATCCCTGCTACTTAACATAGGGAGTATTTGTAAATTCAGTCTATACATGCTTGTTGATTACAGACATAGCGCTAGGTACCAGAGGATGGGTGGAAGGAGGAAATAGATATGAGGAAGACGCAGGTCTTGGTCTTTGTAATGCTGAGGATCTACTCTGGACATGTCAATTTTCTGTCTCCTTTACTGGTTCCTCTTCTTCTACCTACCTCTTTAAATGCTGATGTGGAAGGAATCATAGTAACTGTACTTATCTGCCCAGAAAGTTTTACCACCCCCTTTGGCTGCTAATGGAATTGGCCTCTATGCCCCACCCCCAGGCAGATGTGGGCACATGACCCAGTCTGGCCCATCCAAGTGCTCCATATCTGTCAGTTGTGTCTGTTCTAAGCATAGGTCATGTCATTCAAGCAAAACCAATCAGAGTTCTTTCTAGAGATTGTTGTATGGATGGTGGGAGGAAAAATGCCTCTTACTGAGGTGGCTAATCTGGGGCTACCAGTGACTTTGTTCTCTGCCCAGTAGAAAAGTCCTGTCTGCAATAGCAGACAATGAGGCCAACACTTCAAGAGAAGCAGAGACGAAGAGAATCACTGAGAGAGAGTGAGAGAGAGAGAAAGAGAGAGACTGAGGCCCACTAGGACTGGCCTTTGACTAGCTGGCTAGGGCTTTTATCACCAGCTCTGTCTTTGGCACTCTCCTGTCACTGTTCTTCTCTCCCTGATCAATATCACCAATGCTCATGGGCTTCTGCTATTACTTAGAAAGACACAAATTCTAAAATCTCTACACCAGTGTGATCTCTTGAGTGTTAGATCCATGTGTCTAAGGGTCATCTGGTCATCTCTCTTGACATTCCCCAGCATCTCAAACCAGCTTTCTTCTACACACCCCCTACCATGTTCCCCATATTGATGATACCATTGTCCACCCATGTTCTCAGTCCAAAAGCTGGAAAGTTAACTTGGACACCTCCCTCCCCCTTTATATCTAAGCAGCTAGCAAGTCTATTGATTTTTATCTCCTTAAGGTTTCTCATATCCCACATCCCTTCTGTGTTCCCATCTCTACTCCATAATTTGGTCTGTCCTCATTTCAGACCTGGGCTGTTTTAGGTGAGATCAGTATTCCCGGTTCCAGGCTCCCTGTCCACCCCTCCTATCCACTGCCCTCTCATTTTCTTCCAGCGGGAGCTGGAAGGTGTGCTTTGACCAAGGTTTATGATATTCAAGGCATTCACACATCATGGAGTCAGTGACATACTGAACTCAGAGGCAGAGAGTAGGGCTTCCTTCCTGCCTTTGCACAGAACACAGCTTCAGCACGGGGCAGGGTGGAGGGGTTGGTGATACAGAGTGGCAAGGAGGAAGCCACTTCTCAAAGATGTTTGGCTGTGGTCTCCCTACAATGACTGGTGAGATTGAAGAAGGAAGGAGTTGAGTCCTAGAGCTATACAGGTGGGTGATAATCAGCCAGTAAAACTCAGGAGTATTAGTCATGCGATCTCATTGTTCCCCATCAGGGAGAACCATGAAAAGTAGCTAAGGGGAGCCGTGTAAATCAGTTATGATGTGTTTTGCTAGGAGGAGAAGAAAATCTAGCTACTTGTAGCATAGACAAATAGGGGTTAAATTTTTGTACACAAGGAGCCCAGTTGACAGTATTGGTTGCTATTCAGTGTTAAAATCAAAGAACCCCTAAGCTCTTATTATCTTTTTGCTCTCACAAGACAGCTGCCACATTTGCAAATATCAAGCCAAGAAGGGGAAAGCCAGCTTTCTTCCAGCATGACTTTGTCTTTTTATATCCAAAGCAAGGACCTGAGTTGACTTCCCCTTATTTCTCATTGACCAGAATGTGATCACATGCCTGCTCGAGATCAGTCACTGGCAAAATAGAAAGGAATGGCCATGATTGGTTCCTGACTGGCTCAGGAGCCTGGATGAGGGGGGTAGGGGGTGAGGAGCTTACCTCCCTTGAGGTCATCCCAGATCATTCCAGATACAAAACTAAAGTTCCAGTAGCAGGGAAGAAGGATGGAAGGGGAGGAAATGGGTGATGGGTAGGTAAAGAATGATGTGTGTTCCTCTAGTAAGCAAAGATGTGTGGTTCCCCATTTCAGGAAGGTCTCCAACCCCCTCTTCGTAGCAGCTAAGTCTTACTCACGGGATTCCCAAGTCTAGCACCTTCTCTGACTTTCATTCTCCAGAACTCACCACTCCCCCCTTGGTACCACCAACACTACCAGGTTCCCACCCTTAACTCTGCCATCATTACACTCTGTTGCAATGGAGTATCCCGATGGTCCTAGCATTCTTGGAGGAAGTGGTCAGATTGTATTCATCTTTGTCTCTAATGTCTAGCATGATGCCTGGCACATAGTAAGTGTTCAGTATTCGCAGAATAGATGTTGCATAAACAAATCCAAGGTAGAAAATAATCCTCTAAGCACTGGCCCACTAAATGTGTTCGGTAGACAACCATTCAATTCAGCCACACCTCTTCCCGGCAGGTCTATTGTCTGCCAAGCACTGGAGCTACCCAAGAGGATAACACGGGCTCCGTGAACTCAGAGAGCATGTGCGCTGCAAAGATAAGTAACAACACAAAACAGCATCTGATAAGTGTCTCATTAGAGCTACGGGGGTGCAGTGGCAGGGGGAGACAGAGGGCACTGGGACAGGAATGGCATAGTAATTAAAATCCGCAGGTAATCCCAAATCTTAATTTAATCAACACTTGCAACCTCCACCCAGCCACGACTTCTTCGGGATGTAGGAAAATTGTCACATTTGAATGTCACTTCCCCCAGGTGCTGTGCCTATCTGCCAGGGCACCTGTGACCCATCGTAAAAACTGTGTGGTGAACAGCCATAGAGGAAACCAGGGAGAAAAGGGGGCCTCAGTCAGTCACAGCTCAGACAGTCAGCTCTGGAACAGCTGAAAGCTGACGCAGTTTAAACCAGTGATTTGAAGATCAAATGACTCCATATTTCACAATGGTACTGCATTTGAGGTTTTTGTGGAGGTGTGTTATTAGAAAAGTGGGAGCCAAAACCAGGTGAAAGGCACAGTGAAATGCATCAATAGATTGATTTTATAGGCCCCTTGCTGCATGGAAGCTGGGTTTTTGCAATGGGGCCATACTGAAGTCACCAAAAGCAATGGGGACAACACTGAGAGTCTTCTAAGTGGTTCTTAACTTATTTTATTTTATTTTTTTTTTGGTGGGGAGTGGGATGTGGACATGGACTTCTTTGACAGTCTGCTAAAATCTATAGATAGGTCTCAGAATGTTTTTCAATTATTAGACTTTTTTTTTTTTTTTTAGAGAGAGCACATGTGGGTTGGGGGTGGGGGGGTGGGGAGTGGACAGAGAGGGAGACAGAATCTTAAGTAGGCTCCACGCGCAGCGAAGAGCTCAGTGTGGGGCTCGATCTCATGACCCATGAGACCATGACCTGAGCTGAAATCAAGAGTCGGTGGCTTAACCAACTGAGCCACCCAAGCACCCCAATTTTTAAACAATTTTTAAGAAAGTTAAAAGGAAAAAAATACATAGAACTACAAAGGAAGCTGACTATGTTGAAATACTGAGACAAAATAATAACATTATGACAAGGTAACAGATGTGCTTCTTTAGTAATATTGTAAATAATAAGACCTAACGGCATCTCTAATATGTAATCATGACCTGCAGTAGGGATAAGTCTAAATCCAGAGATCTGCAACAGTTGTCATGGGAGTTGAAGACTATCTGTGGTTTCTCTTGGTGACAAAGTCATAGGTGCTTCTATTACTATTCTAATTTGTTGCCTACATTCATGATGGCAGGAATGTTACATTGCAGTTAGGGAAAATGAAGATGTAATTAGGTTTTTTTTTTTTTTTATTAGACAGACAGAGATCACAAGTAGGCAAAGAGGCAGAAAGGGAAGGAGAAGCAGGCTCCCCGCTGAGCAGAGAGCCCGATGTGGGGCTCAATCCCAGCACCCTGGCATCATGACCCGAGCTGAAGGCAGAGGCTCTAACCCACTGAACCACCCAGGCGCCCCAGATGTAATTAGGTTTTTACCATCTAAGTTCATAGACCCAGATTAAAAACTATTGTCCCAAAGTCCCTCTACCACAGAGGGACCAAGCTGAAAACCAGCGTCAGTATGTGTTTCCCTGCTGTCGCGGACACAGGCCTAGCATGTCGTTTCCCACCTACTCGAGGCATTACATTATAATCTGTATTCTGCTACTTAAAAAAAATTAGGTTCATAGATTCAACAACAGAAAGGGGGATAGGGCCCAATCAGCTTGCTAATTGGAAAGACCTTTTTAAAATATACCTCCATGAACCGTCCTTGGAATGTGGTTCTTTAATGTAGGTGTTACTGTGTTTTCTACTGATTTAGTAGCTGTTGGGTCCTTTTTCTCCTCTGTGGTATTCTTGCCTCATCAAATGTGGACATTTCAGAGATAGGAGATGGCTCAGGGAGCAGACATCATGCTTTCCCCCTAGAGGAGCAGTTTGCCCACTGCATGAAGTCACTCTGAAAATGGATCAAGAAGGAGCCCAGGTCCCCCTGGAAGGGAAATTTTCTGCGCATTAAAATACAAATGAGAAACTCCTGTAATTTTTCTTTTTTTCTTTTCTTTTTTGCAAATAAAAAGCTGTATAACTGACTGGGCTGATTCACAGTTCCCCTTTCCTGTCTATTTTAGGACTTACCTAAATGAGAGGGGAGGGGAGCACAAGGGGAAGTGTCCCAACACTGTTGGGAAGGGCAGATCACTATTTTATTGTTGCAAAAATGAAGTTCTTTCTCAACTTAGAAATAAGCACACCGGGCACCAATTCTTTGACAATTACTATTTCACTTATTAGAGGTGTCTTCAAAATTTAGCTTCTGTACACATGATTTTTTTTTTTTGAAAGGTAAAACTCTATTGGACTAAATCTACATATGCACAGTAGGGAATAAGGAGAAAACGAGGTGGCTTGGGTGGGCGTGGAAGCAATTCTCAGACAAATCAGATTAATAAGGGCAACATGTTCCAAAATAGGGAGTTGTTACCTCTTAATGTTGAAAAGGTTTTTGGCCAGCTCTGCATTTAGTATTCGTACAACAAGAAAGTGAACTAAGGTTGAGAACACACCTGTTGGGCAGTTGGCTACTTGACTATCGGTCATATTTTTCCCAATCAGCAGCCACGGACTCGCTTCCTCATTTGTATTTGGTTTTCAATGATAAGACAAGGAGGGCATAGATCTTATTCTATTACAGCTATCTGTGTGTGTGTGTGTGTTTCTTTCTTTCCTTGGTTTTAAATTTCTAGATCTGGGGCACCTGGGTGGCTCAGTGTGTTAAAGCCTCTGCCTTCAGCTCGGGTCATGATCTCAGGGTCCTGGGTTCAAGCCCCACATCGGGCTCTCTGCTCAGCGGGGAGCCTGCTTTCCTTCCTCTCTCTGCCTGCCTCTCCACCTACTTGTGATCTCTCTGTCAAATAAATATATAAAATCTTTAAAAATAAATAAATAAATAAATATCTAGATCTGATCCTGGCATCCAGGGTCACACTGGACAATTAGTAGGTTTTCAAAAAGCATTTATAGAATTGGCTAGAACTCGAAGAGGTACGCCAGCCAGGGAGGACACAGCAAATGATTTTTCTGTAAAGCCTCATCAGCAGTGTGTGAAAAGATTTCCCACCTATGACTTGAACAATGGATTTTAAAAACAAGCTTGAAATTTGCAAGTCACACAGAAGACAGCCCAGGAGGGAGGATCTAACTGGGTAGCGAAAAGGTCAGAAATGAATAAAATGAAGTCTTCCAGGAACCTGACAATGCTCAATATGGCACGGCTGAATAAATTACTAATTTTAGTATTAATACTGACAGTTCTAGCATACTGCCTCATGTAGTTTCCTCATCTGTAAAGTGGGACATGCATGGTATCTCCATCTTGGGGTTGTTAAGAGGATTCACTGAGTTAAGGCACAAAACACACTTAAAATCACCGCAGGCACAGAACAGGTGTTCGTTACTATGTATGTCTGGAATGGCGCTTTCATGCTTTACTAGGAGAAATCACAAAAGAGCCAGGATGGAGAGAAACCTGAGGAGGGAAACATATATAGATATATCCTGGAAATATGTCCTGGAGGTTCTCTGTTCTCAGTCTCTGTATTACTGTCCTTGCTTCTGGAACAAGCTTCCTGGTTCTCTCTCATTCTTCAGATCTCACAGCATCTGCTCACACAGGCCTTCCCTCGCTCAGTCTAAAGTAGGTCTCCTCCTAGTATTCCCTCTTCCAAAGCAAGGCTCATTCCCTTTAGAGCATTTAATGCAGTGTGTAATTGCTTGTGTCATTCTTTGTTTGCCCATGTATGGAGTGGCTCCTCTTCTAGACTGTTCACTCCCTGCAGGCAAGGGGCTGGCTATGTTACCGATTTGCCCTCAGCTCCTAGCAGAGTGCCCGGCACGTAGAGACGCTCAGTGAATGAATGATCAGTGTACCTGTTGTGCACACACGGAATAAATGAATGGATTGGGGTTCCCGCTGTAGACAGTGTTCCCTCCAGCCACCATGGCATCCACACGGATCCTAGGAGTTGTGTATCCCTCCTTCAGAGAATTTTAAACTAGCCCTACCAGCACGTACTTCCTCATTCTGCTCCGGTTTACAAAGAGAGGTGTGAAGATGAGATGGAAAGGGAGGTTACCCTGACAGCCGCTGGGGTGTGAAAGTGGAGGGCAGGGGCAAGATAGACTTTGAGGGTCCATCAACTTCTCACTAAGAAACACTTCCTTTTCAGGGGCACCTGGTGGCTCAGTCAGTTAAGCGCTTGACCCTTGGTTTGGGCTCAGGTCATGATCACATGGGTCATGAGATCCAGCCCCGCGTGAGGATCCTTGGTCAGCGGGGAGTCTGCTGGAAGAGCCTCCCCCCTTTTTCTCCCCCCACTCACGTGAGTGTGCGCACACTCTCTCTAAAATAAATAAATAAATCTTAAAAAAAAAAAAAAAACCAACAACCAAAAAAACCTTCCTTTTTGATAGCTCCTTGGGAGGAAGGAAGTATAGACCCAAACCTCAAAGTTTTGGGGTAATCAACAGTTCCCTAAAATCCCTGAACAGGCACCCAGATAAGATGTAGGAATAGTTTAGATGTCTTGAAGGTAAAGGCCAGATGTTATGGCAAGGAAAAACTGAAAAACAGTTCAAGTGAGGGTCTTTTTACAGCACAGGGGTAACCCAAGCAGAACTCAGGGAAGGAAGGAAAGAAAGGGGTGAGGTCTTTTGTTCTTGCAGGGTAACTCAAGAAAAACTGGGCACACCTGGAAACTGACCAGTAAGAAGCCAGACTGCTTACTTCACTTTTATGCCAGCTGGCAGTGCACAGGGAGCCTGCCCTGGGAGCAGGCGGAGGGGCTCCTGGGCTGTGAGAGTCAGGCTGCTGCACACTTAGCCCTCCCAGAGGCAGAAGCAGCCTTTCCTCCCCCAGGCCAGGGATGATCAGGAAAGAAGCCAGTGGACAGGAACTGAACTGGGCTGGGGCTAGCCCAAACTGCACTTATGTATAAATTACAAAAGCAAATCTTCTCCCCTTCTTCAAGACCCTTTGCTTATATCTGTTGGAAAATTGTCATGGGCTGATTCATTGGGACAGGACCCATAGTGCCATCAGCCAGAAAAAGTGTATTAATAAATATACACATCAAATGCCTTTACTATAAATGGTCCTCTAGACGTGGTCCTCTTGTGCAGTGCTCAACTTGAACAACTGTATTGGGCAGTCCTGTCAGAAATCCAAAGTTCCAGTGTGCTTCAGTGATCTATCAGGAAGACAGAGAGATGATCTCTGGGGTCCCTCTCATGTAAGCAGTCTTCAGCATAAAGAGTTCCAGGGGTACTCAGATGGGGACTGGGATTTCTCTTGGTTTATTAACCCTATCACACTTTGATACTCCTGAAAGGCTCCCTGCAGGCATGCTGGGTTGACTGGTTTTAACCCTTGTTTAAAATGCAGATGACTCAGCCCCCATCCAATAGTTTCTGGTTCTCTAGGTCTGGGATAGGATCCCAACAACTATTTCTTATAGTAATTTTGGTAGAAGATATAGTTTGAAAATGTCTGTCTTCGCAGAAAGAATTTGAATTTACTACATAAGAAGTCTGACAGTTGTGTTGGGGCCAATCAAAAGCTTGACTTTGTCTTCCCAGTATCTTTATCAATGTAAAATCCTTAATGCATTTCTTTTCCTACTATGGTTAATTTGTGATACACTGAATACATAAAATGTAATTAATGGAAATTACACAGATCTGTTTGGCGTAGAGGTAAAACCATGAAGTTTCAACAGAAAGTACTGTCAGCATCTTTGAGTGTTATGTAATCTGTATTTGTATATAGCTAGTGTTCAATAGCAGCCTAATTCTGGGCATTTAATGTGTGTGGGGTGTGTGTGTGTGTGTATTCCTGGAAATGAAGAGTAAGGGGGTAGTATCTTTCCTGCATTTGATTTCTCAGATTAAAATGTTTCCACATCAAATGGCTGTGAGTTTACCCTGAGTATTAGCTCTGAGATTGGGCATAAATAATTGCGTATTTCTGCCTTCTGATTCATTCCTGGAGCTTTCTAATCCCATGGCCTGAAGGTCTCAAAACAGATAAAACCAAAATGTGTGTCTGACATTCCTGGGGGCTCTCACCAGCTATTTGGAAATAAATATAGCTTCCTGCAGGCGAGCTTCCATTTGTCCAGAATTACCTAGCTCAAGTGGAAGCTGCCCACACAATTACACTCTAGTTAAAGTATTTTGAGCTCCACCCACCCTCTGCCCATTTTTAGCATGGTGTGATGGAGGCAAGCAGGCCATGAGAACCCATGGGGAAATGTCACCCGTCCACTGAGCGCCGGGCCTGTTTGCAGGTGGGGTCTGACTGCTGGCCACAAGCTCCCTAACCAGCGTAAATACACAGATTACTTTTCAAAATTCTTTTGCACAAGCTCACATGCTTCATACTCATCAAAGTAGGACAGACCTCATCTCTCTCCATTTTACAGACTAGGAAACAGGCTCAGGGAGGCTAGTGTGTGGGAAACGGGAGTGTCCTGATTACTGGTCCAGGGTTCTAGGAGTCTCAGTTCTCAGCGGTGGGATCATCTGGGGGGAGCTTGGAGAAGAAGCAGATGTCCAGCCCAACCCCAGCTTCCCAAGGGGTGAAACTTTGTGTTGTTCTTTTTTAAAGCACCACTAGTTGAGATAAACAGCCAAGGTGGTGAACCCTTAGCCTCAGACGTGCTTCATGGGAACCCCCAGGAAAAATAATGGGAAAATGAACTGAAGTGGGAAGACAGGAACCTAGTTTGTCCAATGCAGGAATAAAGTCCGTTGTGTAATGCGGCTGCGTTGCGTATTGTGTCATACTGAAGGCACCCTTTGGAGTTGTGCAAAGGGCAGACGATCTGCTAGGAAGAGATTCATTAGTAAGATCCCTAAGAAAACAGTAAGAAAGCAAGAGGGATCAAGACGACTCATTGGGGTTCTGGAAAGCAGATTCCCCACCCGAGTTGTCGAAACTCATTTATTTGGGCTTCTACAGTGCTAGACAGTGAAACAATATACAGGTGTCCAGTGTGGCTCTCT
Source organism: Lontra canadensis (assembly GCF_010015895.1). Classification (NCBI taxonomy): domain Eukaryota; kingdom Metazoa; phylum Chordata; class Mammalia; order Carnivora; family Mustelidae; genus Lontra; species Lontra canadensis. The sequence continues at coordinate 8,865,531 of NW_022631046.1, read as the reverse complement.
GTGGGAGTAAAACAAAAGAGCCCCCACTTAAGACACTGTCAAATTGTTGGTGTGATCGTGTCCTCTCCTCCCCTCCATGTCCCCTCTCTAAACAGGGCCAATTCAGATGCCCTAGGGGTGAGGCGTTAGGAGTCAGACAGCTGGTTCTGGTCTCAGCTCTATCACTACCTGCTGTGGGATCCCCTCGGCTGGACTGACCTTCAGGTTTCTTATCCTTGAAATGGGGAGTCTAATTCTTGCTCTCCTTGCCTTGCCTGAAGCACGCACTGTGATGACATCCTCACGCGTATATACAAGTGGGGGACAATGCGTTGTTACCACTATTAGTATAATAGGACCCACGACCATATTCAACAGCACCAAATAGTGCATTCTATCCATCCCGTATATCTTTAACTCTTCCATTCCCTAGAGGCCTCACCTCTTGTGTGTCCCTGTTGTGAGAATGTTTGGAAAGCACTGGGTTCCTTCCCTTTATGCACCCAAGCTGGAACACTCTGGATTAAAATACAGAGAGAGAGCCAGGCAGCTCAGCTCATGACAAGAGTTTGGGAGAAAGAGGCTGGCGGTTGATCAGACCAGTGCAGGCTTGACACAAGGTCCTAAGGGCTGGGGAGAGTGACCAGGCTCCAGGCTCGTGCCATCCAATACAGGAGCCACTGGCCACATGTGGCTATTTAAGTTAATTACAATGAAGTCAAATTTGAAATTCAGCCCCTTGGCCACAATGGTCTCATTTCTAGTGCTCAGCAGCTCTGGGTGGTGAGTGGCTGCCATGTTGGACAGCGCTGGTAGAGAAAGTGCTCATTACTGTAGAAAGTTCTGTTGCACAGCTCTGTTCTCGACCTTCTGGGTGGTCGACAGAGGTTGACCTTTTCCATACTGTGGCCAGATTTCGGTCTGAGGACAGCATTCTAACGCGCATGCTCCAGGAGGCCCGGCAAGGCTAGGATCTGTGTTCTTTCTGGCCTGCCCCACCCCCACCCTCTGATTCAGCCTGGAGATTGGGAAACATGGATGGGAGTCGCTCTCTAGGTAAAGCTAGAGTAGGGAAGTGCTGGAGAGGACTTACTTGTGGTAGCATGGAGCGAGAAGCCCTTCCTCGGACCCTTGGGAACAGCCAGGAGGAAATGCGAAGCACTGTAAACCAGATGAAAACCGTCGAGTGCTTTCCTTCACCACCAGCCTTCTAGAGACACCAGCCATGGCTGCCAGGTGCTAACACACCCGTCAGCCTTCCAGAACCCACCCACCAAGGCTGGGTGGGAAGAGAAGCCCCAGGAAATCAAAGAGGTCATGGGGGCAGGGCCCTGGAGCTCACGTAGTGCCTCCCTGCTCCTCCCCCATGCCCCCCCCCGCCCTCTCGGGAGCAGATGGAGGCCAGTTTGGTCAGACACAGCACTTGTGTCTTCTCTGGATGGTGAACAGCAGCCATGAGAGAGCCCTAGGTGGTGATGTTGGCTCTCCCCCCAAACCCCACGTCCTGGCTAAAGGGAGGCAAGCTTCAAGCCAGAATCTGCCACGCTTCCACTTGTAGACAGCATTTCTTTAGCCACCCGGGCAGAAAACCTTGATGACATAATCCTGATGAAGTTCCAGCTCTCCATCCTTTCTGGTTCCTAAGGCATGATGCTGGGCCCCCAGCAGGCTTGGTTCCATCAGAAATCCCCTCTTCCGGTGGCCGGAAACTGACTCGGGGTCAAGCCTCAGGGGCTGTCCCAATGGTATAAGTCTTAGGGGCTGGCTGGATTCTTATTCCCTCATCTTTCCAGGTGTGTGTGTGTGTGTGTGTGTGTGTGTGTGTGTGTGTAGGGGGGGGGAGTGGGATACGGGGGATGGGGCTGCCTCTGAACCATTTTAGCCCCATCACACGTCTTGACTTTGATGAGAGTTGTTTCTAACTTGCACTATGCAAATTAACAAGTCACTAATTTCAGCAATAAAAAACGAATTCTGATATTCAATATGCTAATTAACACAGCACTGGTGGTTGATGGAGATATTGATTGCGGAAATATTTGCAGCTGCCCCCGGAGTTGGCCAGCCCTACTATAATGCTAGTACAAACCGCCCCCCCGCCCCCCCTCCCTGATTCGGCATTCTAGCAGCTTGACCACCTAGCAGGTGCCGCACGTCACCCTGATCATTATAAAGTACTTCAATACCAATGCGAAAAGGAGTAGCATGCTTCCATTAAAATAGGGAAACTGAGCCACAGTGAATTCAATTAACTTTAAATCACACAAAGAAACAGAGCTGAATAGGTCCCAGCTGCTCTGAATCCGGGACATATTCCTCTCCCCACCCCCAGTCCCAACATCAGTCCCCCACACCCCATCCCAATGCCAGTCTGCATGCCCTCAAATGGTGTGGGGAGGGTGTGTGCATGACCCACATCCAAGAGGTCATCTCCTTGTGATAGCTTCTGCTATTCTCCACTGCTTCCCACTCTTCGGGTCGTAAGTTCAGGTAGTAGGAGCACCTTTCAAGATACCAATTTGTCTCGAACTCTTTGGGGGACTGAACCTTGTGGACTGAATCTCAAATAACGCAATGCTTTGTTCGACATTGGCCTCCTGCTTACTTAAACAATTATGTGATGTTTGCTTAATTTAACCTTGTAATTATTTAAACAACGTCATATGATATTTACTTAACCTTAAATTCCAAATCAGCTAGGGATAGGAAGTTTTTTGAAGGGCGAAGACACTTTCTTATTTGTGTGTGTGTTTCTAAGGCTCCGTATGGTGCTCGGCACTTACATGACAGTAATAAGGAATGGATAAAAGGAACAGGACTAATATTATCATATCCGGGGTACAGAGTTAGAACTTATCCCAATGGGAGTTCATAAGAGGGAAGACTATTTATTACTCATAGAACAGGCCCACACTTTTGCAACCCTTACTGTGTACCAGGCTCTATTCTAACCACTATATATATATTTATTTCCTCTTCATACAAGTCCTGTGCTACAGATAAGGAAACTGAGGAGAAGAGAAGTTAAATGACTTTCCCAAGATCTCACAGCCCATGAATGAGGGAATCAGGATTGGAACTCAGACGCCCTGACTCCAAATCATGCGTCCTTTCCCTTACAATACGATAGTAGGAAGAAAATGGAGTTTTTACATCCACCACACATTCTACCCAAAAACAACTTCTAAGGCAGTTTCAAATGATCCTGCGCCAATCATGAGGCTGAAAGGCAATCAGTCGTCATGCTGGGAGTCATCAGTGAATCTGGGCCACCATTCAGGCAAGGAGAACCCTGGGCATCAGAGGTAGAAGAGAGAAGTTTCACTCTCGCAGCCATTTCCTGGAGATGTATTTATGCGTGTGTGGGCGGGTGTGTGGGGAGGGATTGCTAGGGAAGAGAGGTGAGGGAAGAAAGAGAAGGATGAGAAGCAGAGGAAGAGAAACCTTACAGAAGAGGAAGCCTCTTTTTACCCTTAGTCCTGGGGTGGCTCCCGGGAACAGAAGCACACCCACAGGACCTTATGTCAGAGAACAGCTCCCCACCCGCCCGGGGCCAGTGGTCACCTGATTTTCTCGGTGCAGGGGTTAGACCCAGAGCACCAAAATTTCCAGTTTTTAAAGAGGACCACAAACCTGCATTTTGTGCGAGAGTACCTAGTTCTGAAAACAAAACCCCTCTCCCTGATGGAGATGAAGTCTACCAGTTTGAGAACTCAGCTCTTAGACCTCGGGAGGTTCTGGGATTCAGAACGGCAAAGGCTTCTGGGGGATCCAGGATGAATGCAGATGTGTGCATCTGAGTTACCCTAGGGTACCAGGAGAGTTTTCTGGCCCTTCCCCAGGAGGTGCCTTGGATTTGCAGCAGAATTCCCCCTCTATTTCTCATGTACCCCACATGCCCGCCCCACTTCACCCATTTTACCACCTTTGCATATCACACGTATCACAATATATTTAATTGTTTTTCTCTTTATTGGCTCTCTCTGTATTAACTGACTTTTTAAAGCGTGGGCTGCCAGAGCCTATCATGAAATTGTAGGTTGGACGTGCTAGACGCAGATTTTCCTAAGTGCATTAAAATAGACAATGAGTAGTAGAATTAGTATTGCCCATTCTGTCTACAGCTTAGGCTCATTCTCAGGTGATACACTCTTCACCATCAGGAAGCCTTGCCATTCTGAAACAGACTCTTCCAGACAAGACAAAGATGGAATATTGGAGAAGCAGGAAGAGACAAGACAGCTGGGTTGGAAGAGGAGGAAGAGAACCACAGGAAAGAGAAATTCTATCCCACTTGAAGAGAAATATGGAACTTGATAGGTTACCAGTTTACCAGTTTATTAGAGAACTCCTCACCCCGGAAGAACTCCTCAGTGGTTCAGAAAAGTCTCTGTCCATCTCCCATATCTCATCTGCCTGTTATCTCCCTTCTACTGAAAACAGATTCTTAGTTTACGGGAGACTCTCGGGCTCTTACTGGCTTCTTGTTCATACTGGCTGGTGCTTTTGCTGTGGCCTGATCACAAGCCCCCACTTTGGGCACGGTTAGGAACAACAGGTAGGCTGCTAGGCTTCAGACGTGGGAGGAGGTTTCTCGAATCTTCGAGGCCTGATGACAATGGAACAAAATCCCTGGAAAGGTCCCCCACGGGAGGGCTGGAATGAAGTGACTGCAAGCATCTGGGGAGGGGGGACTAAATTTTATAAGGCGGTGGTACAGAGTTTTCTACTCCAGAGTAATAGGTGCTGACAGGAGGGAGTCCTTGTTCCCAGCATCTTGCCTCAGGCACAAATGACAAATGGACAGTCATCAAGGTTCAGTCCTTGGCACACTTTGCTGGTAACGTCAACATGCTGCTGGATGGTTTCCCCACTGACATCCTCAGGAGGAAGCACTTTTGGGTGGTTTTCTCAGAGTGATATTTTTAAGTCACCTTGTTTCTAAAAAATTTTTTTCTTTAATTTATAAAAGTAATTCTTTACGACAGACATGTGTGTGTGTTGTCCATCACTGAATTGGTAGTGATGCCTGGTGTGTAATAAGGGCTTCAGTATTAGTTCAATTAAACTAACTAATTTGATAAATGATTTATGAATTAAATTAGTTAACCCATTGAAGGGGAAGATGGAGCAGTATAAAAAAAGAAATTAAAACCACGAGTAGGGGTGCCTGGGTGGCTCAGTCGTTAAGTGTCTGCCTTTGGCTCAGGTCATGATCCCCAAGTCCTGCGATCAAGGCCCGTGTCAGGTTCTCTGCTTGGCGGGAAGCCTGCTTCTCCCTCTCCCACTCCCCCTGCTTGTGTTCCCTCTCTCGCTCTCTGTCGAATAAATAAATAAAATCTTAAAATAATAAAACCACAAATAATTCTACCTACAGAGATATCCTCTCAATACATTGATGGATTTGTTTCTGGTCTTCTTTTCCATGTAAATTGAGATTACACTTTAGGATGAATTTTACATTCTGCTTTTAAGTTCCTGTTGTATCATGAGAAATGTTCAAGATCATTTGTTTATCTAAAACATCATTTTTAATGACTGTGTGACCCTCCAGTGTATGGGTGTGACAGTCTACCCACTCCGATGTTGGGTATTCAGAATGCTTTCCAGTTCTCAGTTGGAGCTCAGAAGAATAAATGGTCATTGCCTTCTTTGGAATCCTTCTGACAGGCACTGCACCTCACACCAGGGGACAGGAGCGTCAGAAAGTTCTAAGTTAATACCTGCAGTTTAAGAGGCAATAGTGGATGAATCTGGATGAGTAGGGACAGCCAGGAAGGGGGAGGAGAGCCAGGACTGAGCAATTCTTGGACTCCAAGGGAAGCAGAGACTGTCAGAAAGGAGAAAGTGGATGAGTGGATAAGATATCAAAGAGGGGAGAGAAGTGCTGGCTCTTATTTACAAACTATCCTGTGGCCCCTGGTCATGCTCTACTTTCTCTGATGGGCACCCTGCCCCCCTCCTGCCACAGGGACTTTGCACATGTTGTTCTTGCTGCCTGGATGACATCCCTGTCTTTCAGCTCTTAGCTCAGTCTTATTTCCTTTCACTGCCTTCCCTGACTCGGCTGCTTCCCTCTATTACAAACCCACAATGGATGCTCTTCTTTGTACACGTTTTCTGTTCATTTCTAGAATCCTTGATTACTGCATGCCTCCTTCACTAGCAGCCTCACAGATAATAAAAATAGTTTGAATGAATGAGCGAAGGGGCAGGGCTGAAAGATGTGCCTTTTCTTCGTAAAGATATGATAGATGTGAGCACAGAGAAACAGAGAAGAAAAAAAAAAAAAAAGAAAAGGCAAAGAGGTTATCCTTCCCAGCCCTCACCCATGCCCATGGAGAAGCACTTTCTCCACAGGCACCTGGATACAGATGGAGCAAGGTGGGCTGGCCCACAGCGGGCAGGGCTGAGAATCAAACCCATGAACTTGGCAATCAGTAGCCCCCGCACCACTCCTCTGACATGGAGCAAAAATGGAAAGGAAGGAAGGTGCTGGGCACCTCTTCTTGTCTCCCTGCTGCCTGTTTCCATACTATTGAGATTAGAGGGGGAGATAGGGCACCTTGGGAAGACTCTCCAATATGCATGGCAGGCAGCCCCGCGGGGTAGCGTGCCGAGGAGGGAGATCTGTTCCTGCTGCAGATAAAATGACTGAGGATTCAGGGACCTGTCTGGTGGCGATACCGTCAGCCATGGAAGAATCCATTTCTAACAGCTCCTTCTTATACATTATTCATGAAAACAGGAAGAAGCGCAGATAACATCAGAATGATGCCGCTGTCCAGCAAATCTAATGACTGTAGCTTAAGGGCATTTTAACTAGCATGGAAAAAAATTATTGTTGCCAATTTGAGGTCCCGGAGGCTCGGAGAGCTAACTCAAGCTGGAAGAGCTGGTGTGAGTTTCCTATTTGGAAAAAGGGGTGGCCCTCCACATCTGTTTCTTTGTGGTTGTCTGGGGCCTCCCCACCCTCTCATTTCTTAGTTTCCAGTGGAGAGATTAATGCTGCTCGAGCCAAATAGCTTTAGGTTTTTCAAATCAGTCCCTATTTTCATATCCGTCAGTCAAAAGATGGGGACCGGCAATAGCACTTTGTGGAGGGCTTCGTGGGATTTCAACATAAATTATTAGCCTCTAATCTGTTCAAGCCTAAGGGACGAGAGCATATGAAACAGCGAGGATTCTGCTGTTGCCGAGATCTGATTTTTGTGCCCAGTTTCTGATTCATTACAACTGCAAGACTCATTCCATTCCCAAACCCCATCCAACTTGCTGTCAAATAAGCCAGGAGTTTGGGTTTTTTCAAAGGGAGAAAGAATGGGGAGGGCAGGTCAGGTCAGTTATCCGAGAGGCAGAGGCTGGGAGAAGCAGAAGGCAGCTTGATGCAATTTTTAATTTGCCTCTTATGTTCTGTCCTTCACCTGGAATGTTCTGGCTTCCTGAACATCGGCTGATGCATTCCATTTACATCCATTCATTCATTCCCCACAAACAATTAGTGAGGGCGTACTGTTTGTCCAGGGGGCTTGCAAATGAATCGCAACACTTAAAAATAAACCAGGCTTTGATGCCTGCCTTCATGCAGTTTCATTTCCGCAGGTGGATGGAAGGATACTTTAACAGCCTTTCTCCAGGTCGCTAGGAGAGGAAATGATTGTGGCATGTCTTCAAATGAGCAGATTTTGTCCGAACAATTGCATATTTTATTTTCATCCGTATTATAGAAACATAACTAGCCTTTCCTACTTGCCATTTCATAGACACTTGCTCGGGGAAGCTGATTTTAAGGAAGAATTATTAATAGACCAAGTGGTATGATGATATGCACAATCACAAAGCTGGTTCATAATAGTAGTAGTGATAGAGATATTAGTAGCCACCAAGAGTTCAGAGTGCTTAGTAGGGGCCAGGTCCTTTCAGTAAATGTTTTACAAGTATTTTTCTTGTGTACTCTCCCCCCTCCTGATTCTTGGAGAAAAGCTGCAGTGGTTTGACCCCCCTGTCCCTCTGCAGGTAAGATTATAAGCTGTATGAGGGCAGGCACCAAAGCCTGGCTCATTATTTCATTTGCAACTTGTTTGCAAGTACCCTTGGCAAGTCATATACCCTCTATAATTACTTGCGGGATAAATCAATAAGTGGATATAATTGAATGCATCAACCAGTGTTTAAGAAGCCAGAACATACCACACAAAGGACAGAAAACAGCAGGCCTCCCCCTGGCTGCTCTCTTTCCTGCCCCCTGGGGCTGCCTGGTATCATCCAGAGCCAGGTCCTGGGGTGCAGAGGGTGGAGGCAGGGAGCCCAATTTCTGCCTAAGTACCATCTTACTAACCAGTCCAGCTGTATTGATAACAAGCCAGTTGCTGCATTTCAATCTCCATCTGGTTCCTGATGTGGTTTGGTTAAGAATTTGGAGGGGAGGAGGCAAATGATTAATTCACAGCAATAACCATTCACCTTCACCATAACCTCATGCATCATCATCATCTCTATTTGCATAGAGGGAACAGGCTCAAAGAGCTCAAAGAACTTGCTGGAGGTCACAGCTAGTGAATGGCAAAGCCAGGATTCAAACAGACGTCTTCTCTCACATCTTTTAAAAAATTCGTATTTCAGGTAGCTGAGCCGGCTTTCTTCAAAAATCTCTAACAGGCTCGTATAATAGAACCGTTAGAAATCACAAAGTTTAAAGAAATAGTCTCTCTGCACAGATTTTGATGTGTAACTAAAATCTTATGAAATGAAACAATCATGGGAATGATTAAATTATAATTATGACAGACCATGGCTGCCCATTTGGAAAGACTTAAGCATTTTATAGAAACTCAGTGTTCACACTGGCCAATTTTTTCCCTTGATTCTTCTCTGAGTTCCAATGAATTTTTCATCAGCTTATTAATTAGCACAAATCATGGATTGTGCTATGTAATTAAGGTCTTATGTGTTCCTCCAGATCTTATGTTTGAGTTAAATGTTAATTTTTCAGAGAGAAAAATTAGGAATTTGACAACCTCCTTCCTTCCTGGCAATAGACTCTACATGCTGCCTGTCAAAAAAGATTGAGTGCCTGAGTTTCCAAGATACGGAATGATAGATTATTCAGCATGAAATTGCAAACTCATTTGCCCAAGATCACAATCAATTGCTGACAGCAGTTTTTCCCCCCAAAACCCATTTGTGAAAGCATTTGGTAGTCTAGTCACTGAATGTTAACTCATACGCCATGACTCGCCATTAGTCTTCATAACTTTTCTTTAGTCCCTGTCTTGGCTTTCTTTCTTTTAATTTCTATCCATCTCAGAGTCACTGGAAGAAATGAAGTTACGTTGTATGGGTCCATTTTCTGTAGTAGTCTATTTATAGTGATAGCAGTTCTTACCACACGCTCTTGGGAGACAATTCCCAGGGATCTCTTACATTTCCTTACCTCCCATACTCAGGGGTCCCAACTCTTTGTTCCAGATGATCTTTTCTGGAGCTGTTGGTTAGCAAAGACCCTTGGAAGATAGAGATAGTGTCTCCCGCAGAAGCAAAGAGCATTACTTACTGCCCATGATAAAATATTTGACTCCCCAAGCTCAGGGCTCCATTCCTACCATACAACCTGTGTTTAGTGGGGGCGTCATCTTTGCCTGGCTCCGTGAGAATTGGGCTCAGGGACCTGGCACAAATGTTGACACTCTGGCCGTTGCTAGTGATGCAAGCAATAAAGTCCTTCATCCTTTGCCCCTGACCAGAGTCTTGCGTCATCTGTCAACATTAATGAAAGGGTGGTAGGGTGACTTATGAGCTCACAAGTAGGGTGAACTCTCAAACCTTTCATAGCTCTTGGCATATACCAGAAACTGTTAAAAAAATGTGTGTATGTGCAGGCAGCAACCTCTTTGACATCAGCCGCAGCAACTTCTTCCTAGGAACATCGCCAAAGGCAAGGGAAGCAAGGGCAAAAATGAACTATTGGGACTTCATCAAGATCAAAAGCTTTTGCACAGCAAAGGAAACAGTCAACAAAACCAAAAGATAACTGATAGCTGTCTGTCATGGGAGAAGATATTTATTTGCAAATGACATATCAGAAAAAGGGCTAGTATCCAAAATCTGTAAAGAGCTTAGCAAACTCAACACCCAAAGAACAAATAATCCAATCAAGAAATGGGCAGAGGACATGAACAGACATTTCTGCAAAGAAGACATCCGCATGGCCAACAGACACATGAAAAAGTGCTCCACATCACTCAGCATCAGGGAAACACAAATCAAAACCATAATGAGATACCACCTCACGCCAGTCCGAATGGCTAAAATTAACAAGTCAGGAAATGACAGATGCTGGTGAGGATGTGGAGAAAGGGGAACCCTCCTACACTGTTGGTGGGAATGCAAGCTGGTGCAACCACTCTGGAAAACAGCATGTAGGTTCCTCAAAAAGCTAAAATAGAGCTACCCTATGACCCAGCAATTGCACTCCTGGGTTTTTACCCTAAAGATACAAACGTAGTGATCCGAAGGGGCATGTACACCCGAATGTTTATAGCAGCAATGTCCACAATAGCCAAACTATGGAAAGAACCTAGATGTCCATCAACAGATGAATGGATAAAGAAGATGTGGTATATATCTATAATGGAATACTATGCAGCCATCAGGAAAATGAAATCTTGCCATTTGTGACGACGTGGATGGAACTAGAGGGTATGATGCTTAGCGAAATAAGTCAATCGGAGAAAGACGACTATCATATGATCTCCCTGATATAAGGAAGTGGAGGTGCAGCATGGGGGGTTTGGGGGGTAGAAAAAGAATAAATGAAACAAAATGGGATCGGGAGGGAGACAAACCATAAGTGACTCTTAATCTCACAAAACAAACTGAGGGTTGCTGGGGGGGAGGGGGGTTGGGAGAGGGGGGGTGGGGTTATTATGGACATTGGGGAGGGTATGTGCTATGGTGAGTGCTGTGAAGTGTGTAAACCTGGCGATTCACAGACCTATACCCCTGGGGCTAAAAATACATTATATGTTTATAAAAAAATTTAAAAAGTTTTAAAAAATTACTGACAAAAAAAAGTGTGTATGTATATACACACACATACACACACATATATTTATCTATTGCATGTGTGTTAAATATATACGTATATTATATATCTGCTCACATAACAACTTTATGAGGTATTACAATTGTCCTTAGTTTCCAGATGAGGAAACTGAGGCACAGAGGTTATCCAAGTAGGCAGTGGATCTAGGGTTTGGACCAGGCAACGTGGCTCTGGTACCTGATCTCTGCTTCCTTGCTCTCCCCTCTTGGCGGAAGACCCCAAACCTAGCCTCAGCGGCTGAGATCCAACTTGAAAATGAAGAGCTGTTGGTTCATGTCCAGGAACAGATGAACCGGATGTTGGTGTTACTGACGCTCTTTCAAAGGTTCCAAGAAGTTCCTGTATAATCACTTCCCAAGTGTTTACAGAGCACCAGGGTGTGCTGTCCCAGGGACTCTGGGAGGAGAGAAAAGAAAACTCTCTGGGCCACTGCTTGTGCTGAAATCCATGCTTTTGGTGCCCAGAAGGCTGGGGGTAGCGAGTAGTCCACGCCGGGGGGTTGGGGGGAGGACCCTTGTTCCCTCTTGTAGTTCCCACTGGAAATGCATTCAGGGTGTCCTGCCTGACCACCTTCCTCCTGCCCTTGTCCACTCCTCGCAGACAATTGCTCTTTACCTTCTGCTTTCCAATATACCACTATTAATAATGATGTAAACAACGATGATAATACAGCAATTCAGTGAATAGGTATCGCGTGCCCACTTTGTGCCTGGTGCCATTATGGGCATTTGGGATACACAGTGATCTAAGCTCCACCCTTGCCCTCCTGGAGCTGACGTCTAGCTGGGGAGGTAAACTATAAGCAAGTAAACAAATACGTCCACCAGGTGTGGACAAGTTTGTTGAAGGAAAGCAAAGCAGAGTGAGGCTAGGGCTCCCTGCTCAGTGGGAATCTGCTTCTCCCTCTGCCCCTCGCCCTGTTCATGCTTGCTCTCTCTCTCCAATAAATAAATAAAATCTTTAAAAAAACAACAAAACAACAGAGTGAGGATAGAGAGGGAGAGCAGGAGGGCTATTTTAGGTGGTGGCAGTGGGGCTCCCTGAAGAGGGGACATTTGAGCCAAGACCTTAATGAAGGGATCAAGGCAGGTCTCTCTGAGGGTGACACTGAAGCCAAGTTCTGAAGGAGGGACGAGGCAAACCACAGGGATGACCAGAACAAGAGTGTTACAGGGAAAAGGGGCATCAGGAACAAAGGCGTGGAGGTGGGAGCTAGCTGGCCATGCTTGAACACCGAGACCCATGCGGTTGGAGGGAGGCAGAGAGGAAGGCTCAGCTCCTAGTATAGGACCTCAGCTCTTACTCTCTGTGAGGTGGGAAACAATCAGAAGGTTCTGGGCAGAGAGGTGCCATTACCTGGCTTATAAAATAACAACAAGGGTAACCCTGGGAGAGCTGCTGCTTAGTAGTGCTTCTGAGGCCTATCCCCACGGCAGGTGCCATCCCAGAGATCCTAGAAGCGACCCTCCCAGGTAAGCGTCACTAGTTCGGGACTCCTGTTCTTTAATCCCATCCGGGCCCTCCACAGAGCTCAGTGACCCTTTGGCCTGTGGGCCCTCATCTTTTCCCAGCTGCCTTCTCCACAGGGTGAAGCCTGTCTCAACCGCACTCCTCTTCCTTGCCTCATGGGCCCAGCCCCACACCTATAAACCTCTCTGTACCCTCAACCTTGGGCCCCTAGGCACCCCATCTTTGAGAACCTTGGTCCGGTTCGGTGGGCACAGGGGGCCCAGCTAGAGCCACGGTGGTGTTGTTGGCCTGTGTCTAGGTTTGCACCAGCGGATATGAGGGGAAGGCCGTGGACTCTTCAAGCGCCCCCCCGCCACCACCACCAATTTCTCTTTCTCCTCACAGTCATGATTCTGAAGAAGAGTCCCTACTTCTTGCTTGAGGTGGTCTGGCCTCCTTCGTCCTAGCTGGACCCTCCACCCACACTGCCCCCCGCCCCCACTGCCAAATGTCCCTAGCTAACTCCACCAAAATGGGCCTCACCCATCCTGCCAATAAGCAGCTGGCAGCTAGGTCTTGGGGTATGTTCACACCTTCTCCATCTGGACTGCTCCAAGGCCAGCGACATGGTCATGGCCGCCTCCCTGGCCCTCCGCCCTCCGCCGCATGCGGCCAGCCTTTCTAATGGGTCCATTTGAAGTCTATCCCTGAGCACCCTCTTACTCCACAGGCACAGTCCCGTGACTTCTTATCCTTGCAGACATCCAAAATTCCAGGCCCAACTCACCTCCTGAATTTTAGTCCTTCTAACTGTCTATAGGACTTTCGAGCTGGGTGTCCTATGGATGCGCGGACTCGCAAGACCCCAACCTGAGTCAATGTCACCACCTCCACCGACACCGCCCCCCTCCCCCACTGGCAAACGTCCCTAGCTAACCCTCCGGCTGCTTTCACCGTCCCTTGTGCTGCATTAGCTGGTTCTGCAGGTCTTACCGGCCTCACAGCCTGCCGCCCTCCTCCGGCTCTCGCTGCCAATGTCCTGCTTGATTCTGTCAGTCTCTCGCTCTCACCCATGCTCTTACCAAGGCCTAGTTATCCCATAAAGGTCACCTGGGAAGTTTCTGAAAGTGCAGATTCTTGTGCCCCCCCACCCCCACCGCCCCGAGAGTCTGATTTAGTCTGGACTCAAGGTAGGACTCAGGCGTCTGCATTTTTAATAAACTCCCCAGGCCATCCCACAAGGTGGCCTCCAACCGCGCTGTAGGAAACCACATTACTTAGCCTCTCCTTAGTCTGGTCCAACTGCACATGATTAATTGGTACAGCTAGGACTACCCACTATTTTTGGAACACTTATACCTCAAGACTGTGTTGAACCCTCCGTAGGCATATGTCCCATTAAATAATGCTTTGTTTTAACTACTAGTATGAGCCCCATTTTACCTTTGAGAAAACTGAGACACAGATAACAAAGTTAACTAGCCCAAGAGCACAGTCCCTCTGACTGAAAGCCAAGTTCTCTGCATTACATTTTGCCACCTCTCTTGCTTCCCACACTTCCCACTCCCCTATCCCGAGTAACTTCAGTTTTCCAAATGCACCTTGTTGCTTTACGCCTCTGAGCCTTCGTCCATGCTGTTCCTCTCTTTCAGACGGCCATCTGTGTTGGTTTTCTACAGCGGTATAACAAATTACCACAAAGTTAGCAGCTGGGCACAATACGGTTGCTTCTTTGCTCAGGTTCCCACAAAGCTAAAATCCCCGTGTTAGCTGGGGCTGTGTTCTCACGTAGAGCTCAGGGTTCTCTTCCAAGCTCATTGGTTGTTGGCAGAACTCAGTTTCTCCTCTTTCTCTGCTGGCCAGGGGTTGTTCTCAGCGCCTAAAAGCTGCGCACATTCTTTGCGGCGTGTCCCCCCTTCATCTCTAGAGCTGGCAGACAAGATTCTCTCCTAGGATGCATTCTTTCCATGCTTTAAATCTCCTTTGCTGGAACAAGCCTAGTCTTATCAAAGTGGCCTGATTAGGTCAGGCCACCAAGGATAATTTCCAGATTTTAAGGTCAGCTGATTGGTGAATCTTCATGGTGTCTGCAAAATCTCTTACAGCTGAACCTAAATCCGTGTTTGAGTAGCTGGAAGAAGGTGTGTGTACAGAAGAAGGGGGGCTGGGAACCTAGGGGCACAGACTTCTACCTACCACATCAGCTGATATACACAGCTGATGAATCACAGAATTCCACCCTGAACCTAATTACACACTAGATGTTAACTACCTGGAATTTAAATAAAATTGGGGTGCGGGACCGCTTAGCCCAAGGATTGTTGCCTTCCTCTATGCCTCTAGACAGAGTTGAAGTCCCCCTCTGTTTCCTGGATAGCATCCAACAAACACTCAACATCTGTCCAATGTAATGTCATATTTGCTTACAGCTCCATTCCCCCCAAGCTGGGCTGTCATTTACTTGAGGGCAGGACCCAAGCTTTAGCTATCTTTGTATCCCCAGCCCCTAGAACAGCAGCCGGATCTGTACGCACTTGCTGCCCAAGAGTGAGGGATGTGCCCGAGCCAGCTGGACAGACAAGAAGAGCATTTTTCACTTAGAGTTGCACACAAGGCAGGAAAAAGGCTGTGGACAGAGCCCCGGAAGTCCCGTCCTCAGTCAGCGCTGGCGCTTCCAGAGCTTTTAGTTGGGGGTACCAAGGACAGGCAAGTGCGGCTTCTGAGACCCCAGAGAACCAGCACGGCCGTTACGGTGAGGCGTATGAGCCACTAGGTGTCACTCCCGATTCAATAAAGAGCGACCGGGTCCTTAAGGAGGGCCCTTCCTGCCTTCCTGGTGAAGGGAGCTGGTGACTTGGTCCCACCCACTGTTTTCTTCTAGGTCACACTCCAGACCTTCCTCTCTGTTCTTCAGCTTCCCCGACGGACACAGTCGGGGTCTAAATCAGGACAGACAACAGATCAGGGGCTCAGGGTCGGGGCCACCTGACTATCTCATTCAGCCTCCCGATTCTGCAGATGATTGCAGATGAGCAACCAGAGTGGGGGCCTGGTGAGGCGGGGGACAGAGCCGGCCTCGGCCCCCACGTGGGTCAAGAGCGCCTCTCCCTACCTCCGGGCAAGCCCCTGGAGGTGCAGGGGTCCCGACTCTCGGCCTCAGGGCTGTCCTGGACGGTCCCGGGAGGCTGTCCGGGGGTGTTCCCCCCAGGACCCGTTCCAGGCGCTCAGGCCCTACTCAGTCCCCTTTCCCACGCGGAGATCTCTCAGCCCTAGGGGGTCTCCGGCCCCTGCGCTTCACAGCTCGGGGAGGGAATGGTGACGTGGCCCAAAGAGGGTCCTGCGGGTCCTTTAAGACCTGCCATTTCCGATCCTTTCAAGCAATCTCGTCTTTCTTTTGACTTCAGGGATGGGAAGTGGGGAGCGCCCCAGCTTTCTGGGACCGGGGCGATCAGTATCTGCAGTGAACCGCAGTCCTTCCCCTTGAGCCGGAGAAGAGTGGGGCTGTAAGGGTGGGGGTCGAAAAGGACGTGTGAAGAACACCTCCCCTGGAAGAAGTTGGTGTCCCCTCCCCGCGCTTGCGGGCGCCTCTTCCTTCACCCCCGGCAGAGGGCGCCCTGCCCGCGCACCCGCTCCCCGCCGGGCGCACCCGCTCGCTCCCCACCCCGCTCAGCCCCTGGCCGGGCTCCCAAGCCTGGGCGCGGGGATCATCTCACAGTCATTTCCGTCTGCCTTTGGGCACAGCCTTTGATTGTCCTGTTCCTTTTGCTCCCAACTGATTTACTGTTCATTTTTATTTTAAGCGAATATTGAAAATCATTCGCATTTCCTGGAGCACTGGGTAAGAAAGATTACGTGGCTGGATAGGACTCCGACTCAGGAACTTGACTCAGGATCCAGGCTCCCACCAGGGCTCACCCACCGAGTGACAAATCTTATGTATCAATACAATAATTTCCTTAAAACTTGCAAAGGGGTTTTCCCGTGGACAGCTTGACTGACTCTATCGGTTAATCTCTTTCCTCTTTGCCTGAAAAGGTTGATTCATTTATTTTCCAGCCAGGATTTTATTGAGCACAGAGGTGCTTCAGGCCCCAGGGTGAAGAAGGCAGGCTTGATTCCTGATTTAGTAGAGAAGACCTATTGCACAAGACGTGCAGGAAACATGAATTTGTGGTAAATGGGATGTATGCTACGGGAAGAAGCAGAGGGTCCTGGGAGAGGAGCCAGCCTGGAGTCAGCTGAAGTCCTCACCTGAATCTTAGCCACAGCTTGAATTCCCTGCTCCTCCTCCTGTTAATGGATGCAAATCAGGGCCCCCCAGGAGCACATGAGTCAGTGTTTTCAAGGCTGCCGGTCTCCAGGTGAGAGGACCTGAGTCAGTCTTCCTCGAGTTTCCTCCCTACTCATTTACACTCCTGGGACAAAGGCACCTGGCAAGGCGTTAACTATTTTGCATGATGAAATTCCCCTTGCAAATTTCCTCTGCGACCTGGTGATTAACAAGGTCTGAAAACAAGAAAACAGCCCTGGGTACTGCATCCTGCCCCTCCTCTCCAGTGCTTATTGAGCATGTACTAGGTACAGGGCATGTGCTCAGTGTCAAGGAGCCAAAAAGACATTAGAGACCAAAGGAGGATATGCTAAAAGCTGAGGGGGTGGTACAGAATAATGGCTCCCAGAGTTTGGGATTTTTATGAACAGGTAAAAATGAGAGCTCAATTAATTAATTAAAAGGTTAAAAGGGGTCTAATATAACAGTGTCTTAAATGAGATAGAAGTTTATCTCTACCATGAAAGGTAACTTCTGTCTTATTTCTCTTCTATGTTTGACCTCTCTTCTTAAGGTCATGGTCCTCTCACGGTCCAAGATGGTTGCCCTGGTTCCAGTCATCACTTCCGGTAGGAAGGAGGAAACGATGAGGAAGAAGGGCAGAGGGTAGAGAGTGGGTAATTCACAAAGAAGGCTCCCAGAGCCCTTACAGTTGCAAGGAAAGTGGGATATGCAGTTCTTATTTTGGGGAGCTGTGTGCCCAGCTAATAACTGGAAATTCTGTTACCTCAGCCTTTGCCGTGGAGCCTGACTTAAGGTGTCAACATCTAATTTGGCCAGTATGTATAAAATGCCCTGACAACCCTTTCTCACTATATCACAATGCCACCCTCCCTGCTACAGGCTTTTGTAACTTCTCACCTTGCATTAATGCAACAGCCTCTCTCTGTTGCCAGGGTGATCAGCCCAACATGTAAATTTAATCATATCAGCCCTCGGCTTCAAATGTCTTGGTAGATCCCTATTGCCTTGAAAGAAAATGTAAACTCTTAAAAAGATCGAAAGTCCTGTTGTCACCCTGGTGTCTTCGGGAGCCTGATCTCACATGACTCTTCCACATGCCCTCAATAGTCTGGGCATGCTGGACAACAGGCCGGGGCCAGGATGTTCCCTTGCTATCCCCTCTGCCTGGAATAGGTTCTCCTCCACGCTTGGCAACTTGGCCAATGTCTACAGAAGTTCACTGAGGTTAATCCTCATTGGGAAACCTTTGCTGAGTATGTGTCTGACACATCTCGTATCTCCTTCTCCTTCCTCCTCCACCCCCACCTCCAAGCACAAAGCCAGACCAAGTCAAAGAACCAGACGCCATTTCCTGGGACACAGTGAGTTCCAGCCGATGGTTAAAGCACCAGGCACATTTGCAGGGGAGCTTCGGGCCTCGAATGTCTGGTTGGCACTGCTGGCCACACCCTTTCTTGAAAGACTCTCCCTCTCCTTGCTCATGCCTCTCCCTTGGGCCTCTCTGCCATTTCTGTTTCCTCTTATTCTGCTCACCCTGAAATGTTGATGTCTCAGAGATAGGCTTTTGGTCTTTTCTTCTTATTCCACGGACATTCTCCCAAGATTTTTCATGCTCTTTTATGACGTCACGTGCCACCCTTTGAGTTCTAAATCTCGATTTCCGGATTAGATTTCTCTTCAGAGCTTTGGACGTTAATGTCTAGCTCTCTACAGAACACGCGGGACAGGGATTGATGCAGGTTCACGCTTCCACCCCCAACCCTACACCCACCCCAAAGTATCATTGTCTACTGCGGGCCCGGAGCCTAGAAAACAACCCTCTGCCTTTGCTTGCTCCTTGGCTCAGGGCGTGCACCCCATTTAGAAAGGGACACCGGCCAAGATTTTCCCTTCCTCCACTGTTGTGTTCTGCCACTGTTGTGTGCCTTCTTTCCACTCCTTGAACACACTGAGCTCTTTCTAGATATAGTACCTGCCCATTTGCAGTTTCCTCTTCCCGGAAGGCCCTCCCTGCAGCTGCTTTATGGCTCCGCTCCAGGCTTTCCTCCTAAGAATAGCCTTACCTGATGGCCTGGTCAAAGGGACACTCCCACTCCTGCCCCCAGCCACTCCCCGTCACCTCTCCTCAATTCTGTCCCTGTTAGGACTTGCAGGCTCTGAAGTCATCTTGTGTATCTCCTTGTTTATTGTTTCTAAGTGTGCAACCTCCTTCCCCACCTTGCTCGCTTTTGTAATGACCATATGGCACAGGCTCCACAGATATGCAGTAAATGAATGCAAATAGGAAGGAAGGAGAACTATCCCCAGACGCCCCCAGGCATTGTTACTCAATGGAGTAACAATGTTTAGGAGTTATTTAGGTTATTGGGGCCTTTTACTGACTTGGGTAAATATAATATGGTAACAAGGTTGGCCTGTTCCACAACCAATGGGTCTTATTTACATGTATTTACATCTTCCTGGAACCCACACCTCAACCCACACTTCATCCCACACAAGCTCCGAGAATGAACAAACACCTTCCCTTGAGAGAGCATCCAAGTCAGCTTCGAGGCAAACCTGACGCTCTGATTTGGGGCTAATTTGGGCGATACAGAAATGATCTCTGGGGTATAAAACTGTTAATGGATGCATCTGCGTCCTTCTTTTAGGCTCGTGTCTCTGCCTGGTGTGTGGGTGTTCAGTGGACGTTTCTGAGACACTGCCGATAAACCCAGGTTTGACCAAAGGTCCACCTCTGCAGACGTCACCTTTCGCTTTGTGACGGCAGCAGATCTCCCAGGCTGTATGGGCAAGAGGTGCGGGCTAGCTCACGGCCCTGAGAGAAGCGGGCCCCCACCCTCTTCAAGACTTTAAGTTTAAATAGTTTAAAATTAAATATATTAAATTAAATTAATTAAATAAATTAAAATTATAAATAACATTATAATTTTATGAATTAAAAATTTTATAAAATTATGAATAAAATTTATATTTTATTTTTATATTTATATATTTTATATAGTTATACATTAAATATTTATATAAATGTATGTATATAATATATTTATATATTTAATATATTTATTGTTTATATAAATATATTTATAAATATATATTAATATAATTAATTATATCTGTCTAGACATATTTATATAGTTAATATATTTTTCAATATATATTATATATTATATGTTATATATAAATATATTTAAATGTATTTAACATATATTTATTAATATATTAATATATATTAATATTCATACATATTTATATTTTTATGCTTTTTAAAAAATATTTTATTTATTTATTTGATGGACAGAGATCACAAGTAGGCAGAGAGGCAGGCAGAGAGAGAGAGAGGAGGAAGCAGGCTCCCTGCAGAGCAGAGAGCCTGATGTGGGGCTCGATCCCAGGACCCTGGGATCATGACCTGAGCTGAAGGCAGAGGCTTTAACCCACTGAGCCACCCAGGCACCCCTATATTTTAATGCTTTTTAAAATTTTATTTATGTTTATATATAAATATATGTTTATTTATATTATACCTATTATTAATATATATTTATATATTAATATAATTAAATATATTAAATAAATAGAATATTAAAAAGTTAAAATTAAATATATATATAAATTGATATTTCTTTTAAAAATATATCTGAAACAACTGAACTGTCCATTAATAGATGAATGAAGAGACAAAATGTGGCTTGTCCTCCTAAAGGAATATTACTCAGCTTTTAAGAACAGAGTTCTGACGCATGCTATGACATGGGTAAACTTGGAAGACATTACACTAGGTAAAACAAGACAGAGAAGAACAAATATTGCACAATTCTCCTTATGTGAGGTGCTCAGAATGGTCAAGTTCATAGAGACAGAAAGTAGAGAGTGGTTCCCAGGGGCTGGGGGGACAGTGGGACATGGGAGTTTATTGTTGGATGTTGAGTTGGGGGTGATGGGAAGGTCTGGAGCCCCACGGTGGTGCTGGGACCATAACAGTGTGAATGGACTTAGTGTTATGAAGCTGTAACTTTAAAATGGTTAAAATGGTAAATTTTATGTTCTGTATGTTTTACTACCACACAAAATGTATGTCAGAATGTGTTTTCCAATGTGTCTTTGACTTGTCTACTGTTACTCCAACAGATTTCAGAAGTTGTACTTGAATTTCATTTTATTTTATTATTTTATTAAAGATTTTATTTATCTTACAGACAGAGAGTGAGAGACAGAGACAGGGCATGGGCAGGGAAGATGAGGCAGAGGGAGAAGGAGAAGCAGACTCTTGCTGGTGGGGCTCCATCACAGGACCCTGGGATCATGACCTGAGCCAAAGGCAGACACTTAACAGACTGAGCCATCCAGGTGCCCTTTGAATTGCTTTTTAAGTATGTGCTATGAAAACAATGAATCATGGAACACTACATCAAAAACTAATGATGTACTGTATGGTGACTAACATAATAAAAAAAATATGGCTATGAATCTGTTTACTTCAGAGGGCCCATCGGTCCTAAAACAAGCTCAGGAAAAGGTGTGTGTGTGCACGTGTGTGTGTGTGTGTGTGTTGGGTGTGAGGGGATCTAAGTCATAACTATTGGTATAAAAAGAGCCAAGGAGTTAGAAACCGAGGTGGAGAAGTCACCCAGCTGCTGGCTTCTCTCTTTGCTTCCCCTGCATGGACATTTTGTAGAAAATGGTAAATGTCCTATTTCACAAAATTCAAAGTCTAAGGCACAGATGTACCAAACTTTATAAGCCTCAAGTCTAAAACTTTAGGTAAAAGCGGAGGTATGAGCATTTGTCATTCATACAACTGTGGAAGTGAGCTTCATTCATTTCAGAAATATTTATGAGCACATGCTGTGTCAGACTCTGGGGACAGAAAATGCATTCAGCATAACCCCTCCAATTCCGGTAAGCAGGACTGGCTCCATGATTTGTGGGGCCCAGCACAAAATGCAAAGGCAGAGTCTGTTAGAACAGTAGGAAGAATTTCAAGGTGACGACAGCAGAGGACTGAGCCAAGTGTGGGGATCTTCCAAGTGCAGGAGTGGGGGTGGGGAAGGGGTAGCCACCGGCAGAGGGCTTGGCCCATGCAGCCACAGGGTAACAGAAATGCTCTGGTCAGCCTGTGGACAGCATCAGCAAGGCCCTGAGAACAGGGGCTTCTCATTGCCACGTTCCATTGCCCCCCACTTTGGTTTCAGTAAATCTCCTTTACCATTTAACATGCACTTGAACACCTGTCCATAGCACTGTTTAATAAACGTTCTTACACCGTGATTGTCCATTGAAACAGATGATACTCATGTCCTGTTTGATGTTTGGGTCTCCATCTCTACTCGCCCCCCTCCGTCGGAAGCATGCCGGGTAAATATATAGGTATTCAATATGTACTCATTAAAAGATGCTGTGACTGATTCTGGAGTAAAATATGGATAGTGTAGAATGATTACGGAAGCTGATTTTCTACTAGGACAAGGATGAGTGTGACAACTATGATATATACCGCCTATAGACTAGCCGCTGAAGGAAGTAGTGCTTAATAGAAACTTCCTGATTTAATATTCTCACAAATAAACTTATAAAATAGGTAGTTTCCTCTCTATTTAGAGATGAGAAACTGAGGTTGAGAGAGATGAGGAACTTCCTCAAGGTCACACAAGTAGTCTGTGATGGAACAGGGATTCAAACCTCACTTTAAAGCCCTTGAGATTTCCACTAAGTCACTAAAGCTCTGTTCCCCAGCACCCTCAACCCCCACATGCCTCTATGCTGCCAAAATCTGATGAAGAAACCAGAAACTGTTCTAAAAATCGAAGAGAAGTTTTCTCCCTTGATGTCATTTGGAATGGATATTTCAATTTCTGAACGTAGGATAGAAAATATCCGAGAAGGGGCGCCTGGGTGGGTCAATGATCTCAGGTCCTGGGATCGAGCTCTGCGTCATCGGGCTCCCTGCTCAGCAGGGAGTTTGCTTCTCCCTCTCCCTCTGCCGTTCCCTTCCACTCGATCTTTCTCTCTCTCTCTCTTAAATAAACAAATAAAATCTTTAAAAAAATAAATTAAAAAAAGGAAATATTTGGGAAGATAGTGTTTCAGTGCACATGATTAGTAAAGTACTTCAACTCCAAATCAATTCAATTTATCGAGCCATTCCTAAGTGTAAGACACTGGGCTACACGCTGAGGGGAATCCAAGAGAAACAGAGAAACTGCCCGCAGAGTGAAGGGTAAGACAGAAACACAGATGGAGAGAGAACAGAATGGGAAACGGTGTTTCCACGTGGACACCCAAAAAAGTGTGTCTGCCTAGAACAACAGGGGAGGTTTTAGAAGAAGGTAGCGTTTGGAGGTGGCCTAGAATGGTGGGGAGGATTCTGCAGGGAGAAGGAGCTGAGGGCTGTCCTGGCAGAGGAGAGAGGGGAACAGACACAGTCTGACCTCTGCACAGAGAGTAAGTGCTGGGGGAGGAGGGGTGGCAAGGTGCAGGTGAAGTCCAGAAAGTTAGGTCAGTACTACTTCACGGGGGGGTGGGGGTGGTGTAGGGGGGGCCTTGGATCAACACTGGGGTCCTTGTACTCCATTCAGTGAGGTGGGCCTCTGGCAAGTTTCAAGCAAGAGACACACAAGATTAAAACTGGGCACTGGGAGACTGAAGCCGGCAGCTGTGGACAGAAAGCTGGAGGTCAAGAGCCCCGAAGGAAGGGGAGGCCAATCCAGGGGACAGACAGCAATGGCCTGAACTTGGGTGTGCTAAGGTGGTGTT
The DNA here is from genome assembly GCF_010015895.1 of Lontra canadensis. Taxonomy (NCBI): domain Eukaryota; kingdom Metazoa; phylum Chordata; class Mammalia; order Carnivora; family Mustelidae; genus Lontra; species Lontra canadensis. The sequence continues at coordinate 8,841,949 of NW_022631046.1, read as the reverse complement.
TTAGAGACTCTTTACAGGATTGTTTCTTTTCATCACAATGAAGACAAAAGAAAAAACCGCTGTGAAGCCAAGATCATGTATACGGAAGTCCCCCTTGGTTTTTATGGAGTTTCGGAAGTGAGATGAATTCAAGATACCATCAAGGTTACTCAGCCTGAGGATATTTGCCTATGAATCTGGTCGGCTTCTGTGGGATCTGGCTCTTCTTGACTCCCGGGCAGCATCCTGGCCCATGGGAAAGACAGTATTGCACGACCAGGCAGAACCCACTGCGTTAAACCTCTGCACTCATGTGGCCCCTTCTGTCACCTTCCACCCTGCCTGGGCAGCTGGACAGTTGAAAATGCACAAGTATTTTAAGTGCAAGATCATTTATGGTGGGTAGAAAATCACATCAACCAAACCTGGGAGTCACGCCTGTTTTAGAAATCTTTGACGCTTCAAGGCACCCAAACCAACCCACCCCAGTGCCACACTGGGCCGGCACCAGTTTCTTAAGATCCTGAGGTCCTGGGAGAGGCACCAGAAGGCCCCTGTCCTTGGCCTCCTCCGGAAGTAGGTCGTTGCAGGAGACAGCGCAGTGAGGAGCCATAGATAGGGGTTTGGGGCCAAGGAGGAGAAAAGGCAGAGCAAAATAGATCCACCTATAGCCAAAAGTAATTAAAAGAATGTTTTGCTCGTGAAATGCTAGCAGATTGGAAAACACCACACCAATCAGAAAAGCACGTGGAGCCAAGGATGCTGTAATTTTCACCCGGCCCAATCCGCTAATGCATTCTGGAGCTACAGCGACCACAGAGTAGTGTCTGTAGCCTGTCTCTTACCCCGAGAAGGGAAAATGCAGCAAATTCAGGAAAAGCAACCCTTCAAAATGTCAGTCTCTACTTCGGGCTGCATAATGCTTTCGGGAGAGGGGACACAGAAAAACAGCCCCTGGGCACCGGCTGGAGAGCTCTGACAGAGGCTATTGGGATCCATAGACACTGATGTGTCTGGCTATTTGAGCCAAGAGCTACAAAGCAGGTCAGCTTCTTGGTGTAAAAAAGGAGACCTGGGGCCGCTGACAGATGGAGATGGTGTGGTTGCTGCAGAGGTCCAGATTGGGCTTCCCTCCTCAGGGTCTTCTACATGGCCTCCAAAATTAGAGGATCCTTTCTCTCTGTCTTCAGCAGTCTGGTGGGAGGGAAGCTCGTGTGCTCCATTCCTCGTGATTCCTACAGGATAGGGGCCCCCTCCCCGAAGGGCTGAGACCATTCTTTCTTGGATTCCTGGGGAAGACGGGGAAAGTGCATGAAGCTGACCTTGCTGAGACCATCTGCCCGCCTGAGGGCTCCCCACACTGTCCTCCCTGTCACACTGTGTCATGGGAGTCCTGCGTGTGACTGCCCCACTCCTGTGCCCTCTGGGACAGTCCACAATTTCAATCCAGGGGGAAGGGAAGCCAGTCCCGCTGCCCTTGGATCCCAGCCAAGTCTTCAAACCAGGCTTCTCGGCAGGAACACCGTTCACGTGATCTTTGATTCTCGTGGATTATTTCTCCATTGCTTCTGAATCCAGAGGGGAGGAGAAAAGTGATTCTATAACACCCTCAAATCCCCAGTGCTGTGGAGAAATCTGTGATGTGAAATGCCCAGAGTGAGTGTCAATGACATCTTCCTGGTATCCCTGCCCTGAGTGGCTCTTAAAGAGCAAGACCAGAATGCAGCATTTGAGAGCGCCTGCTCTAGACACAACATTGTATGGTGTTGCGGGCTGGGAAGGCTTACAACGGATGAACGTCCTTGGGACAGGAAAGCCTAGAGGGCGTAAGGCAAGTCCAGCGGCTCTGGAGTGAACAGTGCCCCCTCATTCTTTAGGAAGATACAGTGCTTTAGCCCCCCTACCCACCACCCCTATCACATACCGTTAGCAGTGGTCTACCACACCGGGTCACCCTGCGACAGGTGCTCCCATGGTCTGAGAAGGTAGTACCTTTTCCAGAGTGACGCAGAGCATTGTCCTCACCTAGTTTATTGAGCTGGGCCAAGGGCCCGTCTGGGTCACCCTCCTGTGTAGGGATGTCTGGCAGTCAGAGTCCCCAGCTCTGAAGGCTTATCCTGAAAATCACAGATGACGACAGCTCACATGGGAAGTCAGAGGGAACATCTGAGGACAGCATCTTTAAGCTGGGGGCAAAAATCACTCACCCCTCCTAGCTCTCCCGTTATATATTTTCTGTTCCTTTTTCCCCATGATGTGCCAATTTGTGGGGAGGGGCTGAAATTAAGACAAGACTGAAAAATGTCACAGTGAGATGACCTATATAAATTATGGCTTACTTTTCATCTTAGATGGCCTGTTGACTTTAGGGAGATTGAAAAAAAAAAAATCTACCACGGGACAGGGATCTGGCTATGGCTTTGTGGTGATTAAATTACCCCCAGTCACCTGAGCCCTTAGCTTTAAGGGGCAGCTTTGGAACGAGTTACGTCCTCTATGACGTCAGCTCTCTGAACAGCCTTGGATTCAAGTCCACATTTACAGCTCGCTAATTCAGCCAATTACTTAAACTTTTTGAACCTCAGTTTTCTTGTCTGTAAAATGGGGATAAGAATATCCGTACCTCAATCGGTTTATGATTAGAATCAAATGACTAACATTTCCAAGTTCTTAGTACAGTGCCTAGTACACAAGCTTTCAACTTTTAACTATTTTATTATTTATTTATTTTGTTATTTAACTATTTCTTGTTATTGTTTCCATAAAAAATTATATCCCTTCTCCATTAATACTCGTAACTAACAATTCTCAGTGTTGATTAGCTGCCAAGTTGCTAAGCAACAGTGACTGCAGAGTTTCCATAGATCAGATTTTAAGAGGGGCTAGGGAATTTGTCCTTCCTTTTGCGTATTCTTTAGCCAAATATTGAGAAACATGAGGACACTGCCCTTACACAGACTCTATGCTCATTCGTGGGTACTTTGCAAGAGAAGTTAGTGGAGAGTATTGAGGGACCTAAAATTCTTTACAGAGATCATCTCCATCACCGTGCTTTAACATAATGAGAAGCTGATTTCTCCCTCACTTTAGTCTATTCTGAGTAATCCTGGGCGGGCCGAGTCTGTGTAACATAGGAACCAAGCTTCCCGTTACCTAAGCCGTGACCCTCCTCTAAGAGCTTCCAATTCTGTCCCTCCAGCTGTTGGTTGGGGAAGGACTTGGTGGGGGAGTCACCTATGCTTCACCTGCTCTGAGCAGCAGCAGTCACCCCCACTCGCATTCCGCTGGTGAGCATGAGACACAGGTGGCCGCAAGGGGGGCCGGGTGCCTCGACTGTGACTGAGCGCCCAGCCAGCTGCCTCTGCCACAAGAATTGTCCCTATTTAGAGTTGGAGAAACTGAGGCTTCGGGAGCTTGACTAGCTAGTCCCAGGGCAGAACCAACTGAGGGGGCTAAAGGTAGGGCTTGCCGTTTTAATGATCATTCCAAACTGCTTCGGAAAGCAGGTGCTGACAAGGTGGCAGGGGGGAGAAGAGAATGAATTAGGAGAAAATGTCCCTCTGGCTCATCTCCCTCCTGTCTGCGGGCACTCACCGGATGGAGCTCTTGAGTGCCACGCATTCTCCTTTCTGTCGGGGTTTGCCGTTGAATTCCCAGGATGCAGAAAACACACCTTCAGGACTCCATAACCTACTTCGACCACGTTTCATCCACCTGTCTCTTCACGGTAAGCCCAGTTATTTTGACTCTGCCAGACAGGTGAGTTGGTTCTATTTTTTTAAAAGATAGATAGATAGATAGATTGATTGATTGGTTTGACAGGGCAGGGAGAGGCAGAGGGAGAAGGAGAGAGAGAAATCCAAGTAGACACTTTGTTGAGTGGGGAGCCCAACATGGGGCTCCATCCACAACCCCGAGATTGTGACCTGAGCCAAAATCAAGATTCTGCTGCTTAACCTACCAAGCGACCCAGGGACTCCAAGCTGGTTCTGTTTTCCAGTGTCCCTAGAGAGGTGGTCAGATACTTCCTCCATGACCTGCCTCTACTGTTTCAGTGCTCTGTTCCTATAGTAGACACTGGGGTACACCACCAGGGCCCCTTCACTGGGCCAGTCCCTCTATCTCCCACCAGCTGTGAGTGTTGGCTGCTATCCAACATCAGCTGCACGCTTTCTCAAGAATTGTCCTTGGCAAGGGAGAGCCTTCTCACTCAGAATCACGTGGGAGATTGTATTTTCCTCTCCCTTCAGGGGTGGTCTACACCAGTGACTGACTGATAATAAGCCTGGTCTTCCCACCTTGAAGTGGCATATTCCTCGGTGCTAGTCAGGCTCCAGAGCGCCCCCTGGGGCCAGGCTGAGGCTGGTCTTTTCCTAAGCCCGCATCTCTGCTTCTCGGGCTCTGACCTGCTTCCCTAACTTCCTTACATCCTTCTCCTGAAATCTCTCACATAAGAATACCAATCTCTGCTTCTGGGGAACCAGCTCTAAAACAGTACCCAACTAGGAAATTCTCACTCTTCTAATCACAGGCTATCCTTGGGGGTTATAGAGAATATCTGATCACTCTCTGCAACTCCCTCTCCTTCTCAAGACTGTGTCAATGACTGCTTCTCTCCCATCATCTATTCCCCTGTTAAACATTTCTAGCTCTGTTAACTGCTGTGGTTTCATCTTAATGTCAATACCAATGGCCAGGACATGGGAGTCTAGAATTGGCCGCATTTGGCAGGGATAACAGGGGGGTTATTCCATGGTCCATCATTACTACAACGAACCATAATAAAGATGAAGGTTTTCACCATCTCGAAGGGCTTTCCCATGGGCATATCATAACTCTGTGGGAGGAAGTTCTATTTCTTTTTTAAATGAGGAAACGTAAGTAAATAGAGGTTAAGTGGGTTACTCAAATACATGAAGCAAGTTAAAGGCATAACTATTGTAGCAAAGACCAGAAAGAGGGTTTCTGAGCTCCAGGCCTGGCCTCACTTGATGACCTTCATCCCTGCCCTGATCTATGACCTTGTAGGGCTCATTTTATGATGCAGTATCAGTGAGGAACTACGTTTGGCTGACAGTAAGAGAGAACCCAGGATGGCAGTTTGAACACCCAAGGCTGTAAGCTTTCACAAAAAACAAGAGGCCTGGAAGGGAAGCTGCCTGGGGTTGTAGGCAGCATCACAAAATCACCAGAGACTTGAGTTCTTTCAAATTTGTTTCCCACTCTCTGAACTATGACCTTCATTTTCTTGGTCCAAGATGGTTGCTAGAGCCTGAACCATCTTGGGTGAGCTCTAGGCAGCAGAATGGAGGAAGGAAAGACAAGAGGCCTTCTTTTCCCTTTTAAGGAGATTTATGGGAGGTGTCACATAGTACTTCTGTTCTCTTCTCATTGGCTAGAATGAAAACTGCACATGACCCCACCTAGAGGCTAATAAAACTTACACCTCAGAACCGTTCATTGCTAGGGTCTTTTCCCAATGTTAATGCCCAAGTTTGTATCCCTAACTTTGTATTATTTTCAATCATCTTCAGGTACAATTTATGAAGCCATTACTGTGTGTACATCACTATCCCAGGCATAGAAAGATGAACAAACTCAGAGATGGGGGTAGGTTAAAATCATAAGGGACTCTTGGCACAGCCCTCAAGGACTCATATGTGCTTCTCTAGGCACATGCACTGTGTTTCCTCTTCCCTCCACCCTCCTACTTGTTTGTTGTGAGTCATGAGGGCATCACACACATGTAGATGCAAAACCAAAGATCGAGAATCCCAGATCTAAGAGGGCATTTCTGTCCTAGCTCATGTATTTTAGAAGACCTGCATATTCTATTTGGCGAGTTGTGCCCCACTTTTGAGAAAGAACAAAGAAGAACCTTCTTCTCTGTGATCAAACATGGGGTAAAGATGGTAAGTGGAAGTTCAAAAGAGAGAACCTAGGTTGAATAAGACTACTGTAACTTAGCACAGGACTTAGCTCTGAGCTTCTTGGCTGTCTTCATCAAAAAGAAAGGTTACAAGGTTCCATGCCCATGGCTATCCAGCAAGAGAGGTATGGCAGTTCAGGAAGAGACACACAGGCTTTCCTCAGTGAGGAACTCTGAGATTAATTTGGACAGAGTTTTGTTACAGGCCCCAAATCCTAAAACATGTGATGCATAATAATAATTCTGTAGAAAGTGCAGAGGTGGTATTCAGATAGTTATTTTTTTTATATCAGGCTTGGAAAAGTCTAGAGTTAGATTTTTAAATACCATATTTTGTTGGCTCTAAGACACCATTGGTAATAGCTACACCATTATTTTATGTATCACTAAGAAAGGGAAAACACTGCCAAATAACAACTTCCCATAGACTCTAAGATGCATTCTAATTTACAAGATGTTAAAAGGTGAGAAAAGTACATCTTAATACCAGTGATATATGGTACCCATTTAATGAATACATTTCTTCAAGGAGATAAAATAAAATAATAAAGAATGCAGGCTCTCTCAGGACATAATTTAACACCAAGGTAGAATTTAAAGAATATTCTTTTGAGACATTCAGCCAACTAGGAAGAGATATTTAGCACCACAGAGGAAAAAAACAAAACAAAACAAAAAACCCACAAAAAACCTGGGGAATACTCTACCTAGCTCTGGACCAAACTATCTGAAGAAGCTTCTATAGGTCTGAGTTGACATGATGACATGATTTCTCCAGCTATGATTCTTGGGCCCAGAAAATTTTGGGGAAAACCCCCTATTAGACTTGGGCTGACCACAGGACCAGGTGTGGGGCCCTAAATCACATTGGGAGATCTTGTCATTCCCCCTGATTTGTGTGGGATCTTAGGTTACTTAACCTAGTTCTCTGAAAAAATACCCATGATATCTCATAGGGTACTGAAAAGATCAAATAAATTAGTTGCCTAGAAAAACTTGCTGAAAGGAGGGAGTAGGAAGGATAATCAAACTGCTCGTGTACAATATGATACTTATCATGACAACATCCAACATCAAGGAGGGTTTTTCTTGTGCCAAGCATGCTTTAAAGGTATGTATATATGTGTGTGTGTGTGTGTGTGTGTGTATCTCTAGTGAACATACAGATCCAACAAAGCATACATATATAATTATTTCAAGATGTTATTTGCTTTCTTCCCATCATCCTTTGCACCAATGTTGCAAAAGCAATGGTGGTTAAAGATTGCTGGTGGCGTAGCATGAATTATGGCACCAAAAGTACTCCCTGTTTTCTTCACCACCACACAGGGTAATACAAAAGCATTTTACTTAAGAATGTCCCCAAAGCAGTAAAAAAGTTATTACTTTTATGTTTCTCCACCCTTGACTTGGGAAGTACGCAAGAAGCAGTCCTACTGCATAGCAAATGCTGGTTGTCCCAAGGGAAAGTATTTGTGCAACTGTTTGAGTTGCAAGCTGAACTGGCTGGGTTTTTTGGTGCAACACCACTGTTACTTAAGGCAACAAGTGATGAAAGAACTGTAATTATCCAGGCTTCGGGATTTGATAGAAATATTTTCAAAAAATGAAGTGAGTTAGGCACATCCAAGAAAACAACTGGTTGTATTTGTTGCCAATAATAAACTGTAAGCTTTCAAAGGAAATTAGAATGAGAATGGTAGTGATATTAATAAATATGATATTTTTATATTGCACAATGAAATGTGTCAACGTGGGAAAGATCTGTATAACTCAGTGAACTCATATTTTCCAAATGACTAATGCATAGGTTACAAAGTTTGAAGTACAAGATTTTAATGTACTCAAGTATGGGAAATTCCTCGGTTATGTTTCCAGATTCCACATTGCAACTAACATTTAAGAAATACTACTTCTCAAGTTTTGGTGCAATATCAAAGAAGAATATTCACAATTATCTGAAAAAGCTGTCAACATACTTTTCCCTTCCCAAACTATATATCTGTGTGAGCTGGATTTTCTCTATAATCTTCAGCTAAAAGAACATGTCACAAGAGACTGAGTGCAGAAGCAGATAAAAGAATATAGCTTTCTTCGATTAGTTTTCTTAAACTAGACATTGAAGAGATTTGCAAAATGGAAAAGAACGCCATTCTTCCCACTGAATTTTTCTTTGGAAACTATAGTTATTTTTCGTAAAAGTATTTATTTTCACCTGTAATGAATTTACTGTTGTCCTTTTTAAATGAATGTTTTTTAAAATGTCATAGTCTTAATTTCTAATATGGTAAGTATGTGTAGATAGAACACAAAAACAAAAGCTCTTTAGGGTCTCTGATATTTTTTAATAGTGTAAAGAGGTCCTGAGACAAAAAACTTGAGAACCCTGAGCTTGGACATTGTCATGTGATTCCATCCATAGGACCTGAGACTAGATGGACTGGTTGGACTGGAGTGGACTTCTGTAGCTGAGACAGCTGTCTTACAACGATGAGGAGGCAAGCTGAGCATTAAAGCCAAACAGCTGGCGACTCAGGTCCCACCGAACACCAGAGCCCAAGTGTTGACTGTTACACTCTATCGTTGCTCACTAGAAGAATGGCAGGTAAAGCCCTCAAGAATCTGAAAGGTAACAAAGGTTCACAGAGACTGTCTCTAACAGCGAGCATTGTGATGGCCTATAGAAGTGGTGTTAGAGCACTTAGGAACTATGGGATCATCAGCCTCAGTGGACTGGCCTACAATTTTAGGAACATTTGGAGACGGGCTGTATTGGCTTGAAGAGTGTCCCCTCCCCTTTCCCCCTCCCCCACCAACCAACTCAGGTCCATCTGGAAACTCAACATGTGACCTTATGTGGGACTAAGGTTTTTGCAGATGTAATTAATTACCTAAAATGAAGTTGTACTGAATGGGGAAACAGGGCCTTAAATCCAATGACTGGTGTCTTAAAGATACAGGGAGGAGAAGGGGGCAGAGAGGACAGGAGTGTTGCTCCAAGCCAAGGAATGCAAGGATTTCTAGGGCACACCAGAAGCTAGGAAGAGGCAAGGAAAGACTTCCAAGGGAACCCTGCTCTGTTGACCTCTTGAGGTCACAATTATAGCCCCTAACACTGTGAGAGGATGGATTTCTGTTATATGAAAGCCTAATGGCGTATGGCATTGGGTGATGGCAACCCTTGGAAATGAGTCCGAGACTCAAAAGAGAATCTTCATGGTCATTGAGAGTAGGAAAACAAGTTGAGGATCTAAAGCCTAGAACCGGAGGAAAAAACCCACTTCTTGTCCTTGAGTTCAAGCTTGACATGCTTTCCATAAAGGAGAGTAAGCAGCTGCTTTCTGTGCCTACCCTGGAAAGAATGGGAGGCGAAAGGTAGTAATGTTCTAGTGGCTTATCGAATAAGATGGATTTTCTCTTTGGAACTTTGTGAATAGGGTCTCAAGCTGCAGCTTTAGAAATCAGCTACAAGCTGTGTAATATCCCTTCAAAACGGGAATTGCCAGATTCAAATGCCTTCAGGAACCAGAAAGAGAGTAACAGAAGTAAGTCAAACACATGGGGTGTAATAAGGAAGGAGTGGCGGGCACTATGGCAAAGACTGGGTGTGTTAACTTGGGTGGGGGGGACGCTGTGGGAAATGAGAGCGTCCCTTTGTCCTTACCCAGAGGCAGTCACTGGTCAGCTGCTAAACGCCAACGGGCCTGGAGGGCCAAATCCCCAGATTTTTCAAAGGAAGCCAGGATTTTAATGGGAAGTCTCTCAGAGCCTAAACATTTTAGTGACTGAACTACAATTTATAAAACAACACTGCTGGACCAACAAAACACTTTTTTGACTCAATAGGGTCCTTTGAGTTACCTATTTATAATCTTCCCTTTAGGACCTTGGATTCAGTGTTTGCTAAAACTAATAAAGAGATAATGAAATACCCAAGCATTTTAACGTCCTTTGTTTGCTCATTTATATGGGAAAAAAAATCATTTTAGGGGGCGTCTTAAGAACACATGGTATTATCTCCCTCTTGTGGTTAAAGAACCAAAAGGAAACAAGTTTCCATTACTTGAAAGAGCTGCAAACACAATTTAGATTTAGGACTTAGATTTCCTGACTCTACCTGGTGTTCCTTACATCACCTCCTCCTGCCATTCATACTGAGGAGAAGGTACGAGGCAAAAGCTATTTGTATCGACACATCCACACGCACAAGGATCTCAGTGCTGGAGGCGGCCCAAAGGTATAAATGTTATCTTAAGAGCCGTGGTAGGTTGTATCTGAGCCTTGTTATGTAGCAGAAAAAGAAAACAATTAGGAAATTTGGTGTTCGTTCAAGTTATCTTTTAATTACAGCATGTGGTTGAAATGGTGAGGACCAAAATACCAGAAGAAGTAGAAAAGGTCATATGAAATAGTAATTGGGAAACGACCCAAAAAGCAAAAGGGAAGATATCAAAAGGGATTCCAGAAGCGATTATGTGTGGTTATTACTACTTACAGATGACAATATCCAAATGGGTTCATCTTATGTGTCCACTTGACTGGGCTAAGGGATGCCCAGAGAGCTGATAACACTACTTCTGGACATGTCTGTAAGGGTGTTTCTGGAGAAGATGTGTATTTGAATCAGTAGACCAAGCAAAGAAGATTGCCCACCCCAACTGGGTAGGTACCTTCCTTTGGCCGAAGAGGACAAAAAGGCAGAGGAAGCGCAAATCTGCTGTCTACCTGAGCTGAGACCTCTGTCTTCTCCTGCCCTCACACCTGGTTCTTGGGCCTTTGGACTTGGTCTGGGACTTACACCATTGGTTCCCATGGCTTTCTGGCACTTCAGGTATGAGCTGGAACTACATACCAGCTTTCCTGGGCCTCTAGCGTACAGAGAGTAGACCGTGGGACTTCTCAGCCTCCATGATCCCATGGGTCAATTCCTCATATCACAATAAATCAATCTCTCTCTCTCTCTCTCTCTCTCTCTATATATATATATATATAAAATATACACACACATAATATATACCATCCTTCCATTCATTTGCTTAATAACTGCTGTTTGGGTGCTATTATGATCCACATATTATATATAAGCAACAGAGACACAACAGTAAGCAAGACACACATGGTTCTTTTTCTCCCAAAGCTTCGCATATGGTGGACGAAACAGACATATAAATTGGCAGGAAGTATAGACCCTAAATACTGAAGTCCAAGAGATGAATTAGCACTTACGTGGGCTCACCTGCCCAGTATGTGACTAAGTAGCATCTCGTTCACTTTGTCGCAGTTTGCTTCTCAGTGGAAATACTAGCCTGCTTATCTCATAATCCTCTGCTTAGAAATGTAAACTTGGCTTTGAGGAATGAGGGTAAGTGTGGCATCTTAAAAATTAGCATTAGCGTAACTGAAAAAGAAATAAGAAGACTTGATAACTGAAAAAGAAATAAGAAGACTTGATAACCGTGTGAACTTCGACAGGGCACTTGCCTCTCTGAACCTCAGCAACTTTTCTTTAAGCCAGAGTCGCAGCCTATCTTTTGAGACTGTTAAGATGAGTTAATGATGTATCCAGTGGTGTCTGAGGAAGTCCTCTGTATAAGGTTAGCTTTATTATTATGACTTCCCTGCTTCTAAAACATACTGAAAGGCTGTTCTGGATACAAGGAGTGAATGGACATAAAGTATAGACCAGAGTTAAAACTAACGTTGCAATATTAGTTTGTCAGTTGTAACAAATGTGCTACATTTGGACATGCAAGATGCTATTAATAGGTCCAACCTTTGTGTGAAGAGGGGGAGAGGAAAACATGGGAACTCTGAATACTATGTGCTCCAGTTTTCTGTAAACTTAGAAACGCTCTAAAAAAAAAAAAAAAGTCCATGCATTAAGAAAAGGTCAAAAAGTTCTTTAGTACCACCAGTCTGTTAAATTTATAACCTGCTTAGGAAAAGTCTATTTTGTTAAAGACTAAACTGAACTTGTTTACCCTGTCAGTCTGCTAAGAGAAGATTTTTTTTCAGATAGAACAAAGAAAGCGAGCTTTGGTCCAGCCTCCTGATAAATCAGAGATCGCACATCACTGGGGTCAGGTAAGTGTATTCCCCTATACTTGCCAACAGAAGGCACCCACCTTTTGTGACCTGACATGGAAATAGGTAGTTGTCAGTTTCTCCCACTCTCAGAACTTCCTGATAACTTCACCCAGACTAGCAAGGGTGGTCAGTATCTGAGAACTTGCCTTTCCTCCTGTCTGAAATCCTGCTACTCTCTCTAGAATGTGCACAGCACCATTTAAACCAAAGTAGTTTTCCCCCTTTATTTGAACTCACTTTGGGAGTAGAGAAGCTTTGCTTTTCTAATATAGGAAAAAGGCAGTGGGAAGGAAAAGTCCTTAAGTGTTTCCCACAGGATATATACTTGGTTACAAAGGTTTTTTTGGTTTTTGTTTGCAATGTTTTTATAGCATTTTCCAATGCTTTCAACTGCTGAGATGAGTTAATAAAAAGGAGATTACTATGTAATGCCAAGTCTCAGTTGTCTGGAATTAACTTCCTTCTCAATCCAGGTATGAACAAAGTAAAGATTAAACTGCACTGTTTAAGAGTAGGGGTCAAAACAAAGTTTGGCATCACCAGAAGAGGCAGAAAAGTCAAATCTGCGACTCCCTTGGAGGTCCCCAAAAAGCCCCCCCACTTAACTTGATAAATTGCACAATGTAGAGAGAACACAACAAAATGAGACCTCTCTCTTTCCCCACATCTTAGTTTCAACGTCCTCTTGATGTCACTTTCCTGCCACTACCCACCCTTCCACTCATCATATCCCAGGGCTGCTTGTTCAGAGCAAAGCCCAGTGACAGCCAAGTTCCTGTGTTTTTATTTGAAAGGAATATTTGGTCTAGCAAACTTACCAGATGACAAGATCAGGGACTCTAGATGACCCCATTAACCAAAAGCATGTCCCCGAAGTTCATTTCTGAGACCTCTTTCTGACTCTCTTGTCGAGTCCACTCCTGTTACTTACTAGAGTTATGTTCTATATAGTCACTGTGAACACTGAACCACTCCCTCGGGGGGAAATACAGGGTTAGGTTTCCGGGAGCCTCTGGCCACATCAATACATAATTAATACATAATCAGTCAATACATAACCTAGTCACACCTGGGTTTCTGTTCAAAGACCCTTTACTTAAAATATACCGTTGATTCATTAACATTGAACTCACAGCCAACAGCACCGTAATTCAAGTCTGAAGGAAATGTATCTAACACGTGTTCTCTGCCTAAGGCCTGTCGCAGCCTTCTTGCCCTCAGGAACCTTAGACACCACTTTAGCATCATGCATGGGGCAGTTTTAAACAGTGACATAACCAATAAAAAAAGCACACAAAAGCAGGCCCCAGAGCAGTCTGAGAACGGAAGCAAGAAGTCTCAGCACTGCCTTGCTCAACCTCAGCTGGGAATACGTGCACTGGGGAACTCAAATATTTCGCTTTTCTGAGCACGTGCGTGCTCGGGAATGACCAGGACAGCCCTGTAAGGATTGCTTCTGGAATTACAAATAAATCTGATGAAGTAGGAGAATTTGTAAATCTGGAATGCAAGAATAACAGACCTCCACAGTACTTTCAGTTCTTCCTTCTCCCCTTCATCCAGCTCAGCAGCATCTCAATATTCTCATTTTTTATATGTTAAAAACAGACAAACAAACAAACTTCTGCCTCCTGCTTCCTTCCAGTTACTGTCTTCTCCCTCTGTTTTTCTCAAAGTTCTCATGAGAATGTCAAGTCCTCATCTCGAGAGAGAGGTCCCCATTTACTCTCTCTACCTGGCATCTCCTGATTCTTGCCATATCCCTCAGGGATTTTCATCCTCCACACTCTACTGACACTGCTCCTAGCAACGTTGGTAATGGCCTCCAAGTCCATGGCCTCATCTCCTTCAACCTCAATGAAGCATTAAGGACCATGACCCAGTCCTGTCCTTGAAACACTCATTTCCTGGATTCTGAGTGCCAAACTCCCCTGGTCCTTCTCCTCTTGGTGTGGTTAGCCTCAGTCTCCCTTTTTTGACTGTCCTCTCTTCTTCTGCCTGACCTTAGGTCATTGACCATCTTCTCCTATTGCCCTTACTCTCCCTAGGTGATCTCATGACTTCCATAGTTTCCAAGTAGACCACCCACAGGCTGGTGATTCTCAAATCTTTGTCTGCAACCCAAATCTCTCTCCTGAGCTCTGTACACACATTGAACTGCAAACTTTATGTTACCACTTGAAGACCCTATAGGACTTCAACATGTTCAGGCCAATATGTCTAAAGTGAAGCACGTCACTGGCTGCTCAGACTGTTGGTTCCTGTATTTCCTAGAAGGCAAACCTGGGAGACAGGTTTTCTCTCCCCTTCCCTTACCCTACAACTCAGCCTGCAGCTCTATTGCTCTGGTATCTCTAAATCTATCCACCCCTAATCACACCATTGTCAGTACCTTGGCTCCATCATCCATGATTGTCCATGAGAATTACTGAGGAAGCCTTCCATTTTGTCTTTTGAGTTTTATCTTGTCTCTCTTCAACTGCTCCCCTGAGAGTAATCTTTCTAAAGTTCAAGTCTTATTACAAAACTGTCTTGCTTCAAGTCTTTCAACAGCTCCTCACTGTCCCAATCCAAAATTCTAACTCCTTATCATGGTTCTTAAGCTACTCATGATCTGAATGGCAAACCTCTGACCATCTCACCCTCCCAGGCCTGGTCCTATGTATTAAGCTTGTATGGAGTCTCTCTGGTTACCTAAAAACACTACTTGCCCTTGACCTCAAATCTTCAGTAGAGCTGGTACCCCCTAAAAGTCTCCATATCCCTATCCCTTCCTCTGGGAAATGACCACTCAGCCATCTTAGAGGTCTCTTTCTTCAGGAAGCCCTCCCTGGTGCCCCCTCCCCTAGACCTACATTTAGGTCTCTCCTATGTACATCTTCATTACATTCTACCTACCCTAATTGTAGTATGTATCCTGCTGTCTTTAATGGAAATCTACCATGTCTCTTTACACCACTAGACTGGACATTCCCTGAGGACAGGGAACAGATATTGTTTATCATTGGGTTCCTCGTTCCTAGAAAAGGGCTTGGTATGTAAAAGGCACACGATAATTGTTGGCTGAGTGAATCAGTGACTGTATTTGGTTCTTATTTTAGGCTACTTTCTCTTACAGCTCCTTAAAAGAAACTGGATAAGACATGGAGCATCTGGGTAGTTCAGTTGGTTAAGTGGATGACTCTTGATTTCGTTTTGGGTCATGATTATGGGGTTGTGGACTCAAGGCTTGCATCAGGCTCCACACTTGGCACAGTGTCAACTTGAGATTCTCTCTCCCACCCTCTGCCCCTCTCGCTGCTTGAGCACTCTCTCAATAAATAAACAATCTTTAAAAAAAAAAAAAACAAACGGAATAAAACAATGGAAGTGTATTAAAAATTACTGCCTTTCATGTCAAGTCTTCTAAGTGGGTGGTTCCTCCACCTGTCTTCACTTTTTTTTTCCAGAAAAAAATAACCATGATAAGAATGCTAATGGCTAGCTTGCTGAGGACCTGACATGTCAGGCACTTTATTACACTCTTTGAAATGCATAAAGCATTTATTGCTTACAACAACCCTACAGGTAGGTATCATTCCTGTCCCTATTTTACAGGTGAGGAAGAACAGATCATTTGCCCAAGATCACAAGTCTAATGGGGGTAGAGTGTTTATCAGTTTTCATAATTCAACAGAAATGAAATAGGTAGAAAACAATGTTTATTCTTGGGAAGATGTAAAAACTTGAAATTGTCTTTAAGCTCAGAAATTGACCTGTTGGCTATATTTGGACTGTGAATGAAAGGTTGGGGAACCTGGATTTCTGGGCTTTTTAGATGTCTAGATGATTGCTATCCTTTTTCTCTTTTCCTGGGGGAGTTCTTACAACAATGGAGCTGACTTTTGGGGGTTGGGAGTAGGCCCAATTGTGTTGCAGATATGATGAGATGCTCAGAATAGTCAGGAGCAAGTCCCCTCTAAAGACCAGCTGGCCAGGCGGTCCTGCTGTCACTATCCTTCTGTATCAGCATTTGCTGCTTTGCTTTCCCCTCACCTCAGTCCCTTGCCCTGTGGAAATTGTATTTGGGCATAGTTAGCCATGTCTCTGTTCTCACATCTCTTTTCATGACTTCACCTCCTGCATCACGGGACCTCCAGCTCGGATCATAATAGTAAGCCTTGTTTATTGAGCACTTACTGCATGCCAGCCATCCTTGTGATCACCTCAGGGTGATCTCCCCATCTCAGAATCTTTAACTTAATTGCATCTCCAGAGTCCCTTTTCCCATGTTAGGTTACCTACTTATAGACCCAGCGATTGGGATGTGGAGTTCTTTGGGGGGCTATGATTCACCCTGCCACAATGTCACAAACTGTAACTGTAACTTTCCACTATTGAGCCTACATCCTTTCAGTGTGATTTTTCTTCAGAGAAACCTTCCCAGTTTATTCTCTATTACACAGAGCATCCTAGTTTCGAGGGAACGCCCGTTTCTGCTCACATCTCTTCTGCAGCTAGGAGGAATTCTCAGTGGTGGCGATGTATTAGAATCATCTGGAGAACGTTGCTATCTCTGAGACCCACCGCAGTAGGCAGAAGCACTGGCCAACTCCGAGTGGGACACTGAGTTCAAGAAGGAAAACTTATCTATAGAGATAAATGGTAAGAAAATGAACTTTGAATCATTTATCCTGGTTTGGCATCTCTGCTTGTGCTGTGTCTTAGCTGCACGGCCTTAGGCGGATTACTTGATGTGTCTGGTCTCTGTAGTGTGTTTGTCTCAATACTTAACTAATGGCTCCCGTGGGTTGTACGATGACAATAGAGCTCATGAATGAAAGCCATTGGCTAAATGCCGGCAGGCCCCCGATAGAGGGCAGTGTCGCCTTCTTTGCAACTTACCCCCTTCCTGCTTTGCAAAGACGTTCTCTGAACAATAAAATTCCCTTGGCTCTAATTTTCCAGCTCAGAGAAGACGGAATTTGCCTACTTTGGTTATGTCCTCCATCTTTAGTCCCAGGGGGCTTTTTGCATCTCTTGATGAGGCAGCAAGAAAAGCCTTCTCTGATCTTCCGGGCTGCTTTCCCAAGGTCAGGATGTTCCTGCGTCCCTTCGTTGATGTCAAGCAATCAAGCCGTATTGTACACTGAGAAGAGTGAGTTCCTCCCTTAGAAGGGAATTGCTCCCTGTAAGTGGTTGGGGGCGGAGAGCTGACAATTTCCCTTTGGGTTGAGGATACAAGGAGAAGTTGGAAAGATGGCTGTGGTGGAGAAATGTATTTAACGGAAAGAAGGGGCAGGGTTAGAAAGAATGGGCCAGATTGCTTCCTACTGAGGATTTCCTAAAGTGGGCTGATCCCTGGTGCTCCTCTCCCCTCCTCTGCTGCTTCTCATTCTTGAGGATATGAGAAAGGGCGACACAGTGGAGATGACTCAGCACCTGGAACCGAGCATGTCTGGCCGGCCCTGGCCACTCCTGACCACTGGGTCGGGTTAATAGCGTTAATGGAAAGCGTTCCCAGACTGAATGAGGGAGCCGGGCCCTGGCAGGGTCACTTTCCACCGGGGACTGCCAAAACTGATGTCACCAGGGGCTTTCATTTGCTCTCAACCCTTCATTCCTTTAGGTGCAGAATCACGGAATACTCCTTCCGGGCTCGTTTTGCCAAAGCTTTTTTCTCATCATTCATTCAGGTAGTATCTTATTTTCACAAAGCCCAGTCATATTACCCAACTCGGTTTTTAAGGAGGATTTCCAGGTCCTCGCTCTTGCTAATGAGTCAGCAGGCATGAGAGAGTACCTGCGGAGGCTGAACATCGCGCTAGGTGGTGAGGGGGACAAAGCAAGGACACCTAGGCATGGTGCCTGCCCTGAAATCTAATTGGGAATGTGAGAGTCACATGCGTAGACTAACAGGAGGAAGATGACTGTTAGAACCCCGTGGAGCTGTGTGTGTGTGTGTGTCGCCCTGGAAGACAGCCTGGAGGAGGTGACCCCTGAGATCACGCGCAGAACTTAGGGAGAAGAAGGGCATTCCAGATGCAGGGATGCTATGGGTCAGGGCCCCTGCAGTGGGTCCAGGGCAATTATGATGATAATAATACCAAGAACAATAACAGAAACCAGCCATCTGTGGGAGTATCCTGGTTCCCGATATCTAGAAAACCTAAAAGCATGCACACACTCAGCACGCTTCCTGAGGCTTCTGTGCCTCCTGGGCGGAGATAGCTCCCTAAGGTCACCCCAGGCTCTGGGCTCTACTTTGCACGCAGGCTATTGGCTCCACCTCCCCTTCTAGTAGTCACTGAAAGGCCCGAGCCTCGCGGCCGCTGTGCACTACACACGTGCCTATAGCTCTCCGCGGGGCGTATGCATGTGCGCGTGCACGTGCGATGTCCCGGGAGAGAAGTCCCCAGTCACCTCTCATAGGACCACAGGATCCGAGCAGCAAAGGAGCTGTGGCTGACACACAAGGAACAACCCTTCCCCCGCCCAACACCACCACCACCAAGAGCTGCAGGTCCCGCAGCCTGCCAGCCCTTTCCCTCTGCCACATGCTCAATGTATTCCACATGGACTCCGCGGCATCTGTGTGTCCACAAAGCTTATTGTCTCCTGAGAGGATGGGCGAAACGCCCAGCTGAAAACTTCGGGGCTGGCAGCTGAACTGATGGGCCTGTGGGCTGGTTAAAAGATCGCGGGCTGAGGGTTCAGAAACACACCCCCACCTCCACCCCCGTGCCCATCTGGCTTGTGGAAGCATCTGGGGCCTGCCCAATCAGTGCGCTTCTAGAACTTTAGGGCCTGCCCTCATCGTGGACTGGCTGTCCTCTGGGCCCCAGCTCAGATCTATAGCGCAGGTGTGATGGCTCATTTGGCACCGTGTGGGAATGGCTGCTGGAGAAGGGCTTGGTTCTGAAATGCTGGCATAAAAGTGGTGAGTCCTTGATTTCATGATACTTCACAAAGTACCAAGAAAAACCAAGGCTGAGTGTTCTGGGGGCATAGAAACACCTGGAAAGAACACTGGAGATTCATCTCTAAAAAAAGGAGAGAAGACTCTGCATTAACAATTTCGCCTCAGAAGGGAGGCTTATAACAATTCACATTGTCTATTTAAAATCCTGACAAGCCGCCTCACCCAGCTGTTTTTAACCCAACTCTATGTCCCACCCACTGGGAAGATTCAAACACAATGAATTAGGTCCATCATTATATTGTAGGTTAGCACCTATCTGAATGCCAAGGCTCTTTGGGGGCTTAATTATCCTTTATCCCTTTTTCTCTTCCATCAAGGTTAACTCCTGGACCAGTGTGGGTCTAAGCTCCATTGTGTTTAAGGATTATGTAGCGGTGGGGAGGGAGGAGGCTTGGGCTGGACTGGGCTGCAGAATTCAGCATTTCATTAAGCAACCCCAGACGATCCTGATGAAGGAAGTCCCCAGACAATGATTTGAGATGGAGCAGAAGATGACTGAAATGATGGTTTATGCACTTGGACTTAATAAAGAGCGGATTTCACGACCTGTGACATCAGACATTCACCTGCTTTCTCTAATCTGATTCTCCATGAGGAGCAGGGGCAAAAATTATGCCTATTTTATGGCCAAGACTCAAAAAGTCAGAGCTTGTGACTCACAGCTGGGAAGCACCCAAGGTGGGAGGCTCCTCACACAGTGCTCTTTCCGCAGCCCTCTGCCACCCCACCTTCAGCCCATGTGGTCTGCTGTGTGATAGCATCAGCGTTTCTTCCCATCTCTTTGTCTGCATACTAAACTGTGAAGGGAGAGAGAGGAAGAGTTTCTCCATACTGTTATTTTAGAACTAAATCTTTAGAGTGAGGCTATGCTTGATACATGTTCAAATTCTAGTAAGTTCAACCCAGTGCTTTAAGTCAGGAGAGAAGAAGGGTCTAGAGCACTTTGTTCCTCCCTGGAAGGTGGCCAATACCTAATGAACGTCACTCACGGGACCGCCTGCCCCTTCTCACCAAATACACATGGAACCATGCCCCCGTTCCAGAACTCCCTCTGGCTCCTATGACAGAGTTTCTTGGTTGAAGAAAATTTTCTTCAGTGAGATCCAGTATAATTAAAGTGTTCGAAAATGGAATGCTATTCCCAGGAATGACTGATTGACTAGACACTGTCCAGAAAGCAGGGCAAGAGAACATGGCGGAAAGAACAAAGCAATGGGGGCCAAGGGTCAGGTTCCCATTCCAGTTGTGACACTACATTAGTAACCTTTGCTGCTACTGACCAATTCCTGGGCCCCAGGTGCTGCGGTCCTAATAGTGACTCAGGTATCGTCCATCAGCATCTCCCTTCTACAGAGCAAAGATGTCAGGGGCATTGGCCCAGGCCATGCTGCAAATGAGTCAGAAGCAGGAGGTTAATCCAGGAGGAGGTTAACCTGGCTGCTCCCTCACCTGAGCCCTGGAGTTTTGACCTGTGAGGCTTTGATTGTGAGGTGGAAATGAGATCATGAACATCAATGTGTCCCGTAAACCATGTCAACCAGCTTTAGCTCAGGAAGAGTCTTCTCTTTCTCTCACACCCCAAGTCCAATCCTTCAGCAAATCCTCTCGACCCTCCCTCAAAATATATCCCTGATCCAACGAATTCTCCCTTTGCCGGCACCCCCATCCTCTCCTCTGTTGTCCCCGGCCTGGATGATTCTAGAACCTCCTGTCTGGTCCCCAAGCTTCCACCCTCGGTCCCTGTGGTTTTCCCACAACAGAGCGGCTACAGAGCTTCTGTTCACATACAGCTCATCTCTTGGAACTCCTCTGCTCAGAAGTCCTCAGCAGCTCACCATTTCCCGAAGAGTGAAAGTCAGGTGCCCCTAGGGTCCAGCAAGTTCTGTGCCCTTGTCCCCCATGCACAACCTGACATTCTTCTTCCTTCCTGGATTTCATCTTCCCCTCCCTTGTTCTGCTCCAGGGTCTGCTGAGGGCTGAGGGGGAGGTGGACAGACCACCCAGTCCCATCTCAGAGCCCCTGCACTTCACCAGACCTGCTATGAATACCGCCCTCCCACCCAGCACCCCCCGAACCGTGCAGTCTCCTCCCTCCCTCCTGCTCAAATGTCTCCTCAGGGAGGCCCTGCTCCGCGGCCCCGTTTCAAACTGCACCACCTTACAATACCCCCCTGCTCCTCTCATTTTGTTTTTCCAGATCAGAGATATGCGTCTATGTGGTTTTTTTAAAACAGCGACAGAATAAACATGCTGCCCGCCTGTCTTTACATAGTCAGAGCTTGGTGGCATTACGGGACATCCCCACCGCTGTGCACCCATCACCACCCTCTGTCTCCAGAATGCCTTTCATCTTGCACAAGCGAAACTCAGTCTTCAATTAAACCAAACCCTTTCCCCTCCCACAGCCTCTGGCACCCACCATTGTATTTTTTTGTCTCTATGAATCGCCTACACTCGGGATCTCCTGTAAGTGGAATCATACGGTATTTGCCTTTCCGTAACTGGTTTATCTCACTTAGCATGATGTCCTCAGAGTTCATCCATGTTGTGGTGTGGGTCAGAATGTCCTGCCTCTTCAAGGCTGAATAATAACCCATTGTGTGTATATATATATTAAAACAGACTCACGAGGATTCAGGAACTAGCAAATCCAGCCACCACTCATGGACTGAATGCCACGATGTTCCAGGTACTGCGATAAAACACCCCAGTCAACAAGCTGGCGGTGTTCTCTCTCTCTTTTTTTAAAGTAGGCTCTACTCCCAGCGCCGAGCCCAACATAGGGCTTGAACTCAGGACCCTGAGATCAAGAGCTGGATGCCTAATTGACTGAGCCACCCACGTGCCCTAAGCCGGTGGAATTCTCATTTTCTAGGTGATAAAAACAAGGCTTTCAAAGTTTAGTTTACCCATCCCTTATCATATAGTTGTAGTGGCAAAGCCAGGACTCATGTCTCAGTGCTCTGAGATACGTCAGCAAACTACAGCCTGCGGCCCAGATCTTGCCTGTTTCTGCACCACCCGTGAGCTAATAACAGTTTTTACAATTTCAAAGGGTTTAAACAAACCTCTTACCCCCATCTCCCCCATCCCCCCACCCCCCACAGAATGGTCTTTTGTGGTCTTTGCCACAAAGACTGTATGTAGAGTGTAATGCCCTGTCTGGCCCCTTATAGAACACAACTCGCCTGTCAGCAGCCCATCCTTTATCAGGAAAGGAGAGCGTTTACTATCTCTCCTTCCTCC
Source organism: Lontra canadensis (assembly GCF_010015895.1). Classification (NCBI taxonomy): domain Eukaryota; kingdom Metazoa; phylum Chordata; class Mammalia; order Carnivora; family Mustelidae; genus Lontra; species Lontra canadensis. The sequence goes on along the minus strand of NW_022631046.1, from coordinate 8,819,747 downwards.
ATGCTTTCGAATCCTCAGATCTGTATTTCTAAATATTACCCAAGAGACCCGAGGCTTCTCTTGTTCTTGATAGCACCCAAGTGTGGGCTTTCTCCCAAAAACCCCAGGGGCCTCTCTGTGCCCCCCCGCTGAGAGTGAAGACTATAGAGTCTTCGGTTTCTGTTTGCTTCTCTTTTCATTGGCTTTCAGGGTTCATGGAACATTTGCAGGTGCTGAGGATTTCTAAAAGCCTAATCACTTAAGGAGAGAGTGATTTGCAAAATTAGCCTTATGACGAGTATCATATTTTTGCTAAATAGTAAACAGTCAGGCATTTAAATAATGCCCACTCTTCCAGGATCGTATTTCTAGGAATGCCAACCATCCAGCATCTAGAACTGCACTTTGAAGTCCAAGGAAAGGGTTTTGAGGGGGCATAGTTGTAGTTTACTCAAAGCCAGAAGAGACAAGGACACATTCTTGGACCTAGATCTAAGCAATGAATGTTCATTAGGGAGTAGCTTAGCAGCCACACGCAGTGACAGCAGGAATAGGCAGGAGAACAGACTGGCTGGCCTCATAGCTCAGCCCGCTTAGGCCATGGAGTGTGGGGCCTGCATCTCCACACAACCCAGGAGCGCCCAAGCAAGGGAAGCACACAGAATCACTGAGGCCCCGCCATGAATGGGGGTGGGGGGGCATAAGGAATAAAAGAGTAATTCATGTTTTGTACAGTGTGCATAAGAAGGCAAAGTTAAAATAAAAATGCATCTGTAGCTCTCATTTGGATCCCAACCTAAAAATGGGACCCTTGTGAGGCAACTGCATGCATTCTGAATGGGGACATTGAAAAGGAGACAAGTAGTAAAAAGGGCTGATGAAGGTACTGAAATAAATAAGGAAACTGGTCTCAAGATATCAGGGCCATATCAGGGATATGAGGGCCTATCAGGCCTCAGATATCAGGGAATTTGTTCAAAGTCACCAATTTAGTCACTGACAAAACCACAGTTCTCTTGATTTCAGGTTAGTGGTGTTCCTTTTTCTCCCAAAGGAGGGGTCAGCAAACTCTAGCCTGCAGGCCAAATTCAGCCTACCACTTGATTTGTCAATAAAGTTTTATTGGAACCCGGCGCCACACATTAGTTTACTGTTGGCCCTGCTGCTTTTGTGAGTAGTGGCCACAATGATGTAAGGCCTGCAAAGCCCAATGTATTTGACTCTCTGGCCACCTACAGAAAATGTTTGTCAACTCTTGTCCTAAAACATAGATCCAGATTTTTGTCCTGGCTCCTCTCGGTACTTCACATTTCCAAATATTTTTCTCAGCTATAAAACAGACCTGATATGTATGATTGGTTTAAGGATCTACTCGGAAATGTATGTAAAATGCCCATTGGAGCTTCTGGCATATGGCTGACATTCAAAGGATGCAGGTGACAGAAAACCAGTTTTATCACTAATAAGGAGGGTAAGTCACTGGTTCATGCAGGTGGAAAGGAGAGCGGGGTGACTCAGAGGACTGAAGGGGGAAAATGGGCACCTGGGCCTCCAGGACCAGAGCAGGAAGTTGAGGTCATCAGGACTCACTTTCTAACCCGCCCGCCCCACCGCCGTTGTCTCTTGATCTCTGTCTTTCTGTCTCTCTCCTTCTTTCCTTCTCTGCCTTACTTCATTTGCAGACTGTCACCTCACAGCAAAGAGCATGGCTGCAGGAGTCCAAATTCAGATCTCCCCCACCTTCACCCCCGCAAAAAAACAAAACAATAATCTCTTTCTCCAAGCTTTCAAATATCAGTACCACAGGTGTTCTTTGGTTGGTCCAGTTTTGGTCATGTCTTGGGTCTGGTCTACCCTTTGACCCATCTCTGATGGCTAATGGTCCACCAAGATCTGTGCTCCCTTTTCCAAATTACAGAGCTCAGTCTGGGAAGCAGCAGCTCAGATAAGGACTTCCTTTCTCAGCCCCATGTGCACCTGAGGCCATTAGTTACATGGCCTTGTCTTCACTAATTCTTATCAGAGGAATGTGAACAAAACTAATATGTCTAACTCTCCAGACAAGGAAGTTATGAAACACTGCACCTTTTCCACCACTTTGCCCCCTTTTATCACTGGATACGAATGCCCAGGGATATGTTGGGAGTATTTGTTGAAGGAGACACTGACAGTTAATCCCTGAGTGACTGTATGGAGCAAAACCGCCTCGTTTCCCAATCTGATCCTGACGGCTTTGGACTGTTTATGTGACCAAGAAATAAACTTCTATGATAGTTGAGCCATTATACATTTGGGGGCCTGTTATGGCAGTTGATTGGCCCCAACTAGAACAAGAACTGTGATTGGGCTGGGTTGGCCTTGTGCCCGTTCTTGTGACATGGGAATGGGAAACAGGCAGAATATATTACCAGGAGAATGGGGAGAGAAGAAACAGGTAGGAAACATGATAAATGAACTAGGAAATAACTAGTATAATCTACAACAATTAGTAACTATTTTGTGGTTTATTACGATCAATAAAACGTTTGTTTTAATGAACAAATGTTTCATCATCATAAATGGGGCTTAATTTGAGGCCATCATCTGAATGAAACTGTTTCATCAGTCTTAAAATCTTTCTCAAGTTCCCTCTTAAGGGAAGGATTCTGTCTTAGAATAAACAGAAGACCTGCTCCCAGGGCTCAGAAGTGATGCTATTGGGAGTGTTTGACTGCTATGCCCTACTGATCCCTTTGCTGAGGGAGCAGCAGGGGATTGCTAATGGACTTTCTTAGGACCCCAAACATCCTGAGGCCTCTCTCATGGTCTTTTTTTCACAGGCAGAACCAGGGTTTCTGAAGACCCAAGGGCCTTTAGATGATATTCTGACATCAAGTGGTACACTGAAATTCAACTCTTGTGCTACCACATGGAGTTAGCATCAGACCCCACAGGTTTCAGGACACAGTCCCAAAAAAGACGCCCCCACTTCAGTTCCGAGACCATCTGCACTTCTGATCCATAAACTACAGGGGTGGCACAGTTGGGTAAGCATCCCATTCTTGGTTTTGGCTCAGGTCATGATCTCAGGGTTGTGAGATCGAGCCCCATGTTGGGCTCCACGCTCAGTACAGAGTCTGCTTGAGATTCTCTCTCTCCCTTTCTCCCTGCCCCCCCCACCATGCTCGCTCTCTCTCTCTCTCTCCCAATAAATACTTAAATCTTAAAAAAAATACAAATCTGGGGGGTTCTTAGAACACCTCACCTTTGATGGTTCACTAGAATGACTCACAGAACTCAGGAAAGTACTGTGCTTATGATTTTAGTTTTATTATAAAGGATGCAAGTCAGGACCCATAACAAGAAGAGACACAGAGGGCAATATGTGGGAGATCTTTTGTGCCCTCTCCCTGTGGCATCAGGGCACGTCTTCCTCTTGACATATCAATGCATTCATCAAGCACATTTGAAGCTTCACCAATGATCTATGCCCAGAGTTTTTATTGGGCTTTCAGTAGATGGACATTATTGATTGAATCACTGGCTGTGTGATTTTACTCAACCTTTAGCTTTCCTCCTCTCTCCAGAGGCTGGACTGTTTCAAACCCCTAAAATTCTATTTACACAGTTAATCTTTCTGGTGACCAGCTCCCATTCTGAGTCATCTTATCTTTCAGTTCAAGCTCAGGTGTCATCCAAGAAGCTTATGAGAAACAAAGACATTTTTGTTACACGGGGGAATTCCAAGGACTTTGAATCTCCCTCCCAGGAACCAGGGACAAAGGCAAGCCAAACTCTGTATTGTACAAAAGATGGGTTATCTATACACAGGTTTTATTTTCTTGTTTGTGATTAGAGTTGGATACATTAAAATCTGTTTTCTATTTAATCAGGTGAATTAATACCAGGAAATAAAACGAGGGATCGTAAAGGGTAATGCTGTTGGAAAGTTGCCAATGCAGTTAACACAGTTTTCTATCAGAGATCAAGCTATTCCAGTGAAACCAGAACCGAGTGGGTACCTTTTCTACACATAAACAAGAAGCCCTACACTCAGCAGTCTGCTGTCTAAGTGGGAATACCATTTGAGCACGTTGATTTTCATAAGGGAATGTGAACCCTACCTTGGACCCATGTGGTTCCCGAAGTAGAAACACATACCTGTGATCCAAGAATATGCTACTGCTACTAACTGCCAACATTCCTGAGTGATTGCCAGGGTCTGTATAAAGAGCTTCACGGACATGATTTAATCCTCACCACCAACATCTGCAACAAGCATTATAATCATCCTCATTTTATACACCAGTAACTTACTTGATATCACGTGGCTCAGAAGTGGTAGAGCCCGAATTCAGACCCAGATGTCTGGCTCCTTTAACCACTGCACTTGAGCTCATTCCTGCAAAGAGCCCAGTGGAATGGAGACAAGATTACAGGGAGGGAGTGGAAGGGACATGGTATCTATTTATTCATCCATATGTTCTAAGTGCTCTTGGGTGGAATGTTTCACATCTACACCACGCACCTCAGAAACGACTTTCACTAAATTATGTTAAAAGCTGTTGTCCGACTATTACAATGCTGGTACAAGAAAAAGCCGAAAGTCCTTGTCTGAATTCTTGGCAAAACCATTGTGGAAGACACTGAATGATCCAATGGATAACTGTGCCCTACAGATCGTGACCTGTGGAAATCTCCCTGGGTTCTCTACAAGGCAAAATTCTTCTGCCTCCGGAAAAATTGCTTCAAATCTGCCTCTCAGATTCCACTGTTTCAAACAATCTCATTGTGTGTATCTGCAGCCATGTTGCCCAAAATTTTAAATACAATTTTATGCTCTAGTAGAGCAATTCTAGTGACTCCGATGGTCAGAACATTCGCTTTATTTTTTTATATTTGCTTAATCCCACTTCATCTGTTTTTATTCTCATTTTATTGAAATCCTATTTTGGGCACATTACTTAAACCCTTGTGTTATTTTAGACTAGAGTAAAAACAAACATTCTTGATATTTGGTGATTATTATATATCCCACCTATGAATGACCAAATTTTATATTAATAAAATAAAATCAACATAAAGTCATACTGAACTTAGTGTAATCTTTGTCCAGTTATTTGAATTACATTTTAGGATCATTCCATCATTCCAGATTATTATTAATATGAATTATTACCTATCAGCTCAATATTAACTAATATCAACTATACAGAAGTATAGATATGCCAGTTAAATATTTCTAATTGATAATGAGAATGATGTTGCTATAATAGAAAGGATGAGTATTTGTACACTGATACATTCAGTAAAAATCGAATGCTTCTATATGCCAGGTAAAGGAAGTTTATATTCGAAGGGGGAGTTGTTACAGTCTGAAATGTACCCCCGCTGCATGCCCATTCTCATGCTGAAGTCCTAACCCTAATACCTGAGAATGTGATCTTATTTAGAGAAAAACAGTCTTTCCAGAGGTATCTAAGTACCAATGAGGTCATTAGAGTGGGCCCTAAAATAAGGCAACTGCTGTCCTTAGAAACAGGAAATTCCAGACACTTATAGGGAGGCACACATAAAGGGAGGATGTTTGGAAGAAGCACAGGGAGAAGAAAACCATCCATAAGCCAAGGAGAAGACCTAGAACAGATTTCCATCACAGCCTCGGAAACAACCAACTCTGCCACCACTTTCATTTTGGACTTCCAGCCTCCAGAACAGTTAGACAGTGTGTTCCTTTGGTGTAAATGACCCAGCCTGTGGTCCTTTGTTACAGCAGCCTCAGCAAACCTATACAGGGGGAAAGGGCTCCGAGGTAAGGAAGAAGCTAATGAGTTCAAGGAACACAAAAGCAGCCTGTTTAGTGGGAACCCAATAGGTGAGGGAGAGAGAGGAGAGCAAGGTTAAGGGGAAGTGTGTAAACAGTGACTTGAGTCCAAAGCCGGGCCTGTGAACATGATCTGGGATAAGCTACTCTAAGAAAGGGACCTTAAAAATATCATGGCTTAAGTAGGAGAAACGTTTGTTTTTCTTCCATCCAACGGAGCAAAGGAAGATAAGAGGTCTAGAGCTGGCAGAATGGATGCTGCTGGAGAGATCTGCCATTTTCAATGCACGGGCTTCCTTCTCTGGTCCCAGGAAGTCATTCCGGTTGGTGCCATGCCCCAGCCAGGGACAGGAGGAGGAAGAAAAAAAAATGAAGTGTGAAGCTTTTGTACCAAAAATGTGATTTGGAAGTTGGACAAAGGGTTTCTGCTCTCCACCCATGGCCAGAGCTCAGCCAGGTGACTACATCTGTTGCTAGGGTGGGTGGTTGTTAGTTACCACTGGAGGAGTCCTATTTCTGAGAATTCCTTGCTATCTTGGAAAGTTGTGTATCTAAAGGTAAGAAAGAGGGGCACCTGGGTGGCTCAGTTGGGTAAGCAGTTTGATTTTGGCTCAGGTCACGATCTCAGAGTCCTAGGATTGAACCCCGCATCTAGCCTAGCAACAGGATCCCTACTCAGTGGAGAGTTTGCGTAAGGATTCTCTCTCTGTCTCTCTCTCCCTCTGCCTCTCCCCCTGTTCTTTCTCTGCCTCCCTCTCTCTCTAGAATAAATAAATAAATCTTAAAAAAAAAAAAAAGGAAAGAAAGAATAGAAATAATAGCTCCCCTTTGGGGAACAACCAGCAATTTCTGTCCCAGCCTAACCTTAGTTAGCTATAAGGCTGGACACATCTTAACCTCTTCCCTCAAGGCTCCAAGATGGTAGAGCTGACAGTCAAAGGGAACTGTCACTTGTCTCCTATCATCTCTCCAATGATTTTCCAAGAATGATTCTTCAAACGACATTGGTGACCAGACAGCAGGGGTCAAGGCTTATCACTCTCATTTCCAGCACAGGTCTGGAAAATCTCTGCCTCACCTGCAATGGCCCCTCCCTAGTCACTGTGTTTTCTGCCATTTGGGCCTTGTCTAGTGTCCTCTGTGTCTGGGAGCCACCAGAGGCTGGCAGTTTATGTGTTTGGCCTGCTCTCCGCAGCTCTCCAGCACACTGAACCTTGTGTACATGTCAGAAGCATTTATTAATATCAGTGCTAATAATAGTACCTAGCAGGGCTGGGCTGGCTGGAACTTGTAAGGCAGCGGCGTTTCCCATTACTGGGCTTTCATTGTTCGCTGGAACATGACAGCCAGGGATAAATTCAGACTTGCCTTTTCAGTTCTCTTACTTGGGTTACTGATCCCGTTACTAGAAGTCCTCATTTGCTGGCATCCATAGAAACATGCCGCAAATACAGCCCGTAGGGTGTTCTCACGGCCCATTTATATGGGCTGAAATGGAAAAGTCTCCTTTCTGGGAAAGCGAAAGTTTCCAACTCTGTAGCCCGAGGTTGTCTTGAAATGGGGCGGGCATGAAGGCTGAGTGCAGGCTGAATCTTGCCTTCCTCCTTGGTTGCAGAATGGAAAAAAGGATGAGCCGAGAAAGCCAAACGGCCCACCTTTGAGATCTGTGCCCTCCCTCTCATGCTTGAAATTCGAAAATTTTCTCCATCTAAAACTGTCTACACTGATAGAAATCGCTGATCTCACTGAACCTGGGTTGATGTCAAGAACTCGGCAGGGAGCCTTCTATGCCGGTAACTTGTTGCCGCAGGTGCTGTTATTAACCCATTTCACAGATGAGGAAATGGAGGCTCAGAGAAGCGAAGGTTGTGTGTTCAAGGGAGGGGCAGAACCAGCATTCGAACCCCTTTCTTTGTGACCCCAGAGCCTGCAGGGGTAACCCCGATACCCTACTGCTTGTTCCCATGGGCAGTGGAGAGTTTGCATGCAATCTCGGGGGGGCTCCTCCCCCACCACGGTCGTCTGTAGTGTGGAAAGCAAATGACCCCCAGCTGGGGGAAACCCCTGCCTTTTCCCTAAAATAAGCTGATCCAAACCTGCTATCACCCCCACTTCCCCTTCGTGGGTCTCTGTTACCCCCCCGATTCCTGACACACCAGGTTGCTGGTTTTCTCCCTGGGGAGCTACCGGGTTCTGCAAACCACTGTCTCCTCCTCTTCTCCATCAGACCTTTAGCTGCAGTATGGGGTCGACTCAGCCTCGGTCGGCCGGCCTCGGACCCCCAGTACCGGGCACTGGGCTCTGGCCTCTGAAATGGGGATCCCCAACAAAGGAAGAGAGCCCCGCTCATTCATTGTCGGGGTTCCCGCTAGATCTTCCATGAAAACTGAGTCTGCAAAAGCTGCACCTTGCAAGATCTGTGTGTTGAGACGGAGGTACCGTCACGTGGGAAGAGACGCATGGCCACGAGAACGTGGTAGAAGCAAAGGGCCTCAGCCTGGGATTCAAGGGAAGCTATCTTCCTCCGGGCACCCCTGTCAGTGAAGGCCCAGGTTCAACTCTTCTGCCCGCCTGACCTGAGGTAAGCCTCAAACTCACTCGGTGACGTGGGCTGTCTAACGGATATTTTACCAATGAGGCCACTCAGGCAAGCCTCTCTCCAAGGCTATTTGGCTTGTGCATGGAATATTCAGTCTCTAATTCCAATGTTCGTTCCTTATCTCTGTTACCAATTCACCCTAGAGTCTTACAGGTAAAAATTCTCAGCCCCGTGTTCGTGTTTAAAATGCAGGCATTCGATGGGACCGGTGTTTCCTAGCTGTGCTCCAAGGTGTTTTTATAGCCAGAGGTGACTGAGCTGCTCAGCTTTGGATTTGGGCCTCAATTTTTAAAACCACTTAAGCATTTAGCTAATTTGTTGAGCAACTACTGTGTGTTGGGCATTATTCTAGCTGAAAAGGGTTAAGTCAAGAACAAAGTCTCTGACCTGAGGGAGGCTTTGGCAGGGGTTGGAGGAGAGACAAAAACATACAAGTAAGAAGATAATGTCAGTGTTAAACCCAATGAGGGGAATAATTACGGTGCCGTTACAGAAAACAAGAGGGGCACATCATTAAGGTGGCTAGGAAAAGCTTCTTTGAGTTAAAACTTGAAAAGAGAGGAGCTGGGTCAGGAGCATTCCTGGCAGAGGGAACAGCATATGCCAAAGTCCTGAGGCAGGCCATGGCCCGGACCAGTCAAGAAATAGAAATAAGCCCTTTATTGCTGATGCATAGTGGCTGAGGGGGAAAGTGGGTGGCGGGAAGAGAGAAGAAACCACACAGGACCTGTAAGGACTTGGGACTAAGGAGCAAGGGATAACTTTAATAATTACTGATGATACGTTTACTAATAAAATGACCAATAATTTGCAAAACCTGTGCCTACCACAGAGGCAGAAGATGGAGGTTCTCACTCTCACAGCTTCCCTTGCAGCACTTCTGCCCCTCCCCCATGTCACGTGACCCACTATCCATAGAGTAAACCAGAAGGGAACTCTGCTGGGGGAATTCTGGGCAGATAGAATCTTTGTGACCAAAGGAAAAGAGGGAAAGCTGCATCTCCTTCTTCCTACGTCTGAATGCACTTTTGTCAAGATGTGTCGTATGGAGCCTTGGCAGCATCTTGAGATAATGAGGAAGGGTGCTAAGAAGAAGATTCCCAGAGAAGCCCTCACATGGTTGAGCCACTGCTCCTGCTTGGAATCACCTCCCTCTGGACCATTTGTTACATGAGAAAAATAAATCTCTTTAAGCCCATCACGGCTGGATGCTTTGTTATGGGCAGTTGGGAACATTCTAATGCATCTCTGCTCCTGTTCACTTCCTTCCATTACTCTCACCTTCGGAAAGAATCAGAAACCTCTCTGCACCTACTCAGTGATGCCCACAGTTCCTCCAACACAAGACAAGACCTTGCATTTCTAGGACGACCTTATGTCTAGCTTGCCTGGGATTCTTCTTGGATAGTTCTGGTTTATTCCTGTTGTTCTGGTGTAGTTTTATTTTATTTTTTACTTTTACTTCTTTAGAAATTGATTTATTTATTTCAGAGAGAGAGCGGGAGGGAGGGGCAAAGGTAGAGAGAGTCTTTTTTTTTTAAGATTTTATTTATTTATTTGACAGACAGAGATCACAAGTAGGCAGCGAGGCAGGCAGAGAGAGAGAGGAGGAAGCAGGCTCCCCGCTGAGCGGAGAGCCCGATGCTGGGCTCGATCCCAGGACCCTGGGATCATGACCTGAGCCGAAGGCAGAGGCTTTAACCCACTGAGCCACCCAGGCGACCCGTAGAGAGAGCCTTAAGCAGACTCTGCACTGAGCACAGATCCTAACCTGGGACTGGATCTCATGACCCTGAGATCTTGACCTGAGCCGAAACCAAAAGTGGGACGTTTAACCCACTGTGGCACACAGGTGTCCCTGTTCTGGTGTAACTTCGAAGAGCACCAAAAATATTCCCAGATGGATGATAAATTATATGGCCGCTCTATTCCTTTTGCAAAGAGAAAATGTTTAAGTGTGAATACCACTGCAAAGGAGAGAGAGGACCTAGCTTTCATTTCAAAAATAAAGAGGTAAATGGCTCACACCATGGTTCTAGAGGGGGGAGAGGAAAAGGGTTCCCTGGAGGAGGGAAAGGGCCCAGAAATAAGAAACTGGGAGCACTAAAGGTGAACTTCATCTGCTTCCTAGATTTTCCAGCAATCCACTCTGCTGCTGAGAACATACAAAGCCTTTGTTGCTGGGTTTTTGTTCTTTCTTTATTTTCTCTCCACACGCCCACCAGTGCCCAGGGGCTCACTGGCGCCCACCTCCTGCCAAAGGAGTCTAGGACTCTCAAACTCTCCCCTGTGTTTTTTTGTTTTGTTTTGTGTGTGTGTGTGTGTGTGTTTTGTCCAAACTCTATAACTCCCTGTTTCTCTGGAATCTTTCCAAGGTCGCCACAAGATTGACATAGGTGTTATATAGAGTGATAAAGTCCCTCTCACTCATGCTATTTCAAGTCTGTTTCTGCCAGACCTTTCAGACCCCTCAAAGCTTCAACTGCATGATATCCCTGCTCAGGCACATTTCCTGACCCCAAATAGCTGAAAACAGGTCTGCTTCTGCCCCTCCCCCATTTCATTGAGGATGCTCTACCTGCCTCCTTTGCTCATAAATACAAGCCACAAACAGGGCAGTTTATGGATGCTGGCAACAAGTATTTAAGTGCATAAATCAGCCTTGATTGAAATTATGCAGGCTCATTATCTGTGATAAAACCTGGCAGCTGCCCTGTACACCTTTTCGAATGATGAGCTTGGGGGTTGCAGCCCCATGAGCTATCCCTGAGGAGCCGACTCCAGGAATAGAAGGCGCCCTTGTCCTCTCAGGGAGGAGCACAAAGAAGTGAGACAGCCAGCCAGAGAGGCTGTGGTTTCCAGCTGACCTGCTGGGACAGGGGGCTGGCAGGGGACCTTGGGGGGAGGGGTGCCAGGGCGGTGGGGGGTGGGGTGGAGTCACCACCAGATCCTTCCTGATTCTGAGATGGAAACAGTAGAGGAGGCAAGCTTCTTTCATCTAGCTTTCTGCAGCTGAGCGTCCCTGTGACAGTCAGAGCTCCCTGTAGCAGTAGGAAACAGAAGAAAGGTTTAAGGGGCTGGGGACATCAGTGGCAGGGACACCAGGGGCAGGGACACTGGCTGGGATGGGAGAGGGAGCTGGGCTGTGATCTGCGGTTGCTGCACAGATTTTGCATCACTTATAACCTGATCTATGAGAAACTAGTAAAGCTCCTTGGAGGGGGCACTTTAATCTTTCAAGAGAAAACCTTTTAGTTCGTCCAGTAATAATTAGCTGCATACCTGCCACATCCTAGGCACTGAACTAAGACCAGAGGCTACGAAAGTGAACAAAACACATTCCTGGCCTCTAAAGAGTTTTCAATTGGCCAGGAATTTCCAACAAGATAACAAGTCATTACAATAGTTAATACACACTACTGGTAAAAAAAAAAAAGAAAAAAAAAAAAAAAGAAAAAAAAGAAAGAATGAAAAAGAAAAAGAAATCATCCAGAAAGATGACTTTATGCCCTTTCAATGTCATACAATGTCATTGTCTAATAGGCCAGCCCAAAGGCCATCTGATACCCTTAATTTGGCTATTACTACTGGTTAAGGTCTAGACTTGGAAAAATTAGATCTTAATTTGCAGGAAATTGACAAGTTGTGAATGATTTTTGTCTGGTGGAGATGTAGATGATTTCTATCTATTAGAAAAAACATCTCCTAAGGGTTATGATTTTATTGTCTACAGGATGTTATGTTACATGTAGTTTTGTCTCTAAATTAGCACTCTTACACCCGTGTTCTTTCTTTCACTGGCTACATATAATCAGTTTCTCATATGTCCCTTTGATCTGGCTTTATCACCCTGCTGGTTCCCTTATTAATGAGTTAACTAATTTGGCATAGGCTCAGGATGTGTTTTATGAGTTGTGTTCCACTTTCTGGAAATCTTAATTTGCCACTACCTTAGAGGTAGGGTGCTAAGGGGTCACAGATGAGGGATACCAAGTCCAGTCTTGCTGGTTTTGAGATTTCTCAGACAGGTCATCTAAAGTGAGACAAAAAGGCTTGAAGGAGTTGGTAAGCAACTATAGAAGGGGGGTGGTGTACTTGGGAGAAGGAAAGAGCTTACACAAAGGCTGGGGGGAGTCACCTGCATTAACACATCATGAAGCCCAAGAATGTGAGTGGTGAGAAGGAAGGCTAGAGAGGTAAGCAACAATCAGATCAAGGAGGACCTCAGTGCTATGCCAAAGAGCTTTGGCTTTATACAGAGCGCATGGAAGAGTCACTAAGGAATTTTTAAACAGGGACAAGACAGCTGGATTTGACTCCTGGGTTTACTATTTCAAAACCCAGGTGGAAATCACATTCGTCTGTAGACTAATCGCAGCTTGCTGAGGTTGCTAATAAAATTCCATACAATTCTGGCTCACTCCAGTTGGCTGTATAACTAGAATTAAAAGACATATCAGTGAATAGATTCATGGAGAGATTTCTATCCTCTAACCTTTAGTTAGAATGCCCAACAATGGATATTTACCATTTATAAGGGTTTCTTTCTCTATTCCGGGCAAAAGTAAAAATAGAAAAACAGACATGCCAAAAAAGCAAGGCTGACATATTTCAAAATAAAACTCAAAGCCACGGACAAATCAGAGCTGAAGGGAGAGCCTCCAGAGACAAGCTATTAGATGAAATTGCTTTGGTCAGAAAGGTTGCTGCTTCCTTCAAGTTTCCTGGGCCAGATGTTTCCATTTCAGCAATAAATTATAAAGCAATTTTGCATTTTAGCACAAGGGAGCATTTATCTGGCTATGATGTAGCTTGCCAAGGACTTTTCAGCAATCATAGCACTTTTGTTTCTTCTCTTGTTTCATCTTTACAAAAGCCAATGAGGCAGAGAGGATGAGTGCTATCAGGCCCATTTCACAGATGGAAAAGCCAAGGTCCAGAGAGGTGGGTGGTTTGCCTGGTTATCACTTCAAGTTAAATTCAGAGGCTGGAAGAGGGAGGCTCTGTTGCCAGTACCCTAACACTACCATAAGCATTTTACCTGGTAGGTGTTTAATAAATGCAATGAAGGAACAATTCTGTTCCTTCCATCCTAATATGTATTAAATATGTAATTATACTTCTATGTTTCTATTTACTTATTTATTAAGGTCACTAAATTATGACTTCTATTCGGGCGGTTTTCTACTGCTGTATAATAGACAGCCCTCAAAATCAGTGGTTTGAAACCAATAGTTTGTTATTTCTCATGATTCTGTGAGTCAGGAATTTAGGCAGGGCTCACAGGAATTTGGTTGGTTCCTATGTTTCCCATGGTATCAACAAGGCTCACTCAACCGCACTGTGCTGGTGGTTGGGTTAGACTCCGTGATGGTTAATTTAATCTGCCAACTTGGCTGGAGTGTGGTGCCCAGAGAGTTGGTGAAACATTATTCTGCTGTTTCTATGAAGGTATTTTTGGATAAGATCAACATTTCAATCAGTGGACTTTGAGTAAATCAGATTGCCCTCTATAATGTGGGTGGGCCTCATCCAATCAGTTGAAGGTCTGAATAGAACAAAACACTGACCTTCCTCAAGCAAGATGATAATAGTCCACCATATGGCATTAGAACTTAAACTGCAACATCTATACTTCCCTGGGTCTTGCACTAGCCTGCTGGCCCACTCTGCAAATCTGGACTTGCCAAGTTCCATAATCATGCGAACCCATTCCTTAGATCAATCTCTTGATTTAACACACACATATACACATACACACACACATATCTCTGTCTACACACATGTGTGTGCATGCATGTATATGCCTTTGGTTCTGTTTCTCTGGAGAAGCCTAATACAGATGGAGCAATCCATAATACTTTCCCCAGATGCCTGGTGCCTCGGTGCCCCCCTCATGGGGCCACACTCTCATCACATGGCTAGCTTGGGCTTCCTCAAAGTGTGGCAGGGTCAAGGTGGTCAGACTAATTATGTGATGTAAGAAATGTGAAGAGATGTAAGAAATGTGAAAGCGGCCAGTCTTCTTCAGCTTCGGGCTTTGAAATCTCAGGATATCTCTTCTACCATATTCTACTGAGCAGAGCAAGCATCACTGGCAGCCCAGATTCAAGGTGAAGGTAAATAGGCTCCACCTATCTATGAGAAGGTTGACAGATGGGAGGGTTGAAAGATAGTATTGCAGCCATTTTGGGGAACAATCTGCCCCACATAGGAACCATATTTCTTCCTAATAAACTTGAGCTGTTAACAATGTTAAATACAACAACATATACAAAGAGCAAAGCACAATAAATATTCCTTAAAAAATAAGTGTTTATGTATGTATGTATGTACATATGTACGGATGCATGGATGGATGGATGGACAACATGCCTACTCTGTAAGGTAGTGTCTCCGAAGACCCACTGTGGCTTCATATCCTCAGTATCAGTTTAGTCATTTGGAACCCAAGAGCTTGAGTTTCAGCATGAGATTGGATGGCTCCATATCCAAGCTCCATGACGTATAAGCTGTGTGATTCTGGGTATGCTACTTACCCTCTCTGTGCTTTGGTGTCCTCACCTCTGAGAAGCTTACGTTACTAACATCCCTTCAGACTTAATAATGCAAGTGAGATAAGAGGAGTGAAGGGCATATACAGATTTAGCAACTTTAAATAATAAATTCTGCCACTGTACAAATAATTATTAACGTTATTAGATTTGTGCCCATGTTTATGGGCTGCCTACTTTGGTATATAGCTCGTCCTCTCCGTCTAGGCATCGTCTTTTTCTGTCTCTGAACCCTGCTATTCAATCTGTGACCACAGTCTCTCGCAGCAAGCCAGCACCCTGCCACATTCTTCAGGGCTGTGTAACTGGGGGGCTTGGGCATCTGGAGAGACACAAATAACAGTTGGTGCTACTCCTTGTCATCCTTTCCTCTGACAGCTGCTCAGGCACCTCATATAGCTTCTCACCTGCTCCCACTTCCCATGGCCGCTTCCTGGAGCTGCTTGCTGGCAGACATTATGGGATGGGGGCGGCTGGCTGTTGGCCAGGACCTCTGTGGGGCTACCTCACAAAGCCTGCATCCTAGATGGCCCCATCAGTTGCCTGAGGAGCGTGATGGGCTTCTGGAAGTTGGTGTGGCTCCAAGGGAAGCAGCTTGCCTGCATTCCTGAGCCGCAAACCTTTGGCTCTGTGTAGTGCCGTACTCTATATTTCAGGACTCCAAGGGCACTCTGGTTTTCTGGGTTAGGCACTCAAGTCAAGATGAATGAGTTTGGCTTTGAACTATGGCTTTGGCTTGGATGCCGTCTGCCTGGGTTTAGTTGGCTTCTATGGTCCATTATGTCAGACAAAGGCTCTATCGGTCATTTGTTATTGGCTCCAATGGTTGTTTCTTTCATCTGGATTATACAAAGCTAGGAGATTTTGAGAATCCATTATTCGATTTATGGTAGGTAGCCCCCTAATCATCAAGATTCCCGTGTTCACCAGGGTTAGACTCTAATATACAGAGTCACCTCCTCTCTGGAATGTAAGGTGCCTGGTGGTAGGGTTACCATAGATGGTTGTTCAGGCTGGGCACTGCACCACAGTGCCCAGCCAAGAGGGTTGATGTGGGCTGAACTCCAGCTCATGCTCAGTTTACCAACCCATGCACCCTGGCCCAGACTGAAGGAGCAACTTTTTCTAATTTGCCAAAGCTGTGACACCGGTGCTCGGCAGCCCTGATTGGTAAGACATGGTTTAGTCTGTACAGGAAGTAGAAAATTCTGTTCAGCATGTGTACTTTCAAAAGGAGACATTTGATCTAAAATAGCTCAGTAGACCTCTTTCTACCTTTCAACCTCATTGCCGGTGCATCTCTGGAAAACCGGGAAAGCCAGCATTTTTCCCAGTCTGTCCCAGAATGAGTCTCCGTTTCCTTCCTCCACCATAACTACTTCCTGGTGGGTTTAGTGACCCAGAATGAGTGCCCACTGGCTTAAAAAACAAAACCCGAGCCTGTGAAAATTGCTATGTCCTTCACGAGGAACTGAGGTTTGGGGTAGTGTCGTGAAGTCACTCACAGGAGCGAGGCGGCTCAAACTCCCAGTTCTTCCCAAGTGTGGGCCGTTCAGCCAAAGGGATGGTGGAGTCATCTCTGTGTCTGCAGCCTGCCATCTCCTCCTTTCTCCAGAGTTTCAACTCATTCTTCTATGCAATCGCTGTTTACCACAGCAGGCAGGCTGTCTAGTTTGGCATCACTCAACCCGAGTTCATATATAGACAAATTATTTGACTCTTCTGTGCCTTAGTTTTCTCTTCTGTAAAATGGTGGTAATGACAGTTCCTACCTCCTGGGGTTGTTGTGACCATTATGTGAATTAATTTGTGTGACCTGTGCCTGACAGAGTGCAAGCCTTCAATAGCTTTAAGCTCTTTTTTTTTTTTAATTTAAGGGTTTTATTTATTTATTTAAGAAAATGAGAGAGAGAGAGAGCTCAAGCAGGGGGAGCAGGAGAGGGAGAAGCAGGCTCCCCGCTGAGTAGGGAGCCTGATGCGGGGCTCGATCCCAGGACCCTGAGATCATGACCTGAGCTGAAGGCAGAGGTTTAACCCACTGAGCCACCCAGGCACCCCTAGTTATTAGCTCTTGTTTATGAGCACCTACAACATGCCAGGCTAAGGGCAATCACCGAGGGGATCTAGGCAGCCATGGAATGCTGTCCAGATCGGCTGTGGCCTTATCATCTGGTTGGGTCCACAGACAGGTAACTCGATCACCATGCTACAGGGCAGTATGTCAGAGGTTCACAAACGTCACTGAATGTAAGAAGCACCTGCACTAGCCATTAGAGAAATACAAATTAGAATGAAAATGAGATACCACTTTGCAGCGGTATCTCAGAAAGCTGAGATACCCTGGCTAGAATTTAAAAAGGCAGGTAATTACATGTGTTGAGGATAGAGAGAGATCTGGGCCCTCATGCTCCGTGGGTGGGAATGTAAAAGGGTGTAGCCACTGTGGAAAATGGTCTGATGGTTCCTCGGGGATCTGGGTGTAGAATTACCATGTAATGTGGCAATTGCATTTCTAGGCACAGAGCCAGGAGCATGAAAACAATGTCTGCACAAAATGGCTACCCAAATGTTCACAGTGGTATTATTTATAATAGACAATATTAGAAGTGGTAGGACAACCCAAATATCTGTTGTTTGGTGAATGGGAAAATGAAATGTGGCATATCCGAATCATGGACTATTACACAGGCATGAAAAGAAACGCAGTGCCGTACATACTACAACATGGCTGAAACTTGAAAATGTGATGCTAAGTGAGAGAAGCCAGTCCCAAAGCACCACATACAGTGTGATTCCATTTCTACGAGAAGTCCTGAGTGGGTAAGTCTACAGCAACAGAGATGGACCAGTGACCTCCCAGGGCTAGGGAGGGCGGCAGTGGGGAGAGGTGGGTGTGAACTAAAGGACAGAGTGTCTTTCCAGAATGATCACAGTGTTCTGAAATTGACTATGGTCAATTTGACTATGGAAATTGACTATGGTGAGGTGGGCACAACTGGGAACATGCTAAAAGCTATCGAATTGTACACTTGAAATGGGTGACTGGTATAGAGTGTGATTTCTGTATCAATAAAAATTTTTTTAAAGACCCTGACATGTTTGTCTAAAGTGCATCATATCAGCACCCTCCTTTCAAGTCTGGGGTGAGGCTGTATAATAAACCTTGATTCTTCCGGTCTGTCCTATCGGCAGTTGAGACATGTGATTCGCTCAGTGTGAATCATGAACAGCTTCCTGGATGAGGCTACGCTGGCCTTGGATCTTACAAGCTAAGGCTAATGGGGGAAGAGAGGCTTTCCAGAAGCAGAGAACAGCACAAATCATGTTTCTGGGTCAGAGTCTCTGACAGAATTTATGCTGGTGTCTCCTTGGGAGGAGAATTTCACTGAGGGAGGGAATCAGGAGAAAGAACAACATTTGTCTTCTTACCGAATGGCTCCTTTTTCTCCTTTAACCCTCTGAGCTGCCGCTATGCAGGTATTTTTAGACAGTTCACACAGAGTAACTAATAAGCCAGGGCAGGAATGTGTCAGGGAGGGGATGGAAGGGGCAAGGCAGTCAGCAGGTGAGTGACAGCAGTTTTCCTACAGCTGAGTTCTACAATAGCTTCTGTGTTTGAAACTGTCACTACTGAGTTAGAAATGGGCCAAAAGGTAGCTATTAACAATCCACTGAAGGTCTGAGTTTAATGCCAAAAGGGGTTTTTTAGAGCTGGCCCTGGTAGTTTGTCCCGCAGAAGTCTTTTATGTGGTTCACTCTTCATGTGACCTCAGGATCAATAGTTTTCCCTTGAAAAAGGGTGAAATATCAGTCTCCAACAGTTCCCCTAGTGGGCTGGGAAAGGGAAAAGGTGATCTGAAGAGAAACAGCTCATATACCAGGTAGAACCAATGAAATCTGCAGTATTCATAGGACAAGGGAGGGAAAGGGGTAGAAGTGTGGGGACCAAGGAAGCTTCTAGAAAGAGAGGAGGAAATATAATACCCAAGTCTCACTTTGGAGGTTAAAGTGAAATCCCCATCAGATTAATATTAGCTCCAGAATTAAAGTGAATTTTGAGATATAAAGACTGGTGTTTACCCCACAGTCCTTGGAAACCAAGGTTCTCTGTAACCAAGGTGACCAACTTGTCCTAGAATGTCCGGGACTTTCCTGGTTTTCAAACTGAAAGTTTCACATCCCAGGAATCTTGTCCGTCCTGGCAAACTTAAATAGTTGGTCACTCTATTGGTAGCAAAGCCATCCCAACCTCTATGCCTCAGAGAAAGATGACCCCATAAAACGGAGAAGAAGACAGTCAGTTCTGGGGGCACCTGGGTGGCTCAGTGGGTTAAAGCCTCTGCCTTCAGCTCAGGTCATGATCCCAGGGTCCTGGGATCGAGCCCTGTGTCGGGCTCTCTGCTCAGCAGGGAACCTGCTTCCCTTCCTCTCTCTCTGCCTGCCTTTCAGCCTACTTGTGATCTCTGTCTTTCAAATAAATAAATTAAAAAATCTTAAAAAAAATAAATTCTATAAGACAGTCAGTTCTGGCTTTTGAGTTTCAAAACCTAGGCCCAGACATGAGGTAGGATGGTTCTGAGATAAAAAGATCTTATAAGAGCAAGGCTTCCCCATCACCCAGATAAAGATTCTGAGATGAGGAGGATGGGAAGGCCAGACAAGTAAGAAATCCTAGACTAGTGTTGTCTGATAAAACTTTCTGGGAACATTCTAGAATAAAAGCTGTGCTCTCCAATATGATACCCACAAGGCACATATGGCTCCCAAGTACTTGAGATGTGGCTAATATAATTTATTCAGCATATTTTACCTGGCTATTATATTGGACAGCTTAGTCTTAGAGACTACTGGGACCTTTCATCTGAATAGAGTCAAGAGAAGAAGGGAATCGGTTGATGCTAAATGATGGAATCTCCAGATAGGATTGGACGACCAGGAGCAAAAAGGACGTGAGCTTCATTTTCGTGGGGTGGGGAGACTCCAAAAGTCCCTAAGCCAATAAGGCATGAGAAAGGAAGGCATATCTGGGCGATGAGTCAAGACAGACAGGCCCAAGGCAACCTCATAGATGTTTCTAGGGTCCTAGGATGATTTGAGCAATAGTGTTTATTGTGCACTGTGGGGTGACCCAAGCGTGACACATGGAGTGGGCAGATCTGCAGATGCTTGGTGGTTGGGAACAAGCAAGGGCACAGCTGTGACCCAAATAGAACAAAGACTAAATGATATGCAAAATCATCTCCGGGGATGCCACCATAGACAAGGAACAATGTGGAAGGACAGCTGTCTATCCTCTCACCCCTGCCATTTTGGATCCACATTAGCTCCCTGGAACTTACAAAGATCCTGGGAGAGCCTATGAATTGACTGAGATTAAGTGTCTGTTGTCAGAAGGAAAGGGGGATTTAACAAGACACCAAGTTCAGATATAGGAAAATAAAGTTAAATTTCCTGCACAGCTAGGTGTCTGGACTGAGGTTTCTACCTTCTACACTATCATATCCTGCTGTTTCTTTTGCATAGTATTGTGTTAAGTATGTGACAAACATTAAGTTCACAATAATCTTGAAGGGAGTAGTGTTATTACCTCCACTTTATAGATTAGGCAACTGAGGCTCAGAGAGCCAAGGCTGGTAAGTGTTGAAGCCAAGGTTTCTTCCTAGGTTTACCTGCCCCCCAAAATACTTAACCTCTAACCAGTCTGGAATCTATTTCTTTGTCTGCTTTGGATCCTGTTTTCTTCTAGAAACAATGCCCCTTTTCTTCCGGAGATGCCTCACTTTACTCCAAATATTTGCTTTGAGTGGAGGCTGCCTACCAGGATAACTATCTACCAGGCAAGATGAAGAAGAAATCATGAAAAGGATTTAAGCCCCATTTCTGTTTCTTTTTGGACACACAGCAAGACCTTATTTTCTAGCCTCCATTGTAGTGAAATGGACCATGTGAATGAGCTCTGGTCAATAGAATGTGGGAATGTGGGAAGATGTGATTTGGGCCATTCTCTAAGGGGGTGAGGAGTGAGAAAGAGAGAGACAGACAGACAGGAAGACCAACTGGGAGGTGTAAGGAAGCAAAGACACAAATGAGCTCTGGGAATGTCTAGCAATGGATGTGGATACAGACCCTGACACACTGTACTGACCAAATGCAAACAGAAGATCTATCACATTTCAGCCAAAGAAATCACAAATCTGAATTTAAAAGAAAAATGTCTTTGACTGTTGGAGTTGTAAAATAACCTCAGCCTCTAAACTTGGGAGAGGGAGAAGCAGACTCCCTGCTGATGGACTTGATCCCAGGATCCTGGGATCATGACCTGAGCCCAAGGTAGACGCTTAACCAACTGAGGCACACAGGCACCCTGAGTCTCCTCTCTCTAATTTGCACAGGGGATCATCCGGGCTAGAGCAGCGGCTCTGTCTCAGCAGTTTGGAATCAGCTGGGGGCTGCCTTGTCGGGCTTTCTGACCACGTCCCCACAGTGATCTGGCTTTTGCAGGTGGTGGAAACAGGGCACCTGTGCTCTTTGAATAGCTGTAATTTGAAACCAAAAGTATAGCCTTGTTTTTAGAACGTTGAGTGACATTGTCTACTCTCCCCAGCTTCTTCCTACCATGTATGGAAGGCTCACAGGAACTCTGAGATGTTCTCTGAGTGTTCTGACAGGTCTCAGGACTACCCAGAACTGCTGAAAACTAACACTCATCCTTGTTAGGATCATTTTTCTTCTTGCCTCCTTGATTTGTATTTCTAGTAAACCTCCTCATTAAAGCAGTATTAAGCAAACTCATAAATATGTATGGAGTCTTCTTAATTATCTGTTGATAGATATGGACTCTGATACATTTACATAATGAGCTTTTAAACCATGCAGGCACATTTTACAATGAGACCCAGGCGGGGCTGCAGCGGGGGAACTGGGAAGGAAAAAACTAGCTTCTTCTTGGCAATGCCAAGGGCGCCCTTTTAAAGAAAGCTTGAAGTTGAAAAAAGCTAATTGGTACTGTTACGGAACTTCGTTCCTCCCCACAGGTTTCAGGTAATATTAGGAATGTGGTGAAGTTAGAAGCACAGCCAAGGGAAATGGAATTACATCCTGTTCCAAACACTGACAGAGAAGCTAGTAAATTAGAACAAAGGCAGAAACACGGTCAAAGGCTTGGAAGCCATAACTGCTTTGGTAAAGCACATTTTGGGCACATGGGAGGGGTGCACTCCCCCACTGTGAAATTAGGTCTGGCCATGAAAGGTGAGCAGAGGGGATGTTAGCCATTTGGGGGCAAAAATAGTTTAAAGTCACTTTACAATTTCCCATGTTCCTTGCATTTTGCTGTGAGCCTGGAGACATTCCAAATGGCGGCACTTCTGTGAGCCTGTGTCACGATGAAGGGGACACGATGGAGCGAGACCACCATCAGTACATGCGGCACCAATTAGACATAAACCTCTGTAGCTTCAGGCATTCAAACTGGGGAGGGTTGCTTATTACAGCAAAAAAAAAAAAAAAAAAAACAACCACAAGGCTTTCCTGACTGATAAAATTGGGACCCACGACTTGGAATACTCTTCCAGAAACAACCTTCATTGGAAACTTAAGTCTAACAGCTGAATTCTGAAAAAGGAGTTCTGTGGTCCAGAAACAGATGAAGGAAGCTAAAACAAACTCCTTTTCCCTGTTTGCCCAAAGGGACCTTTCAGGAAGGATCACTCGTCTTGTGCCTAAAAGGTAGCATGGTCTTTCCACTTCTACTGTGCTAACTGATGTTTTTCCTCAGCTTGAATGGAGCTCCCAGGGGGTTCTAGAATTTGATGTTCCACATAAGCAAATGCAATAAATGTATCTGATCCATCTGCAGGGCAATTATGAAGGTGAGTGGTGCTTTGATCAATTCATTCTATTAAAAAAAATTGAACTTCCTCAGATAAAAATTGTGATATAAATCCTTACTTGATAAGAATATCCTGACAGAGGAGAAAATGAGAAAGTAGTGATACCCAAAGAGTCCTAAATTAGAATTTGGTTTTCATTAACAGAAGCAACAGAGAAGGGGTTATGGTTTTAGGACCCTTAAGAAGTCCCAGAGTGAGAGAGAAATTATTTCTGTCCTTGCAATGTAAAGGTGATAAAAGTAACAGACTTAAAAAAAATATATATGTTCCACACACTTTTCTAAAGGCTTTGTTTGTGTAACTCATTTATTCATCACAAACCTGTGAGGTATCCGCAGCTTACAGGAATCTGAGGCACAGAAAGGTCAGCAGCTTGACTAAGATTTTGACTGAATTTTGAGCTCAGGCAGTTCAGTTCCAGAACTTACCCCGATAACAGTATTGGAACTGTAGGAGCTTCCGTGTCTACAAAATGTGGGCAGAATGAAGGGAGTGCGGATTCAAAAACCAAAAGGTGGTCAGAGAGATGGGCCAGTTATAAAAAAAATGACTGTGAAAGGATCATTTTCAAAATAAGATACAATCATGACTCTCATCCACGTCAAAAACAAACGTATGCCAAAGGTTTTATGTAACCATGAAGTAATGAGGGAACCAGCAAGGTTTTACAACCTTCCTTTCAAAGTACCATGTATCTCTACGGTCCAATAAGGAATTTGGGAGATGCATTTACAAATGGATCTAAGTCTAGCGGAAGGGGTGACATACAGAGCAATACCAGCTGCATCCCGCTGGACACAAGAAATTGCATTTCTGTGACAAGGATCGCCTACATCACTATCGGGACTCTACAAGTTCACTTCTATCTGTGCAGGGCTGTAGAAAGCCTAGTCAAAGACAGCGATGCACATACTTAAGGAATCTGATGATCCCCAGACTCTCCACAGAAAGGATAGTCAGGGGGCCCCTGAGTGGCTCAGTGGGTTAAGCCTCTGCCTTCGGCTCAGGTCATGATCTCAACGTCCTGGGGTCAAGCCCAGCATTGGTCTCCCTGCTCAGCGGGGAGTTTGCTTCCCCCTCTCTTTCTGCCTGCCTCTCCACCTACTTGTAATCTCTCTCTCTCTCTCTGCCAAGTAAATAAATAAAATCTTAAAAAAAAAAAAAGAAAGGATAGACCATAATTTCTTTCTTCCATTTCAAAATCTCATACCATTTTTCTCTCCAATTTTGTTTTGTTTTGTTTTGTTTTGGGGCTTTATAAGTACATTGAATTTTTTTCAGCTAGGATCCGGGAAAAAAGAGATGGGATCTTTACCTCTCCTGTCATCTAACTGAAAAGGTCGTTTCTAATGTATGGTCTTTTTGATAAACATTTTACAAAAACAAACCTTCATGTTCTCCTTTTATATTATTTAAGGTTTCAAGTCAGGTGTCTTCACCAATGGCAAACTGAACAATGCTTCGCTCCATTCTGTTATACCCCCTATGTCATGCCTTCCTCTCCTACACTAAAAGTCATGAGTCTAGACAGGTGGACATGGGAGTAAAAAATTGAGGACGGGATAGCCATTTCTGAATACCTCCAAGGGTTGCTTGGGTAAGAGAACAGATTTCTTTTGGGGTTCCAAAGAGTAACATTAACCAGGAGGTGGAAGCTACAGAGATGCAATTTTTGCTCAACAAAGGAAATGCAGTTTTGCTTCCAGAGATCTTTCCATCAAAGAGTTAGGCTGCCTTTTTAGATAACAATGCCCCTCCCCATCACCTGAGTGGCTCACAGAGGCTGTCCCCCTTCTGTTGGCATGCTCTTGAGGCTAGTCCTGCCCTCGGATGCTTAAAAGGGAAAGATGGACTTTCTTAGCACCCAAGCTTTAAAACAATGGAAAAGGTCTTCATTCTGCCCACATTAGAGCTCTCAAGTTTTAGCAAGCAGAAGAATCATGGGAGAGCTTGGAAAACACCCAGACACTTGCCACCTTACTCTCCACTTCCAAAGATGCAGATTCAGTTGGTCTGGGGAGGGCCTGGGAGTCCACATTTCTAAGCAGCTCGTAGTGATGCTGATGCGGCCCCCCTGGAATGGTACTTTGGGTGGCCCTTCCACTGACCTTCCTTCTGCAGCATTCATCCTTATGTGGTACAGCATCTCTGGGGGCTAGGAGGATGTGCCCATCCAGAGCTTACACACCTCCCATTCTTCTTCTTCTTTTAAAAAAAAAAAGATTGATTTATTTATTTTAGAGGGGTGAAAGGGGCAGAGAGGAGAGGGAGAGAGCCCCAGGCAGATTCCATGCCAAGTGTAGAGCCCTATGCGGGGCTTGATCTCACAATCCCAGATCCCGACCTGAGCCGAAACCAAGAGTCCGACGGCCCTAGACTCCTCTGCTTCTCCACCACTCTTAGGTCCTTCCCAGAATTCCCTGACCAAAGACCCTCAGCTTCCTTCCTGGGCCCTGCAGAGGCTTCTTCTCTTGATACGGTCACATGAGGATACTGTATTTTTAACTCAGAGACGGGGATAAAGAGACGGTGAGGGTTGAACTGTGTCTGCCAAAACATATGTGGAAGTTCTAAAACCTGCTGCCTGTGAATGTGGTCTTATTTGAAAAGAAGGTCTTTGCTATTGTAACCTTGTAAGACATAGAGTTAAGAGGTCATTAAGGTCTGCCCTCATCCTATATGATTGATGTTCTTGTAAGAAGGGGGACATTTGGACACAGATCCAGGCAGAGAGGAGAAGGCCATGTGAAGCCACAGACACGCAGGGGGGACACCAGGTGATGACAGAGGCAGAGATTGGAGTGATGCCACTGCAAACTGAGAGACATTGGGACTGATGTGATCAGCAGAAGCTGAAAGAGACAAGAAAGGATTCTTCCTTGCCGACACCTTGGCTTTCAGGTTCTAGCCTCCAGCACTGTGAGACAGTAAGTATGTGTGGCTTTAAAACCCCTATTGTGGGACTTAGGTTCAGCAGGGACAGGAAATAAGTACAGGACTCTAGTTCCACAGAGCAGCTTTGCTAGAAAGCAGAACTGGTTGACTGCGGAGTAGACTCACTTTGGGGAGACAAGGGAGGGAGTGAGGAAGAGTTTTTCATGCCCCCCAAATGTGATGACAAAGAATAGACAGAGACTAGAAGTGAGTGCAAACCACCGTTGAGAGGGAAGTTTGGATTTGCCATGAGATGGAGACATGCAGGTTAAAAGCAGATGAGAAGGTAAGAAGAAAGGGAAACCAATTTCATGATGGCAGAAAAAAGAAATGGCCACTGGGAGCTAATTACCCTGCCTGAGGCTGACATTGCTGTTACATTCCCTTGGTTCATGGGGCTGAAATGCACGTGCATGTGTGCACACCTGTGTACACACACAACAAACCTATGTTTTGTGTTTGTTCTCCATTGTTTGCTTTGTGGTCCCAGGTTTATAAAAGCATCCAAATACTTGTTAGGACCAGACCAAAAGACCAAGCATCAAGTGTCTCACTCGCACTGTGCTTGTTGATTATGTGGTAAAAGATCAGTTCTCTCCGTGTACCAAAAGGGTCCTAATGGAGTGGTTAAAGGCTTCAGGAATTAACTTCTAGATGAATATTTATCTGACTTGTTCTTGTTATTCTTGTCTATTTTCTAGTCTCTCCTGAGTCCTTCTGTTCCTCACCTCTGGACATGTAATCACACTTTAACACCAATAGACACAAGTTCCCAAGAATTGCACTTCCAACTTCCTCCCAAATCCAGAAAATTCCACTCTGGCTCCCTAAACCCCTGGATTCTTACAAAAGTGCAAGGGGGAGCCCAGGAGTCAGTGTTGCTTACAAAGGAAGATCTGGCTTGCCAGTTCCAATCTGGGCAATAAAGGTGTTTGTGGTGAGGGGTAAAAAGAGAAGTGGGAGGAACCTGTCCTCTCTCCTT
The DNA here is from genome assembly GCF_010015895.1 of Lontra canadensis. Taxonomy (NCBI): domain Eukaryota; kingdom Metazoa; phylum Chordata; class Mammalia; order Carnivora; family Mustelidae; genus Lontra; species Lontra canadensis. Next base: position 8,793,004 of record NW_022631046.1, on the reverse strand, counting down.
GTCCCTTGCATCAAAGAAAGAGACAAGCAGATGTGATCTTAAATGATCTCTCATGGATATGTCTCTTTCTGGCGCTCTACAGATGGAGGGGAGCAGAATTCATGAAAGACAAACGAGGAGCAGTCAGGAAAGAGATGTGGTGGAAACAGCTCCATGGGGAATCTGAGCCCGAAGAACAGTGGAAAGAACCAGAGGAGGCAGGGTTTTGGGAGCTGAGCCTGGGCTGATTCTGTTTCTTGAGTCTTTTTACATCACCTGCAATTCTAGAGAATAGAATTCCACTCCAGAAAACCAACCTTTTAGGATGACACTTGGTTTCTCAAATGCTTCCTCTCCAAGGATGGGGAGAGGTGGAGTTTTAGAAGGAATTTTGGTGAAAGGATGAAACATTGCAAATCTCTCTCCAGCCCAGAAGTAGAGCTTTATCTCCATTAACTGAGAACCCTTCCCCAATCCCTAGGTTGTGTTAAGTTTGAAGGTTTCAAAAGTGCTGAAATACGAAGGTTAAGGGAGGGGAAGTGGCTATCCTTCATCTTCCATCTCCATCTGTCTGTACTCGCCTCTACTAAGAGGCCCTCCTTCCCAAGTGGCCTCCTATCAAGAGTCTATTCAGACAGCCACCTGTCTTTATGCCTAGGCACCTCCCTCAGCTGAGTCTACTGTTCAGAGACCAGACTCAGGGCCAGGAAACTCTCTCAGGCTTGCTCTGTGTTTCCCCCACCATCCCCAGCCCTGAATTTAGGTGCGTGTCTCTCTGTCCTCTGATCCCTAGACCCACCTGGAGTTTCTATAGTTCCTCTCCCCAGGACTGGGACGGGGACAGCAAGTCAGGAAGCAGAGCCCCTTCTCAAGGACACAGTATCTTAGATCTTATGCTTTCCTTCTTGATCAGTCTCAAACTCAGAGTAATGACTTTGACAGTGAGTTGACTTTCCCCACCCCAACTGAGAACATGAGTGAGAAACGAACTTTTAGGATCATAATGCATTAGGATTTGGGGATGGATGTTACTGCAGCAAAATCTAGTCTATCCTGACCAATATTTCAAAATGGGTCCACATTCTTTTGACTTACTGTCAAGTCCTTTCCCTTGGTGTACACGTGTTGTACTGGATTTTAAGACCTTTACCAACTGGTTTTCATATGAGCTTCACTTCTTAATACTGTCACTTGGTGCCACAGAAACAAAAACAGATCTCTTCCTGCGTTATTGTTTGCCCAAAGGCCGAATTTGGATTGTGGTAAGATAGGATGTCTCAGATGAGGGCCGTCATTTCCTGGCCTTTGAGGGACCCCGCCCCAGTGGGCTGAGTAATTTGTTAGATACTAAAATGGTGGGGACAGGATGAAATGTCATCAGCAAGCAGGAAACATGCTCACATGGTTTCTTCTTGTGTATCTGGCAAGACTTTTAATTGTTTCTAAAGAAATCAGCTAACTGATGTTAACCATATGGAACTGTTAATACATGGGGTAACAGAATAATACAGTTGGATCATGTTTCTTTAGTTGTCTGTAAAGTGGCATGTAATCTGTAAACCAAGAATGGTGCTTAAAGTGACAATCATGGCAAAGTTCTTCATTTGGCATGTCTCAGATTTTTCCCCAAATGATTCCAAACGGATGTCACTCCTTAAAATACTTCATTTTAATGACGTTCCTTTAAAACCATTGAAATTGTAATTAATTTTTTTATAAACCTAATCTTCTGCCTAATTCTATTGATTATGGATCTCTCTTCCCCTCCCACACTCCATATTATGTAACATATTTTCTTTCCTGTTAGTGCTCCAGAGACTCTGTTTGGGTGCCATCTCAGTGGATGTGACATGTATCTGCTCTGGGCAGCAGGACACTGATTCTTGTATCTCTATATAAACATTCCAGAAGATATTCTTTTAGCTTGGGTTTCATGAAGACTTAATTTAGGAATAAGGATAAAACCCATATAATGGAGGGAAATATATCTATATACCCAGATATCTAGATATATATCCCTCCATATATATATGCATATATATTTCCCTCCATATATATCTAGATATATATTTAGATATCTGGATATATAGATATAGTTAAGTGATAGTTAAACAGAATAAGCTGTATAGAATAGACAGCAACTAACACATGGCTTTAGATACGGTGGGATTCTGGCACTAATGACCACCTCTTCCTGAATCGCACGGGGGACAGATCCTCCCCAGGAGGTCCTGTAATGAAGTTTCAGTCTTGCTTTTGCTACAGCAGTTCTTCTTCTATGGTCCCGGGTCTGTCTGTTTCTCTGACTCTTGTTTAATTCTGCCGCGGTCCGAGGCTGTCATCACGAGTGTCTGGATGGGCATGTATTTGGATCATGTCTGCTGAATAATGACAAAGGGCTTCTGTCTGTCTGTCTGTATTGTGTCTCTCTCTGCAATGGTTCAAAGTTTTGGTTTTAACACAACAGAGACTGAGAGCCTTTCAATCTCAAGGACTGATGCAGATTTTCTATTGCGTGGCTCCTTCTATTCCTACAGCATGGATCAGTGGGACCTCTCAAATTAAGGCAACATACTCTTCAAAAAGCATGCATACTCTACATTATAGCCTCTCCCACTTCAGCATACTGAAGAGTCCCCTGGGGTTCTTGTTAAAAATACAGATTTCCAGGTCCTACCTCAGACTCCTAGATCAGAATATCTGAGAGTGGAGCTCAGGACTCTACTTTTTATTTTATTTTATTTTATTTTATTTTATTTTATTTATCTGAGAGAGAGCACAAGTGAGGGGGGAGGGGCAGAGGGAGAAGCAGACTCCCCACTGAGCAGGGAGCCTGAAGAGGGACTCTATCCCAGGACCCCAGGATTATGACCTGAGCCAAAGGCAGACGCTTAACCAACTGAGCCACCCAGGCATCCCAGAACTCTACATTTTAAAACAAATTTTTGAGATAATTCTGAGCCTATCAGTTAGATGACTCCCACCCCTGTGAAAAACACTACTTGTAAGATGCCTTCCCCTGCGATGTAAAGATTTTAGAGCATTTCTCAACTTTGGTTGGGGAACAAATCTATCCTGGTTTCAGTGACATCTGAAAGTCTCTCTTGTATTACTCAAAGCCTTTTATTTCCCCTTAGGTGGTTTTCTTGCTCCAACTTTCAAACGTACTTCCCTAAGTTCTTGCTGTTCAACTGGGTGTTGTATCCACTTAACCCAAGTCATAGTGACAGTGCTCCTGTCTGCAGGGACAGGGGATGGATGAGCCATAAAACAAGCCATCTTGTCCCACCTGAATTGTGTCTGGAAGAGCCAACCTTTGAAGGATTATGGTGGTAATTTGAAAGCTCTTCCACTGCAACACCCTTGGAAAAGTTGGATAAAATAAAATGTTTTCTCAAATGCAAAGGTGGGAATGAAAAAAAGGAAGAGAAATCCTTGGGGGTCCAAAATAAGAAGTTGAAATCCTAAACTCAGAAGGTATTTGTCAATCTCACAAACAAGGAACAAGCTTTCACTGGCTCTATGGGGACAAAAACAAGATCTTAGCTTTGCAAAAGTCAGGGATGGGACTGATAAAGCTATATAAATCTGGAATGCTTAAATGCAAATGCTCAGTAAGAGCAGGCTAAAAAACATTTTTCCCATAACGGGAGATGAGAAATTAATGTGTCCATCTTGGCAAAAGTTCTGAGTGAGTAAAAACAACTCAAAGTTAGTGACTATAGATCTGTTAGCACATGGGTTTGGATTCACATTTATACTACCTAGTCCTGGAAATTCCGAAGGTAAAAATTGATATAAAGTGACCACATCCTTATAGTATTTCTGGGCATGTAGCAGAGGGAAAAAAAAGTCCTTTCTAGAGGGATAAACTTTCAATCCAAGATTCAGAGGATTCCCGTAGATAAAACTCAATTACATTTGTGTTTGCAGTCCAAAATTGCAAGCATGTTATAAGCAAGCTGCAATCAGCAAAAACAATAAGTAGCAGGAGGACCATACCCCTTGAGATGTTTGGGAAGTAGAATTATCAGCTATAAGATATGGAAATTAATTTAAAATATTTAAAGAAAATAGAAAGTAGAATTGAAAGCACAAGAAAGCAACATAACACTATCAAAGAAGATGAGGATGCGGGCGCCTGGATGGCTCAGTCACTTCAGTGTCTGACTCTTGGTTTCAGTTCAGGTCATGATCTTGGGGTCCTGAGATTGAGCCCTGTGTTGGGCTCCATGCTGAGCAGAGAGCCTGCTTAAGATTCTGTCTCTTCCTCTCCCTCTGCCCACTCCCCACTCATGTATGCTCTCTCTCTCAGGGGGGAAAAGATGACTAGGAGGATTTAGAAAAGAACCAAACAGGACTTCTAGAACAGAAAAACAAAATGGCTGAAATAAACCCTCAGTGGACGAGATAATTGCAGACAAGACAAAGCTGGAGTGAGAATTAGTAATCTAGGAAATAGGGCTGAAGAAATTACTCAGAACATGAAACAGAGGAAAAAAGAGAGCGAAAGCACAGATGATGTTTTCAGACTTCCGTTTTCCTGCCATTAGCTGACACTGAGGGGATGCTATGGCCTTGGTAGAAAAACAAATAACTATGACTTCGTATGAAAAGGACTCTACAGTTAAGAGATGTAAAAACCAAGGGAGGAGTATGAGTGGAGTATTATTTTTTGTTGTTCTCAGCTGAACCCCAGTACCTAGAACAATAGCTAGCGTGTAATATTTGCTTGAATCATGTTGAATAAATAATATTAATGCCAGAGATCTTGGAATGCTTGTTCTACCAACTCTACTTCCCCCCTCCCACAAAGTTCTTGATGTAGCTATACCAACAAGGAGCCATGTGCTAATAATTTAAAAAAAAATCATATTTAAGGTGATACTTCACTTTTGGTGGGGACAGTTGCTGATACTCTGGTTAGACAGCCCTGGTCAAAGCAGAGCTGGAGCAACCTGATTAGGATGGAAGCTAAGTATGTGTATCGATTTCTCTAAACTTGAACCCTAATTTGGGGTCAGGATATTGGAGATGACACATATGCAATGAAATGGAAACTTACTGCCGTGAAGTGTGTAAACCTGGCGATTCACAGACCTGTACCCCTGGGGATAAAAATATGTGTTTATAAAAAATAAAATAAAAAAAAAGAAATGGAAACTTACATCATACATGGATAATGTCGTTAAATCCACAATTCTATGAGGTAGAAATTTTTCATTTTCCCTAAAAATGAGAAAACTGATGTTTTACTAGAATAAATAACTCACCCAAGGTGACATGACACATGAATGTCAGAAGCAAGCTACAAACCAAGTGATCTGACTCTATTATGCTATTTACACCTGGACTTACAACCTTTTTTTTTTTTTTTTTGAGATATTTATTTATTTATTTATTTGTCAGAGAAAGAGAGAGATAGAGAAGAGAGCATAAGCAGGGGGAGCAGCAGGCAGAGGGAGAAGCAGGCTCCCCCACTGAGCAAGGAACCTGATGTGGGGCTCAATCCCAGGACCCTGGGATCATGACCTGAGCCGAAGGCAGATACTTAACTGACTGAGCCACTCAGGTTTCCCAGCCTATGACATTTTAACATGCTGGAACACACTCCCTGTGCTTACTGGTGAATATGACCAAATCACTGTCTCAAAAATCAAACTAGATTACTCTCCTCTCACCTAGGGAAAAAGTGGGGAGAGGCACAGGCAGGAGGAAGAAAATGTTCCCTTCCACCTGGGCAGCAGAGGGATTGCTGCACATAGGAACACAGGATAGGAGTGAGAGGGAAACGTTTCATAGAGAAGGTGGATTTTGGGCGTGTTGGATTCTCTAAGGATGAGCAGGGGTTTTCTGAGGAAGAGCGCTGGAGATAGACACAGCGGCATATGTGTTGGCATAGGGCAGTGTAGGGCTTTAGTGATAAGTGTGATGTAGCTGGGAAACAAGGTATGTGAGGAGGAAAATAGGAAGTTAAATTAGAAAAGCTGGTTGGTGCTGGACTGTGATAGGCCTTAGAAGCCACAGGAGTTTGGATTGCTTGGGGTTGGTTCTGTTGGAGTTGGTGGGGCCTCTTTGAATGGCTAGTGACACAGGCAGAGTCGGAACCACAAGAACTGTTGGTTCCCCTCATCAACATGGCTTCTGTCATGACGTCATAGCCCCAGAAGCCCTGCTGTCAAGAGTAAGATGTAGGAGGGAAAAAAAAGAGTAAGATGTAGAGGCACAGATCATGGTTGCCTGGGACCTCAAATCCCCACCTGATTCTGGGTGGCTCATATCTAAAACCAGTCATTTTTATGAAAGGCAACGAAGAGTACTGTCATATAGTCTCTTGTTCTCCAGCCAGAATGACATGCTTAAGTCACCTGTGCCCTAGCCTGAAATTCTATCATTTGCATCCTTTTCTTCTTAGGAACTTATCCTGGTAAAAATGCAAGGTTGTATACAGCCGTGGTTCTCAACTCTTATTTGTACATTGGCATCACCTGGAGAACATTACAAGATACTTACACCATACACGAAGATAAATTCAAAATGGATGAAAGACCTCAATGTGAGGCAGGAATATATCAAAATCATGGAGAAGAACATAGGCAGTAACTTCTTTGACATTAGCCACAGCAACTTCTTTTAAGACAGGTCTCCAAAAGCAAAGGAAACAAAAGCAAAAATGAACTTCTGGGACTTCCGCAAGATAACTTCTGCACAGCAAAGGAAACAGTCAACAAAACAAAGAGGCAACCCACGGAATGGGAGAAGATGTCCGCAAATGACACTACAAGCAAAGGGCTGATATCCAAGATCTATAAAGAACTCCTCAAACTCAACACCCAAAAAACCAGATAATCGCGTAAAAAAATGGGCAGAAGACATGAACAGACACTTTCCCAAAGAAGACATACAAATGGCTAACAGATACATGAAAAAATGTTCATCATCATTAGCCATCAGGGAGATTCAAATCAAAACCACACTGAGATATTACCTTAAACCAGTTAGAATGGCAAAGATTAATAAGACAAGAAACAACAAATGTTGGAGAGGATGTGGAGAAAGGGGAACCCTCTTACACTGTTAGGGGTAACCACTACAAGCTGCTGCAGCCACTTTGGAAAATAGTGTGGAGATTCCTCAAAAAATTAAAAATAGAGCTACCCTATGACCCTGCAATTGCACTACTGGGTATTTACTCCAAAGATACAGACATAGTGAAATGAAGGGTCATATGTACCCCAATGTTCATAGCAGCAACGTTCACAATTGCCAAACTGTGGAAAGAGCCAAGATGCCCTTCAACAGACAAATGGATAAAGAAGATGTGGTCCATATATACAATGGAATATTATGCAGCCATCAGAAAGGATGAATACCCAACTTTTGTATCACCATGGATGGGACTGAAGGAGATTATGCTGAGTGAAATAAGTCAAGCAGAGAGAGCCAATTATCATATGGTTTCACTTACTTGTGGAACATAAGGAATAACATGGAGGACATTAGGAGAAGGAAAGGAAAAGTGAATTGGGGGAAACTGGAGGGGGAGATGAAGCGAGAGACTGTGGATGCTGAGAAACAAACTGAGGGTTTTGGAAGGGCAGGGGGTGGGGAAATGGGTGAGCCTGGTGGTGGGTATTAAGGAGGGCACGTATTGTGTGGAGCACTGGGGGTGGTACATAAACAATGAATCTTGGAACGCTGAAAAAATAAATAAAAATAAAATAAAATAAAAAACAAACAAACAAAAAAAGATACTGACATCTGGGTATCACTGCCAGAATCTTACTGAATGGGTCTGAGGTAAACCCTGAGCATCAGAACTTTTTAGAGTTGCCCAGTTAATTCTAAGGTGAGAAGCACGACTCAAAGGGAGAGCACATTCTGCCATGAGGGTGACGGAGGACACAGAGGGATGAAGAACACTGGCAGTCACATAAACATGGCAAAATAGCTTCATGGTTTCTCTGAGAGCTGTCCCTGGCTATAGTGACTTGGTAGATATTTTGCAGTCCTTTTTTTCTGAGAACAAATAAAGCGTATGCATCTTCATGGCTGCTAGCCAAAAGCCATAAGAAGATAAAGGGAATGATGCTTGTGGAGAGAAGCATAGCATTCTGGAAACAATCATTCCCACCGTTAGTTTAATCCTGAAAACATAACCATAAGATTCCATTCTTCATTTTCACTGTGTCACTTGCTTTGGAGGTGAGTGGAGAAGAAGGTTAGGCTGAGCAGTGAATGTGGGTGACATATTAACAATCGGTTATAAGTCATAAAATGACTTTAAGCATATTAGCCCTCTGATGACCATAATAGCCATTAAGATAAGCATCTTTTTTGCCATTTTACCAGTGAGGAACTGAAGAGTGGAGAGCTTATAGGATTATGTCCAAAGTCACACAGCTCACAAGTATGCAACCGCAAGTTAAGCCAAGACCTCTAGATCTCAACACACTATTGCAATGCCCAGAGTTCAAGGTTGGAAGGTAGACACCATGGCACCTGACTAGCTATATCAACTTTCACTTCCATGGATTCCCATCAGTGATTCACACTCATCCCACTAATACCCATTCTTTGCCCAGACAAGGGAGTGGAGAAGGTAAAGAATATGTTGAGTTGTGATGTGTCACCTTCCTTTGGCATATCATCCTGACCTTTCCTGGTCCCTCCCCTAGGGACCCTATCTCAGTCACCAGCACCTCCGTCCCCCCGAGAGTTATCCTGGATGGATACCTCTCACACGTAATCACTTCACGACCAATATATTGTCTTTTTTGCCTTTTTCTCAGCTATATCTACTTCCCATTTCCATTACCAATACTACTCCTGTTGAAGTGATGGTCGTGTCATAGCTGAAGTCCAACAGTCATCTGCTAACTGGTCTCCCTTAGGAGAGGGGAGACTCTGCCCTCTCTGCTGCATACCTATTACACCCATAGCTGAACAGATCTCCTATTCAACCTAATGAGGGGCAGAGAATCTTGGAGTTTCTAACTCTCTACAAACATTTTGCTCACACAGTTTCCCTCCATTTTTCCTCATTACTTGGAAGAGTCATGGACTTGAAACTAAAATAATTGGACCATGTCTTTGATCATATCACATAGCAGTATTTTCTAAAATTCTTTGACACTTACCAAATACCTACTACATTCCAGTTCTTGTGCAGGTAAATAAAATACTTAACTTTATATTGTTTGCTTTATCTTGTTTCACTATTAAGAATCACTATGGCGATTATCTGGGTGGCTCAGTTGGTTAAGCATCTGACTCTTGGTTTCAGCAAAGGTCATGATCTCAGGGTTGTAAGATCAAGCCCCATGCTGCACTCTGCACTGGGCATGGAGCCTGCTTAAAATTCTCTCTCTCCCTCTGCCCACCCCCGCAATCCTGCCATGTGCTCACTCTCTTTCAACAACAAAAATCACTGTAGATTTTAGAAGACTTTAGTCTTCTAAAAGAGTGTGAACATAGGGTTGTGGGAGCACAAAAGAGGGAAAGCTTTGTCCCAGAGAAATTGGAGAAACTTGAAAGAAGATGTGACATTCGAAGCAGATGTTAAACATTGCTGGAGAAGAGGAAGGATGGCCATTGTGAGCAGAGAGAGGCCATCCTGGGAAGAGAGCTTTGCAGGCTTCAGGGATCTGTCATCAGAACTAGGTTGTAAAACGCAAATCCTGGAAGCCATGTGGAATAAGTCTTGGAAGAAGAAAAAAGTGGTGGCAGAGTAAATGATAAGTAGAAGAGGGTGGTTGTCCCCACGAGAGAAGGAAACCATCTGCTTTGGTGCTTCCAGAGTAAAGCAGGTCTGATGGGGAGAGTGGAGGGAGGAGATGGGGGAACAGGGAGAGGCAAGCATGATGTGAAAGATATGGAAGACAGAACACGCCCATAAAAGGAACCAACCTGCAACCATGTCTAGTTGTACGGTTAAAAAAATTAAGGCACAGAGATGAGGAGTACTAACCTTGGTCTACCTCCTAGCTATTCCAGGGTCAGAGCCAGGGCTGACTCCTTGTTTAGTGGGCATTTACCAGCACCAATGATAAGAAAAAAATTTCTCAACATATTAATGATACCAGCTAACATATCTTAGGGACTTCCTATGTGCCCAGCATGATGTGGTAGATACTGCATATGTACCATGTTGTTCAACCTTCCCGGTGACCCTAGGAGGTGGTGAGTGTTGTTTACAGATGATAGGTCAGGGAACTGAGCTGAGAGAGTGAATTTTAAGTAACTCATCTAAAGCCCCAGTAAGTGAGTGTGTAATTAAATCTGGCTTTGCCACCAGTCTGTGGGACCCCAAAGCCTGTGGTAGTTAATCACTGGATCATCAGTGATTCCTTTGGGATTGCTCGTATAAACCTGAGCGACTTTGATACCCTGGGGCCCATTGCCATGGGTACTATGGGACCTGTAGCACAATTTTAGCTCTACCGATTTCTGTATAGCTACTTATTTTGACTTCAGGCACCCTGGATTTTGACTTTTGTTTGTTTGTTTATTTAAAGATCCTATTTATTTACTTGACAAAGAGAGAGACACACACACACAGAGCATGGGCAGGGGCCAGGGGCAGAGAGAGAGGGAGAAGCAGACTCCCTGCTAAGCAGAGAGCCCAATGTGGGGCTTGATCCCAAGACCCTGGGATCATGACCTGAGCCAAAGGCAGATCCTTAACCAACTGAGTCACCCAGATGCCCCTTGGAGCCCTGGGCTTTGAGTCAGAAGATGCCATGTCTAGATTTTCTATAGGATCTTAGGATTTTTCTGCCACCCTCCTTTTCCTTGAATGTGTGAAAAAAACACTTGACATTAAAAAAATAGTTATTTTCTAGGAAAATTATTAGGCATAATCTAATCACTAACTGCTTTTTCTCTCCTACCTCCCAAATGTGCTCCATTCTGCGGCTGGAGTTTCTATTTATTTCCTGAGTGTGTTTGTGATCCTATATACACCTTTCTTGTTTGGGTTCTGTGTGAAGGAAGTAACTTTGTATCATACCTGGACTCAACGTATTTGTGAAAGTATTAGAGCCTTGAAACGGATATTTCAGATATACAAAAAAATACAGTCATATAAGAAACACATGTGTACTTCATAACTGGTTTAATAATTCATACCCTGTCTGAGATTTGATAAAATATGGTAGCAAGGGTGTGATACATATTTGTTGAATAAATGAATGTCTTTAGCATCTATTTGCATCTTTAGTATGATACCTGTCTACTTGGTCTTTTGCAGCTCTAGGGCAGCACTTAGCCAATATGGTCCTGTAAGGCAAGATCCATATCTCTCCTTATAAAAGTTTGCTGTGTGTTTAGACCGCCCAACAATGGACACATGTGTGTCCAGGGACTTCTGCCCTTCTCTCATTCTTGGCTGGGAAAATTTCATTTTTTTCAACCAAGCCAGGCAGCATCTTCACACACATATACACAAGCACACACCCGCACACCACACACACACACACACACACACACACACACACACGGTCCTTGTCTCCCAATGCTTCTGACTGATGTGTTCCATATGTGTAAATTTTACTGTGGTAAAATATACATAACATAAAATTGACCAATTTGACCACTTTAAGTGTCAAGTTCAGTGGCGTTAGGTAAGTTCATAGAACTGTACCATCATTACCACCTTCCATGTTCAGCATTTGGTTTGGTCTCTATTTTACAATTAGTTTGGCTACAGTCAACAGCAGTGGCCTTTACCACCAAGAACCCAACACTTTATCAGTGACCTTGGTTGAGGCTTAGAATTGAGTGAATATTTGGATTTCTTGGTGGCTGCTACGTGTCGGTGTCTGTGGGAGAAGAGAATTTTACAACAAATCTTCAAATTCTTGAGGGCAAGCAAACAAAAGGAATTAATAGCTGACACCTAGCTTCAAAGATTTTAGAAGTGAAACCCCATAATTTTTAGCGAGTTTGTTAACCTTTTAAATGATAAAGAGATCGACAGAGCAAAATGATTTAGAAGGAAGAAGAAATGGAAGGAACTGTAGAAGAGGTTTGTGTTGTTAGGTGATGGATGGCACGATCAGATTTTGTACGCTCGGCGTGAGACAAGGTATATTGGCTCTGAAAAGAAATTCAGGATGTATGTCAAGTATGCGAACTGCAAAAAAATGGAAACGACAATCAGACTTGAACTAAAGCATTTCCTGCCATTGGCCCGGGGCCAGCAGAGCAGCTACTGATGCCTGATGCTCAGTGTACCGTCACAGGCAACCATGCTGACCCCGTCCTCATGGAGAAGCATGCCATCTGTCACTTCTTAAGGGCAACCATCTAGTTTTTGAAGCTCAGGTAATGGTCACAGAGTACATTCCTTTTTCAATAAATGTGCTTTTCATAGGGGTTACAGTCTTTGATTGCAAAAGAAATGTCATTGAAATTTCTCAGGGTTGCAAAACCATGATCCCTGTGGCATGAGTGACAAATCACACCCCTGAAAATCATGATTTCTTTCACAACCACTTTTCTTTTCAGTTGAATTCACTCCACCAAAGCTCTAGGAACAAGAGGCCCAGCTGTCCCAGGCATATTAGAAAACAGCAGTTGGCATGGTTTCTAGAGTTTTTAGCTTGGAAGTGGCGGGTTATTTCTGTGTTACAGATACGGTGGCTATACAAGTTATTCCGATGGGCACTTTTGAGAGTGAAAGAGGGCACTGTTGATAATTATGTGAGGATAACAGTCATAAGCTGGGACTGTCCTGGGTAAATCATGATGTCTAAACAGGCAGGAAAAGCATTTGGGGATGTGTTCAATTAGAGCTCACATCTATTTAATGACTGTGCAACTAATATGGTGGGGCGTGTCAATAAGGCATCAAGGTAAAAAATTCATGTACACGTTTGTCATTACCATCACCCCTCCACCCTCCCATGAAGGAGAATCCCTCCATCAGTATGCTGACCTGCCAAAGGTTGCAGCCAAACAGCCGGATCTGAGGATCCAGGTCAATAGGGATTAGATTTGAGAACTCCGAAAGGAATGACCAATATTAAACAGAATTCCACAATACTGCCTCGCAGCAGGATGATTCTACTCCATGTCTCTGCAGTATTATAAATTGCTACATGTCGTGGATTTTCAGGGAGCCCTTCCCGAGCCAAACCCAAGAACTGGACATCTGATGCAAGGATCAACGGGGTCTACCAAATTTAATTGAGGAATTTCAAATGTCCAGAACAAAGGATTCATCCCTGAAACGTGACCACAGAAGAGCCGGTCATACTACCAGCATTGCTTGTGTGTCTACTGGTGGTAGCACACTGTATGGTACTAGCTGGGTGTCTCAGGGAAAGCTCCTTAACTACTCTGTGCCCCAGTTTCTCTCATCTGTACAATAAGGTTGATAGCTACGAGCTAATGTACCTACAGAACTTTAGTGCAGTGTCAGAACATCAGTGCTCGCGTTGGAGGTGCTGAACGGGGCTTGGAGTTACAGAGAGGAAGAACCTATGCTTCTTATGCTTACCTGGGGCCAGTCCACCTCAGCCAGGCCAGGCCCCCAGCGGAGCTTTGTGCCTTGCATCCCTCCTAGAGTCCCACTTTGGTGCCCAAATTCAATGACAGCAAATGTCGGGCTTCGTATACCTCATTAGCCACCCCTATGCACTTCAGCCGTTACTATCTTTCCCTTATTTTTATTAATAGGGATTATTTATAGAAGTTTTACACTGACCAAAAAAAAAAAAAAATGAGCAGATGGTACAAAGATTTACCAGCTGGCACACAGTCTCCCTATTATTAAAGTTTCACAACATTGTGGTACATTTGTTACAAATAATGAATGAATATTGGTACATTACTATTGACTGAAGTCCATAGTTTTCTCTGATTTCCTTAGTTTTTACCTAATATACTTTTTGTGTCCCAGGATACCACTTTTCATTTAGTCATCATGTCATCTCAGGCTCCTCTTGGCTGTGACAGTTTCTGAGATGCCCTGTTTTTGATGGCCTTGATGGTTCTGAGGAGTACTGGTTATACACATCATGGGATGCCCCATTATTGGGATTTATCTCATGTTTTTCTCATGACTGCATAGGGTTATAGGCTTTGGGAAGGAAGACCACAGAGGTATAGTACCATTTTTCATCTCATCATATCAGAAGTATATACTATTGAGGCACCTGGGTGGTTCAGTCAGTGAAGCATCTGCCTTAGGCTCAGGTCATGATCCCAGGTTTCTGGGATTGAGCCCTACGTCGGGCACCTGCTCAGGGGAGAGAGCCTGTTTCTCCATCTTCCTCTGCTGCTCCCCCTGCTTCTGCTCTCCCTCTCTCTCTCTCTCACCTGCTCTATCTCAAATAATAAATAAATAAAATCTTTTTAAAAAGTACGTACTACTAATGTGATTTTTGATTATTGATACTGACCTTGATTATGTGGCTTGAAGTAGAATTGATCAGCTTTCTCCACTATAAAGTCACTCTTTTGTCCCCACTTTCAATACTGTATTTTTGGGAAGGAAGTCACTATATACAACCCACTCTACTGGAGTGGGACTCCTCCCTTTTTAAGGGCACAAGAGACGACATTGCCTTTTACTGTATTTACAAACATGTATTAAAAGTTGGATATTTTGTGATTGTGAGCAAGGGCTGTCAAGGAAGGAAGTGATTATCTCAGTGGAAGGCTATGCTCCCTTCCTGAGGACAAATGCCGCCCCCACCCCAGATGGACTGGTTTTTCTCCTAAAGTGGTCAAAGCCATCCAATGGGGTAAAACAATAGGATAAGAGGAAGGCAGAGAAGTGGGTGGTATCTGATGGGGGAGAAGTGGAGGGGAGAACATCCACCAGCAGAACCCCGTGAATAGGACACTCCTACATGATCTAAAGTCTCTTCTTTAAGGGATTTAAGGTCAGTGATAATTCTCTGAGTTCCAATGTAGTTGTTATACATTGACTAAGGGGATTAAAAAAAAGCTGTGAGTTTGATTGAGGAGGATTAGAAAAGAAGAAGAACATCTTTAGACATTTTTAAAGAACTCATTTAGCTGCTTCCTAATTAATCAGTCCATTTTGTGAGAGCAAACTGCTGTGTAATTACTGGGGGAAAATTACTCTTAAAGAGAGCCCTCCGAACTGTCTACAGGAAAATGTGATTTCCTCACTGGTGCTCCGAAAGTCTTAGCCTGTTTAAGATGGATGAACAGTTTTATTAACAGAGTGATTTCCCATCATCTGGTCATTAAGGGTCAATCCTATTTTAGAGCTACTTCTTTAGAGGAAGTGTTGATGAGGACAGAAAAAACTAATCAGACAGACAGGCACTGAATCCAAAAGTCTGGAACATCTACCAGTCTAGCCATTCTTACTATATTAATACTTTTCTCCCCACTGAGAGCACTGTACTAGAAGTCCCCGGTAATTTTATAGTATATCTTGAGATAAAATCTCCCATGCGATAAATGCTAAGTTTTATTTAACAAGCGAGCAAGTCAGCATCTGGAAGCAAGTCTGCAGGCCGATCTTTAACTTCCAGGAATTCTGTTGGGGATTTAGTGTTTCTATAGCAACATTTTGTTGTGGCATAAACTAAGTTTGAAGAATGCTGTGGGATTTGCTTCCAAAATGTTGTGTTTCTTTCTTCCCCATACCACACGTTACAGAGAGTCTCAAGATTTTACATATTATATATGCGCCTGCTTTAATTGCATTTTCTAAAGTTTTTCTCATCCAAAAAATCGCCTAACAACAGAGACTTCAATCTTTCAAATGATTTGGGCAGAAAAAGACTGTAATGAAATGGCCTTCTCCTGTGTGAAACTGAAAATTTTTATGCAAGGCGTTTTAGTTCTCCAACAGTAATACGCTTCCATCATAGGAAAATTGTCTAAGTTTGAAAAAAAAAAGAAGAACATCATTAAAACTATTAGTAAAGCTGGAAACAATGCAGTAATTTTCAACCTAATGGTGCCCCAAGAGTAGCATGAATGGTCTTGATTATCCAGCCTTTGTTGATGGATGTAGGTCTTTTTAGTCCATTTTCATGACTACGATTAGGTTGCTTCAAGAAAAAGATTTGAGATATGGGGGGGGGGCGGATTTCCCATCTACAGGTTCCTGAGAACTTTGTCGGTAACCTTGAATGTTAAGTTGCCTGCAGCTTCATTTTTATAGAAAATTAGTTTTCAGCAGGTGGAACTGGAAATTATTGTCAGGGAAGAATGATTTCCAGTGGAGCTCACATTTTATGTTTTTGCTGTTTACGTATACTTCTTCCCCGTCTTATGACCTTAAGTCATAATCTTTCCATGGTGATGTCATAGTCATTGCACAATAACTAATAAAGATTTGACTCCCAGTCATACAAAGGCAAAAAAACTGGACTGTTGTCTCGTGGCTTTCCATTTATTAAAGCAAAGATGAAAGAAGCATAAGATAATACAATTTCAGATGCAGATTTTCCCTCAGAAATTTCCTGTTGAAATGGACATGCTCCTTAGGTATTTTAAATTTTTTTCTTTGGTGTATTAGTGAAGGTTTAACCTTAATTACTAATTAAGTTACAAGCTATTCATTAGGCCAAGTGAAACATCCAAAGTCCAGGCTGACTATATCCAGAACCTTATTCACAACTAAATGATGAAACTGATAAGGTTTCTCAGCTGGGTAGCAGGAAGGCTAGAGAACATGGGCTATACTGGTTTCAATACTTTGAGTGTCATTACTTTTTAAGTACTACACTTCAGAGCTAATCTAAAACAGTCCTAGTGTAGTCCCTAATGTTTCCATTTACAAAAGGAACAGTTTACATGTGGCTTTATCAAAGAGGCAGAAGGGTGGTTTCATCTTTTGAACATTCCAGGGTGGTTCTATCCAATGCCTGAGAACATATTGTGGTGTGACTTTGGGAAAAGAGCAGATACCAAGCACTGTCTTTTAACCAGGTCTACATATCTGAAAGTCTAGTCTTAGAGTAAATGAAGAGGGAACCCAAGTGTAGGGAAGATGGTACCAACTTCGGAAACGAAACTCAATTACTAATCCAGAATCCACACTTACCAGCAGTAGGGACTTTGAGCAACATTAACCTCCCTGTATATGGGAGACAATGAGATGTGGGGAGCCACTATCCTCGGCCCCTCTTTCCTAAATTCTTGCTCTCTCATCTCCCTTGCAAATGGTAGTAGCCAGGTAAGCAGTTGTGGCCAATGAGAAGTAAATGGAAAACTTCTAGGGGCCTGTGGGAAAGTTTTGCTTCCTTTTAAAGGGGTTAGGGTCAGAGGAATTGTTCGCTGGTGTCCCCTTTTTTCCTTTTTCTCTCTGAAACCTGGGGCTTCACTATCCACCCTACATTCATGAGGAAACAAAATAAGGATGAAAAGCCAACATGCTAGATATGGCAGAACAGAAAAATAGAAAAGTCTAGGAGTCTTTGATGGCATCATCTGGCCAGAGACACCAACTTCTAGGTTTAATTTAAAACAAGAATATTAACCGCCATTGTGGCTGAAGCTGTCACTGGTGAGATATTCTAATTTTTGCACCTGGATGCATTCCTATCTGCCCTCCTCACCAGCATAATGATTAAATGAGATTATAAAACCCTAGCATAGGGCTCAGTTCACAGTAGACAGAGAATATGTGTTAGTCATTTTCTCTACCCAATGCCCTCCGTATGTCATTAAATACAAAAGCTCATTAATATAGTAACTCATTACACAGATCATACTACGTTATTAGTGTTGTTAGTTGCTTTTCTCTTTAGGTGAGGATCTATAGCACCTTATAGGCTATGCTGTGTTTGTGTTAGAAATAGGGAGCACTGAAGGATATTTAAGTGAGGATACCATATGGTGAGACTCACATTTTCAATAAGTCAATCTAGAACTTTTGTAGGATATGTTTGGGGTAGGATGGGGCCGGCAGCAGAAAGAAGGAAAGAAAGTCATGCACCTTTGTACTAATCTGCTATGGATGATGAGGGTTAAAACTGAGGCAGCAACAGCAGCAACTGAGAAGATGGGCTGAAGGCAAACTATTTGGAAGGTAAAATAATCGGGATTTGGTGTTTGATTGGATATGGGAGTAGGGAGAGCTCAAGGATGAATTCTAAGTTTTTACCTTGAACAAACTACATGGATAGTGGTACAAATAAATATAGTTATGGTGGAGAAAAAATACTGTTTTTTTTTTAAGATTTTATTTATTTATTTGACAGAAAGAGAGAGATCACAAATAGGCAGAGTGGCAGGCAGAGAGAGAGGAAGGGAAGCAGCCTCCCTGCTGAGCAGAGAGCCCAAAGCGGGACTCAATCCCAGGACCCTGGGATCATGACCTGAGCAGAGGGCAGAGACTTTAGCCCACTGAGCCACCGAGGCGCCCCTGTTATTGTTGATTTAAAGAAATGTCACCAAGGTCAAGCAAACTGAGCTAGTTATATCCATTGGCATGTCAGATATCTGCGACTGTAGCCTCTGGGAAATTTGGAAACCACCCATTTAAAAGTAGTAGTTTAAGTAATGGGAGTAGATGAAATGAACCATAAAGGGAACTTTTAAACTTAATTTTAATGAGTCTGAAGATAAAAGGTGTGGGACAGTGATTAAATTGTTATAATAAACTACCAAGAAAGTAATGAAAATGGGTCTATTTATAACATAAGAAATGAGAGACTGCTAAAGAAGAATTTATAGTTGTAATAGTCTTCTTTAAGAAGATAAAACATTTGCCAAAAGGTAGCACTTTTCTTAAGAAATTAGAAAATAAACAAAAAATGAATAAAGACAACAGCTAAAATTACTTCATCAGAAAGCAAAATAATAGTAAAAGGAGAACTAAATTCAGGAGCTACTTTTATCAATAAAATAAGTATGTGACTCACAGGTGTGAGTATAAAAAAGAATGTGAGAAGGTACAAGTTTGGAATGAATAAGCAAGACATAATCACAGATACAAAATAAATACAATAAAATGTACATGCAACTCTTTGACAAATATTTGAGAACCTATGATAAAGATTTTCTTATAAATTTTGAGTTCCCAGAAGTGACCAGAGAAGGAGTAGAAAACTTTAATAGATCAATTATCATCAAATGTTTGATAGATGATTGACAAATAATCATTTTAGAAGTCACCAAGATCAGGTAATTTCAAACCTGAGTTCTAGACAGATTTAAAGAATGGATAATTCAATAAAAGATTGTAATCTATAAAAATAAAGGTTAAAAACTTCCCAATTCACATTATGACACTAGTATAATTTAATACCTAAGCCTGAAATTGAACCAAAAAAATTATCAACTAATCACACTAATGAATACAGATGCAAACACTGTACATTTTATTAAATGGTAGTCATTGGACTATCAAGAGAATAGTCCATAGTTATCAAGTACAGTCTATTCCACAAATTAAAGGATAGTTAAACATGGGGAAATTGGTAAATATTACATCAACAAATTAAAGGAGAAAAAGCATTCCATCATATCGATAAATGCTGGAAAGCTTTGGATAAATTCAGCAACGCTTTCTTAAAATATACACACACACACACACAAACATATATATATATATACATATAAATGTATATATAGTAAAATAGGGATAGAAGGAAACTACTCAGATTACAGACAAAGACTGTACATGGAAAAATAGCAGCAAATATAAATCTAAATGGTGAAATGCTATGGTAGACGATAATCTTGTTCTTAATTATTTGTTGCCTTCCAAGCAAAAGGATTACTCTTCCCTTCCCCACTGACAGTGTGACATCATGGCGCTAGGTTTTGGCCATTTTATCTACTTTGAATAAAGCAATGACTATGAGAGGAAGTGATGTATGTCACTGTGGAGCTGATGCATGCAGCGTGATGATGGATAGATGATACAGGACCACTGTATGAACTGACCATTGCTGTTTTCCCTCTTAAAAAAATGGCAAATGTCGGTGGAATACTGGATCCCTAGGCTGAATGCCAGAGTAAAAAGACAAAGGGCAGAGCCACAGTTTACCCACAGCCTATCTGTTAGGAAGTAAAAAATAAAACTTTGCTCTTTGTTGTAAGCCACTGAGATTTTATTATTATCGCAACATAACAGCCAAATCAAAATAATATGAAAGTTACGACCAGGAGTAGAAGGATGCCAAAAACAGACAAACAAAACAACAAGCAATCAACAAAGAAAACTTAAATTATAGGGCATTGGCTCTCAGGGCCAAGCAGTTATGGCAATGAAATTGTCAGTGGAGGCTGGAAAGATGGTCTGTGTGATGTAGTGGCCATTCTCAATATTATTACCAATGGTGTCTCCAAAGGCAGAGAATGTACCAAATGAGCTTATGAATTTATATAAAAAGTTTGGGAGTAAAATGCTATTAGTATGTACTGGTTGCTATTGTCTGGGTGTGTTAAATTATTACAAGGAAGAGATAAACTCAGGAAAGAATTGGCTGGTTTGCAAGCATGATTAGAAAATGGAATTGTTCATTATCTCCAACCTGTATAAAATCAAACTGAGAAGGACTCTGAGCAACAAGGGCCAACTGAGATAGCTGTGTGATAAGAACCAAATCAAGACTAGGGCCATTAGGCCTTCTGTGAAAGCTTCTGATCCAGTGAAGGTAGCACACAGTTGGAAAGGATGGCTCAGCCAAGAATGACTATTTCATAATTTCCCTACAGGAGTTCATAAACTCAAATTACTCCAAACAAAGTCAAGAGAAAATAGGGCAACATTTTGGGGGAAGATGTACTACTAAAAGAATCACCAATCCCCAGTGACCATGGGCTGTTCCAGACTTGAAACAATTCTGGGATCTCCAAGCTTCTTCGGACAGAGAGCAAGATAAGGGGGAAAAGGTGCTGAGCCCCAAGGGAAGACATAATCTCTAACATCCTTTAAGAATGACCAAGAGAAATAACAGAAACAGAAAGACCCCTGAGAGGACAGAGCCTCTCAGTTGGAAAACAACAACCTGGGACAGTATTTGTAGGGAGCAGAGATTAGGACTCGTCAAGGAATCCCTCTTTAAAAATTGGACAGCCATCTGCAGAAGGATGAAACTGTACCATTTCCTTACAGCATACGCAAAAATAGACTCAATATGGATGAAAGACCTCAATGTGAGATAGGAATCCATCAAAATCCTTGGAGAACACAGGTAACAACCTCTTCGACCTCAACCACAGCAAGTTCTTCCTAGAAACATTGTCAAAAGTAAGAGAAGCAAGGGCAAAAATTAACTATTGGGACTTCATTGAGATAAAAAGCTTTTGCACAGCAAAGGAAACAGTCAACAAAACCAAAATACAATGGACAGAATGGGAGGAGATATTTCCAAATGACATATCAGATAAAAGGCTAGTATCCAAAATATATAAAGAAATTATTGAACTCAACACCCAAAGAACAAATAATCTAATCAAGAAATGGGCAGAAGAAATGAACAGACATTTCTCCAAAGAAGATATCCAAATGGCCAACAGACACATGAAAAAGTGCTCAAAATCACTCTGCATCAGGGAAATACAAATCAAAACCTCAGTGAGGTCCTTGCAGCATTTCCTTTGTGGAATTTCAGAATTGCCATGCATCGGTGACTGCTCCGTTCTTCCCCCTCTGTTTTCTACCATTGTCCATTGGGAATACCAGAGGGTATGCTCTTTTTTTGTCCCGTTTTGGTTTCAAGATCAAGAGGAGCCCCATCCAAATAGGATAGGAGGGATATTATAAAGTCTTGAATGGTCTCGTCACTCAGAACTGGCTAGGATGTTTTAGGGGTTTTTCTTGGGGGAAAACAGGTGTTTTTATCTTGTGAATGAAAGAAGAAAAGAAAATATTTTTGACCCGGGGCCAGACTGCGGTAGATTGTATTATTAGTTCCAGTTGTTTGCAGCCCTCCCTTCACAACATTGACATTAAGCTGGCCTTGTGACCTGCTGTGGTCTATGAATGTGAGTGGAAGCCATGTATGTTCCTTCTAGGCGGAAGCATTAAGGATCAACTTGTGGTATGGCCACTGCTCTCTTTCGTCTTTCACAGAATGGCAGATCCCAGACAGATGTTCTACCTTTAGTTTAGATCCAGAAAGAGCAGGACTACAATCTATGAGCAGCCAGTAGGTGATGTGAGCTAAAAATAGACTTGCATTGCTCAAGGCCTCCATATTTCTTAGTTGCTTTGCTGCCACGTAAGCTAACTGGTAAGACGTGACTAATAGGGGCACCTGGGTGGCTTAGTCGTTAAGCGGCTGCCTTCTGCTCAGGTCATGATCCCAGGGTTCTGGGATCGAGGCCCACATCGGGCTCCCTGCTAGGTGGGAAGCCTGCTTCTCCCTCTCCCACCCCCCCTGCTTGTGTTCCCTCCCTCTGTGTCTCTCTCTGTCAAATAAATAAATAAATGAATAAAATCTTTAAAAAAATGTGACTAATAGATTTGTATTCATGTGGTTAAAGCTATTTCCATTAAAATCAAGAACAAGACAGGAATGCTTATGATCAACCATTATTATTGAGTACTGTTTGGAGGGTCTAATGAATGCAATAAACATGAAATGCACTATGTAAATATCGAAAGAAGTGAAATTTCTGGCTGATACTATCATTTCATACATGTTGTCACCAAGACACTCTAGTGAAACACAAGCAGAAGTAATAAAAGAATTTGATAATGAAGTAGCTACAAAAGAATGATATAAAATTATTAGCTTTTTCTAGGTGAGCAGCTCCATATGAAGATGGAAACGAGAAAAATATTCCACTCGTGATACTGACAAAAATGAATTTGGAATGAATTATACAAGAGAGGAACAGGATCTGTATTTTAAAAATCATACTAGAGGGCAAAAATACGATCTGAACAAGTAGAAGACTATACTAGGTTCTTGAAAAGGAATACTCTGTATTATAAAAAAGTTTTGTTATCCTGAAGATAGTATATAAATTTAGTACAACCCCAGTAGAATCCCAGTGGTACTTTTAATTGGATAAAATGCTCTTAAACTGATGAATAAAGAATGGCAGCATAAAAATACTACATTAAAACTACTTAAGAGCCACTATAATAAGAAAAATTGCAGGGTGGCCTAGTACTGTACTAAAAAGTCAGTAAAAATAATGAGAGCTCAGAATTAGGTATCAGTGTGTATGTGTGTGTGTTGGTGTGCATGCACATGCGTGTACTGGTGTGTATTCTATTCTGGAGAAATTTAATTAACAGTCTCACCACAATTGGATATATTCCTAAAACAAAATAAATAAATTTGAGGTCTCTCCTTTACACCATTTAATTTCAAAAATAAATTCCTGATGGATTAAAGAGTAGAAATTAAAAATGAATATCAACAATTTTATAAAAAAATTAGAGTACTTTCAGTACACTCATGAATTGGAGAAATATTAGAGAAATCTTTTAAACTAAGACAGGATATGTGATAAATACATATGACATATATACGTATATCAAATATATATCATACATATACACCTAAAATGTTAAGGTATTAAAGCTTTAAGGTGTTATTTATAGTGCAAAGATACAAAGTCAAAGTCACTAGACAAACAAGTTAGGGGAAATATTTTAAATTCAAATGATAGATAAAATTTACTATCTATACTATATGGAAAGCTCCCTCACAATTTATAACAAAAAGATAATCAACCCAATAGCAAAATGGGCTGGAGACATGAATAAGCAATTGACAGAAGAGCATGCATGCTAAAATGTTCACCCTTCCCCCAGGAGGCAGAGAAATGGAAATTAAAATTGCCATGATAATACCCATCATAGTAGCAAAAATAAAAGTTTAATAATAGCACCTATTATTAGCAGAAATGGGAGCAGAGCAAGGGCACGCTCAGACATCACTGGCAGAAATGGGAAAAGGCAATTCATGATCTCTATTAAAAACTGTAAATGCATATACAATTCAACCCAGCAATCCCACTCCTGGGAATTTATATTATATATTATATTATATTACATTATAGAAGTAAATGCTCTAGTACATAAGTGTGCATGTGTGTATTAAAGGATATACATATATATATATATGATTATTGCAGCATTATTTCTAATAACAAAAAGTTGGTAGGTAATCAAAAGTTCATTAATAAAAGAATAGCAGAATGAATTACGATAATCCTTTCAGCAGACTATTATGCGAGAATTAAAACTTAATGATCTATATATTCTACTTGACCTGGAGGAACTTCCATTATGTGAATTATTAAGACACAGAGAATCATATATCACCAATCCCTTTAAAAATGCCTTCTTACACAATGTGTACGATTGTGTGCAGGTACATGTCTGTGAAATTATACGCCTGTGTTATGTGCAACTAAACTCAACGTAGTGTTTGAATTCTTTTTTTTGGCAATTACTATGTTCAATTTCTATCAGGAGAAAAAGCAATAGACTTTTCACTGTGGGGAGGAGGAAATTGGACAAATGCTTAGAGCTATCTGACTGAGTTAGGGATACCTTATATATTATGCATGAATAGTAAAAAACCTGTAAAAAAAAAGTAAATGTCTAAAAGATTAAGATTTGGTTAAATAATCATCTGTCTGTGAAAATACTGCAAAGTAACCACCTAAAATTACACTGACACGCAAAATATTCACGTTTTCTTGTTAATAGAAAGCAAAGCGATGCCATCTGGGCAGAAAATACATTTTATATGTGTATCTAGGTAGACATAACAATATACATTTGTACGTACTGATGAGATATATAAACATTTTGAAGAAGTTACACCAAAACATATTAATAGGGTTTATCTCTTACTGCCAGGTTTTTACTTTTTCATCTTGGGTTTCTAATTCTTCCTTTTTTACATCATGTGTGACTTATGTCAGCAGAGAAAGGATTGAATTTTCCTTGTCTTCTTCCATTGCCCTTCCCCCAGTCTGGGTTGGTTATTCTTCAATACTGAGGAGGAGGAGGAATTACCCACAGAATGGAACGCTGTTGGGAGATCTTTCTGGCTCTCCGTTCTAGAATTTTGGGTTGTGCTGGAATTTGGCTTTCATTAGAGGAAATAGAAATGCATTCCTTTCTTCCATTTGTCCCTTGTTGATAAGCCTTAAAGTCAAACACTTAGCAAAGGTGATGTTGATCTTATTAGCTCCAATCCTGGCTGTACGCCATTAAGCTTCATATTTTCCTCACTTCCTCCCTTCCCCTCTCCTGGGACCATGTTCCATGTACCTTAATGAGCAGGTGTATTCATTCCTATAGGGTCTGCTGTTGAGCTTGAGGAGAAAGACAGACTCTTCAAAGTCATAACTTGTTTTAACTCACTTGACCTGATTCACCCTATTTGACTCCAACAGACTTCTGGTCATTTCAACAAATAAAACCCATCCTCAAAGGACAGAGATTGTCACCTCCAAAGAAATCCCAGAGACTCTGCCACAGGCACCAAACGAGCTTGTAAGTAAGAAGTTCCAGAAAGGGCCATGAAGGAGCATTCGGATCACCTCCCAGCTCAGTTCCTGGGGGCACAGCCTAAGCCTGGAAGCAGCTTGCTGTTTATCCCTTTAGAACACAGGGCTTTAGCCAAACTTTTCCTCCTGCCAGCTGCCAACTCCGGCCTGCCTTTCTCACAGGACCGAAGAAGTAATAAACTCATTTCTCAATTCAATAGTTAGATTCCTATACACGCAGGGAAATTTTTAAATGCTTGTATAAGGGATGCCTGGGTGGCTCAGTGAAGGTTAAGTATTTGCCTACAACTCAGGTCATGATTCCAGCGTCCTGGAATCGAGCCCTGCATGGAGCTCGTTGCTCAGTGGGGTGCCTGCTTCTCTCTCTGCCTCTGCCTGCATCTCTGCCTGCTTGTGCTCTCTCTCTCTTTCTGACAAATAAATAAATAAAATCTTTTAAAAAATAAATAAATGTTTGTATAAAAATGAACTTTCTCTTATAAAGAAAAGCAAGGAATATCTTCTGGAAGTTAAATTTTTTTTTTCCTTTTTTCATATTACTCGAGGGATAACTAGTGAATGGGAGAAAGTTAATTATGTACTAGTGACCAAAAAGTAATCATCAGGTAGTGATTAGTTGAATTACAGGCAACGGGGGCTTATAAACAGCGGCTACATTTTCAAATGCCTCCATTATGGGAATTCTTGCCCGTGAAGTCTCTTTTATGTTCAGTGATGTCCAGTTGGTACCTTCTTTAGTCGTAGGAGGATTTTAGTGGACTATTCTGAATCTGCAAATGTCTGTATTTCATTCACCTTTTGCAAGATGGACCAATAACCTCCAACTTGATAGACTGATAAGATTTCACTGCTTTTTCTTATGGGGTCTCCCTCCACTGTTAATTGATAATTAGTAGTAACTGTTTTACCTAAAAGATAGAACTAAGTTGGAAAACACAAGTTCATGAGGCCCGACTAGTACAGTCTGACATGGCCTTAGAAGGAGAGGAGGAGATAGCTAAAGCCAGGCCCTGTATCCAGATGAGACTAGCTTCACACCAGTTGCTCTTGGCCTTGTTCGGTGTTCCAGGGAAAGGTTCTTCCACATCCCCAGCAGTCATTTAATACCATGTTGCATGTGCACATTTTAAAACAATGTTAATTTGATGGGGGAGGGGGCAGATGAAGACTTAATTCCCACCACTGGTCACATTTTTTTTTAAAGATTTTATTTATTTGTTTGACAGAGAAGGGGAGAGAGAGAGATAGAGCACAAGCAGGGGGAGCAGCAGATGGAGAGGGAGGAAGCAGGCTCCGTGCTGAGCAAGGAGCCGGACACCGGGCTCAATCTCAGGACCCTCGGATCATGACCTGAGGCAAAGGCAGTGGCTTAGCCGACTGAGCCACCCAGGCGCCCCAAGTCACTTTAAAGTGTGAGTAAGGCTAGGCCTATTTTTGCACAGCTGTGTTGCGTGGTTCCAATAGGAGAGATGGTTCGAGGTGTAGGATCCACTCTGACCCAACCCTGGATTTGAGTGTTAAGTCAAGAGGTTCAGACTCAGGCCTCCAGGGGCTTTGAGTTAATGTCGCTCTCGAGGAGCGTGGCTTCTCCACCTCTTTGTTATTTATACTTCAATTACGTTCATGAAAACAGGAAAGAAGGCAGTCAGCCTCCCAAGGTGACTGGGCGTCCTGCATGGAGGTCCCGGGCTCCGTGGATCAACAAGAGGTATCCTGGCCTGGGGCAGGTTGGGTTGGGATCAGTAGGTCATCGGAAGGAATGGGGTGGGAGGGGAGGGGCTGGAATTAGGTCTAAAGCAACAGAGGCCAAGGCAAGGGGAGGCAGAATCAGTGCCAGGATGGGGTTGGGGGACAGCGCGTCTCCTCAAGGCAAAGAGAGGAAGAAGGCTGGACTAATCTATAGGGGTCTTATAAGGGGTCAGACCTGTGCTTTCAGAAAGCTGCACTCATGTGGAACCAGGAGCTCCTGGTTGTTATATATACTATATATATAAAATATTTATATGTATATATTGTATATGTATAAATATGTCTATATGTATAAATATATATTTTATATATAATATATAATTTATACATTAATAAATTGTATATTTAATAAATAATTTAATTTAATAAATAATAATTAATAATAAATTGATAAATTATATCTTTATATATATAAAGATTTATATATATAAATATAATTATATTTATATATAATTTACTAAATTATATATAATGATATATTTATAATTTATATAATATATATATAATTTAGTATCTATAAAGCACATTACTTTAAATTTATACCGGGCATTTATTCTTTCGCCAATGTCTAATCACATCTTTAGTCCCATGGCTTTCAAACTTGTGAACTGAGACCCATGGAGAGAAATACATTTTATGTCAGAACGCGTTACACTCACCTATTCATTCTTAACTGAAACCTGACTTTCATAAAATGCTGCTTATTATTACACCTGACCCTCCAGTACTTGCCTTGCTTTGTGCCCACTTGCCTTCCCTCTATTGTCTTTCTAACGATGCTGGTTCTGACCCCCCAAATTGACCCCATGACTTACTGATGGGCTGTGATCGCAGAAGGCGTTTTTTAGTGTGGGTCAGGAGATCCCACCGCTGTTGTCACTGTTTCTTGCATGGAGGCCACGCCGGCTTCCTCAAGCACACCCCAGCTTCCCCTCTCTGTCCCTTGTCGCTTCTCCTTGGCCGGTAACGACCACTCCCTCAGCTTCTCTCCCATTTCACTTTGACCTCGTCCCTCAGTTTTAGGGAAAAGAAAAGCACATTTTCCCAGATGGAGAAAACACGTCTCTCCCGAGGCCAAGACAATTTTAGGGATACGCTGGTGAACATATTCTTTCACTAGTTCTAGCCTTTTTTCTGACTGCCTTCTCTTCAGAGCCGGTGATACTGGTTTCCTCTTTACAATAATTAAAGCTAATAGCTAAATTTTATTTAGCTATTAGTCATAGCTATGACATACCATCATATGTCAGGCACTATCATAAGAACATTACACATATGAACTTATTTAACTACAAGCCTATGAAGCAGTTACTATTATTATCACCATTGGACAGAAGAAAAAACTGAGGCACAGGGAGGTTAAGAACTTGTCCAAGGTCACACAGCCAGTAAGGGGAGGAACCAGGAGATGGAGCTCATTACAAGAAACTCCACTCTAAAAACAGCCTGAATTAGAGTCCACTTTCTAGCTGTATGGTCTCAGGCGAGTTATTTATCCCAGCTGGGCCTCAGTTTCCTCACTGAATCTAACATACCACCGATTTACCCGCCACTGAGAAAGAATTAAAACTATAAATCGAGTCCTGACTTATATGCTTTCTCATCCATTACACGATGCGTCCTGATAAAAGAATGTTAAAATAGAAAGAAAAGGGGCGTCTGGGTGTCTCGGTGGGTTAAAGCCTCTGCCTTCAGCTCAGGTCATGATCTCAAGGTCCTGGGATTGAGCCCCGCATCGGGCTCTCTGCTCGGCGGGGAGTCTGCTTCCCTCTCTCTCTCTGCCTGCCTCTCTGCCTGCTTGTGATTTCTGTCTGTCAAACAAATAAAAATAAAATCTTTAAAAAAAAATAGAAAGAAAAAATTCACACCTTAAAATCAGTGAAATCTACTAATTCTACTTACCTCACAGGGCTGACACAAAGAAGAAATGAATCGAATGTGTGCTCTGGTTCCTGGCACATAGGCAGTCCTTCCTAAATGTGAGCTAGTTCCATGTTCCAGTGATGGAGGCTGCTTGCTCCACACAGGAGCCAAGGCCCAAGGAGACGGAACTAGTTTCTAGTTTTCCCAGGTAGGACAACAGGGGCACCGGGAGCTAGCAGAGGTCCTGAACCGTCCTGGGCCTCTGGCTGCTTCTCTCGGGATGGCAGAGGCCCGGCCTCGGTGTGGAAGTCAGACCACTGCACTTTCCACTTTGCTTTTTGGTGCTTTCCCCAAGAACTCCTAGGACCATTGGTTTCAGGGTCTCCCAGATGGGCTTTGCCTTTCCTCTTTCAAGAGTGCTGAAGGTCATAGCAAAGTGCTACATTCCCTCACGCTCCCAGGAGGGTGTCTAGACTCTCTGCTCCAGGCGAATTACTAAATGCATAAAATGCCCATGACACTTAACAACCTTACTTCCGCTTTTCACAGACACTCAGATGTGGCCAGAAATAGTCCAAACCCTATAATCTTTCATAGAGCCGAGATAAGTTAAATGGGTAGTGTTTCTCCATAATTCCTCTTCCAAGCACTTAACACTGACATATGTCCCTCCCCCTTTTTGCTCGCAGAATAGATCTTTGAAAAAATGTCACTTGTCTGTGAGGAAGGGAAAAAAAATCACTAAAATATGGATTTCCACTCCCACTTCCATATGTAAGTTCTTGGAGTCCCTGTCAACCCTCTGTTGGATGGAAGCTTCTCTGATCAACACACACACCCACCCCTCCTTGCACACACACACACACACACACACACACACACATCCCCAACATGGCCACATGCATGAAACCTGGACATGAACATTTTAGTCCCATGGATTCTACAACTTGCATTTTCCAAAGCTCGCTCTATAGTCTCAGGTTTGAGTTCATCATTTCACATTTGTTTCCTGTGCACTAGACCTGGCAGTGGGTTCTTGGGGAAACAGGACAGAAGGAGCTAATCTGATAGCAGCTAGCAGGCAGAACCACAACCACCCTTGCTTACTTTGGGGGCCCTTAGAAGGCACACCATCCTCTGAGAAGGCTGGTGCTGGCTGTGGTAAGCACGGACTTCCACAACCGAGGACAACCCTTTCTTGTAGAAAGAGCATGAGGTCTTGGCTGTGCCTTAGCCCAGACATCCTCCTACTGGAACAAAGGTTAAAGCTGACACTATTAATTATAGCCTTCCCAGATAATTATTTTCTCTTTTACCCTGTTGGGACGGCTTCTGTTCTCAGAGACAAGCTTCCTGGGGTGAACTCCTCTTACTTGTCATCCCCCTTCATCTTCAGGGAGCACACAGAGGAGAGATGGGGCAGCCCAGTCATGTATGTACCCTTTCCTGCCTTGTCATCCCGACAGCGTGACTCAGGGCATTGGGAGAGCTGAGAAGAGGGAAGAATGAGAACAGGTAGATGGGAAGGTGGTTGTTGAGTGTCCCTGTGTCTCCCTGGGGGGGTTTGAATTTTCACATGTTTAGCCATGACCCTGGCTGAGGGCTCTCTGTTCCTTCTCTCTCAGTCTGCCCCTCCCCCGTGGTGTTGGTGCCCTTGGCTACCTTTGCTGTGAACTCATGCTCATAGGTCCAAAGGGAGGCTGAGGAAAGGACACACTCTTTCCTTAGAGATTTCCTTCAAACTGCAAACAGCCCCTCACCAACCAGGTCAAGTGGCTTTTAGGGTCTTGGCTTGGGTCCTGGGTTTTCTGTGTGGCCAAGGCTGGCTTGCTCCCCAACCCCAGGAAGTATTAGGCTGCTCTGTCTCTTGGAGGAGAGGTCCAATGCCCTCTCTCCAGTCCAGAAAAATTTTTTTCAAGGAAAGAGAATATTTAGTTCCTTTACAGATCCAGATCTTAAACTATTCCCCTCCAAAGGCAGTTAAACCCAAAGGTCAACTTTTAGTCTCTACCCACACAGGTGTCAGTTTAATAGAATGTTTTCCAACTTCAAAATTCCAAAGATCCAATCTCCCCTAGGAACCCTCATTTCACATCTATTTTATAGTAACTGAACACAAGTTTGTTAAAAATTCTATTTTTTTACTTGTCATATTATACCTCTATCTTCTCATTATTTAATATTTTTCTACTCTGTAGACTGTCTAAAGTCTCATTGTGTGGTATGTCAGCCAGAACAGGCTGGGTTAAGCTGCAGTAATAAACACTCCCCGAAATCTCAGCGACTTCAAGCCATAATTTTTTATTTCTTGCTCACTTGATGTGCCTGTCGTGGGTCAGCTGGGAGCTCTGTTCCATTTTGTGTTCACACCAGGATCCAGGCAAAAGGAAAAATAACCATAGAAAAATACTCACTGGTCCCTTAAGTTTCTTCTTGGAAGTGACATGGTATTTGCTTTTACATTTCCTCAGTGCTTTAACCAGCACTAACTAGCTTTAGCTAGTCCTATGGCCTCACTAACATAAAGCAGGCAAAGAGATGTAATCCTGCTGTGTGTCCAAAAGGAGATCTGGAAACACTTTGTGGAAGGCGCTCATGATGGCCATACATGGATGTAATATAGGAACCAATACCCTATTTTGGATACATGTTTTTTCCGCAATTCTGTATAAGTGGAATGACTTTTTAGATGCCTGCTCCTTAAAGCTGTCCAACGGCTCCCAGTGAATTTCAGGAGGAAATGAGGTGAACACAGTCACTTATACTGACTTGGTGCAAATCTAATTCAACAAATGACAAGCCTCAGGCAGTGATGTGGCTTTGCGTCTTGGCCTCCAGCCTTGTTCTCAGTAAAAACAATTCAAAGTAAAACAAGCAGTCAAAGCATCATAATATTCAAGAATTGTTTCTCTGTTGCCTTTTTTTAAATTAATGATGGATCTTCTGCACCTTTGCCTAGGAAGCTCTCCAGTGTTATCCGATTTAGCTAAAGCTTTACCAGTTTGCAAATTATCCCCCAGCCGTTTCCCCTCCTCAATCTAGACAATGCTTTGGATACCCAAGGGAGCATGTGTGGTTTCAGGGGCTATTTTCCAGATGATCCCAAATGGAAACTTGCTCAGACACCCAGGTACATATTACCTCCAGCGATAGGGCAAGACTATCTACAATCTAATCATACTCTCCATGCCCAGTGACATTAAACTTAACGTAATCGCTAATGGACTATGGGCTAATCTCCAGCATTAACTTGGAGCATTAATGAAGAGCTGGCTGCTATCCAAGGGAAATCAAGAGACCTAGGGAGGTAATAACCCAAAACTTCATGGCAAAATCAAATGCAAGGTC
Organism: Lontra canadensis; assembly: GCF_010015895.1. Taxonomy (NCBI): domain Eukaryota; kingdom Metazoa; phylum Chordata; class Mammalia; order Carnivora; family Mustelidae; genus Lontra; species Lontra canadensis. The sequence goes on along the minus strand of NW_022631046.1, from coordinate 8,760,631 downwards.
AGCTGTTGTCCAGAACCGGTTTTGCAGCTGGCACCTGTGTGACTACTAGCTGGACAGACGGAGCCGGTGACCGTTCTGGCTCAGTTATCTTATCATAACTGCAAGATGAGAGACAACGTGGCACTACTTTCCATGTTTTGTGGAAAGTGCAGATCACATTCAAACTGTTGCTGTCCTCATTGAAATACCCATTCTACCGTTCTGTGTATCTAAGTGTACCTTCAATGACTTTTGTTATATTTTTGTGTCACTTAAGGCCACTTTACGCAAATGGCATTCTATGGGTACTTGTGTGTGTAAGGGGGAGGAGGTGGGGGAAAGAAAGAAGCTTTTCAAGTATATTTCAGAAATACCAGATAAAACAAAGATAAATGGGCTTCTTTACTATAAGACTTTGCAGTGCCTTTTATATGCTAATATGATTGTAAATCTTCAGGAGGTACCAAAATTTTCTTTTTAAGATTTTATTTATTTACTTGAGAGAGAGTGTGCAAGCACAGAGGGAGAGGGAGGGGGAGAGACAGACCCCCGGTTGAGCAGGGAACCCACCAGGGCTCCATCTCAGGATGCTGTGATCATGACCTGAGCCAAAGGCAGACGCATCACCAACTGAACCACCGAAGTGCCCCAAGGTACCTAATGTTTATCAACATAAATGACCAATGTACATTTTTTTAAAATAACCCCCAGAAATATCATAACCATAAAAGGAATGTTCTATCTTTCCTGACCTGCACGTATTATGCGAACTTCTTACAAAGTTTATTAAGCTTATCTCCTTTAATGTCATATTCACATCATGGTCCTTCCCAGACAAACCCATCACTCCAGAGGGTAAAAGCCCCAGGCACCTGGAACGGGTGATGGCAACAGATTGGACTGGGGCTTTCTTAAAAGAAATTTTAAGTGTCGGAAATAAAGGGAGAGAAGAAGAAAGGATACGATCCTATAAATGTAGAGGGTACCCAAAATAGTTTGTAGGGAGAGTTGTATATAAGAAATGGGGAAAGAGAAGTTTTAGGGAAAACTTGAGATGGATAATAATCTTAGAAGGAGGAGGAGGCAAAGAAATATTTAAGAAATGATATTGTGAATTACAAACTGGATCTCTTTTAGCATTCTTTGAGAAATGCAAGAAAGGGAAAGATATTGATCACAACTGATTACTGGACTGCGTTTCTTTGAACGTTTACCATGTTGAGACTGGCTCCCTGAGCCCCAGGATTTTTTTCAGGTTATAACACAACATCCCCATGCCAGTCTTCCACAAAATATCTTTAAAGAATTACTGATTAACACTGTTTTTCAATCCTACACAACCAGGGCCAGCAATAGGGAATTAAACAGAATATTTCTTGCTTTTGGCCCAACGGCCTTTTAAGATTCATAGAACAAGGATGAGAAACAATGCCATATTTTTTAATTGTAAAGACCGAAACAAAACTAAGAATGTATTTTTGAGCACGAGACAAGCGTACATCTTAGAAATTAATCTCACAAAAGAAAATATCAGAGCAATACTTTCCCACCTAATTTTAATTGTTGCTTTGATTAAAACACTCTGTCTGCTCATATAAAACCCTTAATAACTCCACTTGGAATTGACATTAAGCCTAAGCCATCTGTTTGGCTAACTATGGATATTAGTTGTGTTAACACATCATTACTATCTCATCAGACTGTGAGGATTCAATGAATTAATGTATGTGAAACACTTAGAACAGAGCCTATCATGTAGTTAGGGCTCCCTACACTTAGTTGCCATTTTTATTACCAAAAGTCATCACTTTAAAACGTTTTTTTCTTGCATTTTTTTGCAAGATCTCTGACTTTGGGAATAGGTGCCCCAAGTGACTGGTAGCATTTGTCTTTCTTTCTTACTGGGACATAAGAGTGTTTCGGAGAATTGATGGTACATTTTATTGAATAAAATACGTGATTGTCATTTCCCTTTCTCCATTGTTTTTGGATACTTCGCTGTGTTTCTCTCTTCCACGGGGATTGTCTTTCTTTTCACACCCTGAGAGTCAAACACTTTACCTCATGTATTGTAAGAAGACAAAGTACCACCACCCCTCCACCCCTCCCCACCCCCACAAGACTTGTCTGGGTGAAAGATGTTTGTGGATAAGCAAGTTTTCAGGTGACATATTGCCCATTTATTATTTATACTTGGGGAAATATTTGATAAAGGACTTGAAATAAACAAGTTAATCAGAAAAGAAACTTCAAGGCATGGCTGATATGGAAAAGAAGATTTGGAATAATGAGCCTTATAAAATACATAGATGTTTTCTTAACCAGCACTCATGTCATCAGTTTGCTGGGTTCACTCATAAACTTCATTTCCTTTAATATCTGTAGTAGAAACTTTGGGGACATGAATCTGTATCAATTAGGGGTCTTTGGTTATAAGCAGCAGAAATCAACTCTTGCCAACCTAAACAAAGAGGGGGATTTGGGGAAGGACATGGAAGAGCGGAAAGTACAGGCTCAGAGAACCAAATTCAGACTAGCTGGGGAACCAAGCTTGGCACCAGAGCAATCTTCCAGGTCTTATGATGTTAAGAACATCTGGCTTTCTTTCCTGGGAGCTGTTGCTGGACAAATTTAGTCCACGGATCTACTCTTTCTCTAGCTGTTTCTCATCCTGGCCAAAATCAAATGTGTGGGGAAGGAGCCAATGAATGGCATGGGTCATGTGCTCATTCCTTAGTTGAGAAAGGACAGGACACCTTCATTGCAGTCTTACCAAGCTGTCTCCAATGGGAAGGAAGGCATCTTCAAGGAATTGAGTACCTATTATTAGGGGAATATGCAATAGATGTCAGCCTGACAAAACCCACAAATATCCACTACCAGCTTTTTAAGATTGATTGATTTATTTGAGAGAGAGAGAGCACAGAAGGTGGGCACAGCGAGAGGGAGAGAGAGAGAATTCTCAAGCAGACTCCCCACTGATCGTGGAGCCCGATGTGGGGCTCAATCCCAGGACCCTGAGATCATGAGCCCAGCCGAAGGCAAGAGCTGGCAGCTTCACTGATTGAGCCACCATGGTGTCCCTGTCCACTACCAGTTTGAATGACAACAACCAACAGTTGGTCGCTCTAGCATGCTAAATTCCACAAACAGCACGAAAATCCATTGCAAACTGGAAATAACCATAAGCGTCCCTTATTCCGGAGGACACCGTAGCACCATAAGTAAAGGAGGACTGGAGGGCAGTATGGCCTGCGAGTACCATCCAGCCCAACCTACCATACGGGTGAAATTGCAGGCCACCAGGAAAAGCACTCCCCAAGGGCATCCCTCAACACATTTATCCACACAGCTCTGAATGCTGCATGAACATACAGGTCAGTCTCATTAGTTCATGTTCAGACTACTCAAATTTGTCTTAATGCACAAGATTAATTATAGCTGGTGGCTCGAGTTCTACATCAGATGAGTCATCAGTGCATGCAAACAGTCTTCGCTGTTCCCAGAGCTGCATGAGTCAGCGCGCTCTCATTAACGCAGGTGAATGCTGGTTGACCTTGTTTCCATCACCTGGCTGTTCCGTGCTCTAGTCGGCTCCCAGAGGCCACTTCTTCCTTCCTGACTCACCTTCATCTCCCTGCCTCTGCTTCTGCAGTCCTACTGATTACACAAACAAATGCCTACTCAGGGGGCACATGTTCCTGCCATGGAAGAAAACAAAGCAAAGGAGAACTGCCCAGCCTGACACCTGCTTTCTTGGCAGGACCAAATCATTCATTTTTGCCAAGGCAGCTGCATCGAGGAGCCTGTCCCTCGGGCTTGGCAGGAGGAGAGGAGCAACAAAGGCTTCACGGAGACCTAATGCGCCTAAGTCCCTGGGGTGGAGTCCTTCTTGTTTCCCTCTGGCTCTTTTTCAAGTTCTGCTTTCTTACAAGAGTGTGTACTGAGAGCTACCCTTGCCGCTCGGGCTCAAATACAATATTAAAGACAGCTAAATACCAATAATTTAGAAGCTGCCGAGTCCATGTTTTTGTGTCACATGAAGCAAGGAGACCGAGAGGAATAGTAGATAGTTCCTGTTCGACATAGCCTTTCAACGGAGGCTCAGACAGCGTTATTTTGATTTATGTGTCTGCTTCTTTATGCATTGATGCATATTACATGCATGGTTCTGTGAATGGCTGATCGTGCACAGAGGCAGCTCTGATAATTCTCAGAAGCATTTCCACAAGCTCACTTGTGAATCATGTGTCCCAATTTGCATTCTGCAACCCAACTAGCTTCCTAGCCTCTGGCTGTTGAGCTCTGGCTTTTCCATCCGTGACCTTGCCTCTCTCCTTAGATCTCACACCTGGCACCCGTTTTTTAATTATAGCCTTCTATTGCCTTGTTTTTTTCTGCTACCTTTTTTGATGAGAGTTAGATTTTCCTTCTGGTCTCATTTCCATCATCCATCAGCTCATCCTTCGGCACCTTTAACATCCCCTCTTTGACCTGAGAATGCCTCTAAATGGAACCTGCCTCAACTCTGGGAGCAGAACCCAGACATTTAATGGGGGGGGACATAAACAGAGTGAGGAACTTCTGGTCTCGCTGAGGAAATAGGGTTTACATATGTTGGACAGCAAGATTTTAGCACATATGACAAATATTCAGAGACGGAAGACACTTAAAGCCCAACCTTTGGAAACAATTTTGTAGGCTAGGGGTTATAAATAAGATTTATCTCCAGTGTAAGTTCCAATCGATGGGTAGCACACACTGTGGAAGAGAATTCTACAGCTTCATCTAGGCAGAGCAGAACAGAGCATCTTGATTAGTGAGGTTGGCCTTGAACAAGTCAACACACATTTGCTCTCCCTGCTGTGATAAATGACTCACCATTTAAAAATTTGCAAGTAGAAGAGTTGTTGGTTTTTTTTTTTTTTAATGAAATCAGTGTTTTAAGGAGATTAATTTTGCTCTGTATAGAATGGATTAGAGGAAGATAGGGTGTTTTCAGAGAAACAAGTTAAAACGCTCTTGTACTTTGGCCAAGAATTGACAAAATGGCAAAACGGAGCTCCCCAAAGAGGGCAACACTAATGCTATAAACTGGTGGATCACCGTCCTCTAGGAGGGAGGGGAGCTAAGCCAGGGTCACAGGGAATTGGCTGGCTGTGGGCAGAAGGTCACAGCGGCAGATTCAGTGATTCCTTATCCCCTCCTGGGGAAGGACCAATGGGTCAGAATACCTGTTCCAACAGGAATCTGTATGGAGGGCAACGGGAAGCTAGGTCCCGTGCCATTTGCCAACGGAGACCGTGTGACTAAAACCTTTCCTGACCAGCAGTCAGCAGGTGAGAGATTATCGGTTTGGGGCTGATGAGAAGAAAACCAAGGACTGGTGAGAGTGCTTATTTGGATGGCAAGAGAAAAGAGAAAGAAATGGATAAAAAAATATTTTAAGACCTATAGTAGAATTGATTAAAGTATAAAATGAATGGCATTTTATGAGTGGCTGGAAAAGGAAGATGTAGAAATGACTCCCTAGGTTCAGATCTGAGGGAACGGAGGAGTCCTTAGGGACTACAGAAAGGAAGCCATGTTGGAGTCTGACAGAGTCTGCTCCATCTGCCTCAATATCTGTCTTCTCTCCTCCTACAGAGCTAGAGCTGCACATTTTCAGCTGGGTCCATTACAGCTAATGGGGGAGATACATTTCCGAGACTCCTTTGCTACTGGATGCCCAGGTCTATGAGTCCTTGACCATGGGATATAGAAAGAAATGACACCTGTAAGTTCAAGGTCCTACATTTAAAAAGAGGCAGTGTACCTTCCTCCTCCTCTTTCTCCTTCCTGCTACCTAGATGGCATCTGAGTTGACGCAATGAGCCATCTGAACCAAATGGTCCAGGGCCACTCTCCGGAGATGAAACAGGAGCGTGATGGAAGGATTCGGATCCTGGATGCTGCTACATGAGCCCAGGACTGCAAACGCTTGGGCTGTTACCGAGTGGTGGGGCTGGGGGAGACCTCTCTTTTCTAATTTGCCATGACCTGGGTCTTTGTTACAACATCTGCACCAATAAACTGACTTCTAATAGGAGTGACTTCTGTAAGAAATGTATGTAAAAGTGCATGCCAGGTAATCAGGCATTTTGCAATGAGATGACCAAACTGCTCAGGGTCATCTTCCCAAATATCAGAAAAATAGAGGAGATGCCAGAAAACCAGAGACAACCAAAGGTAGGGCACAATTTTTTTTAAAAGAGGAAGCAGTGTGTTTTGCCACAAGAGCCTAATGAGAGTGGAGCTGCTCCAGGCCGGGTTCTAGAACAGCGGGATCCCTATGCATTTGGAGCAGGAGCAGATGAACTACAGGAACCAACAAAAGCTCATGAAGGACAAGTGTCAGTCCCTGCTCACGCTTTACACGAATCACCTCACTTGACCCTCACAAGAGTCTTATCAACTTACGATTATTGTTCCCACTTTGCAGAGGAGGCAATAGAAGCCCAGAGGGTCTGAATTACTTGCCCAAGGTCACTGGCTTTGAGTAGTGAAGCCAAGAGCCAAATCCAGGCTGTTCTGATGCTAGAATGGGAGCTCTGAGGCCGCCAGACAGCTGCTTACAGTGGGCGCAGACGTCTCCCTCTTGGAGCACGGAGCCCAGGAGGAGAGACTCCTGGTCATCTGAACACAGCCGGATACTGTCGGGGAAATTACAAGATGCTGTGGACACACGGCAGGGCCAAGGGGAGTCTGCTCAGAAGAAGTCATGTGCATGGGACATTCCCCAAAAAGAGCTGAGGGGACCAGGAGCAGAGCATTCTTCAGACAGAAGACACAGCAGACACCTGAGTGATAGAGGGGAGAACCTGGCTTACTCTATCAGCACAAATGTTCTAGTATGACTGCAGGGTGGAGGGCACCTTGAGAAGGAAGGCTGGCAAGGCAGGTGAGCCACAGTATAATGAGCCTTGTATGTGCATACAGAAACTTTGGACTTTTGCATGAAAGCAGTGAGAGCCATTGAAGGATTTTTTTTTTTTTTTAATAGAAAGAGAGAGGTGGGGAAAGGGCGGGGAGGGAGAATCTGAAGCAGGCTCCGTGCCCAGTGCAGAGCTCAATGTGGGACTTGATCTCACAACCCAGGGTTCATGACCTGAGCTGAAATCAAGAGTCAGATGCTCAACTGCCTGAATCACCCAGGCTCCCTGAGCCACTGGAGGATTTTAAGCAGGACAGGATATGCCCAGATTTATGCATTAGAGAGAGCATTCCATTTGCTATGTAGCGGATGGATGTAGCAGCCCTCTTCCTTTTTCCTAACAGAACTCTCAACCTGTTCTGAGAGGTCATGCACATTAAAGGGTTCTCCCAGGGGGCTCTAGAAAGGTTTCCTCACGCCGAACTGAAGCATAGGAGGAGAGATTGAGTTTTCTATCTCAGGATATTTGGGGGACTAGCTGTGACACCAGAAAGGGATCCAGTTACTAACCTACAAGGCAGGGGATGAAGCTGCCACATGGGGGAGTTTGAGGCTAAGAGATGCGGAGGGAAGTGGCACCAGAACTATTTAATTTGCCAGGTTGGGGCTCCCTTTGCCCTTGCTGCTCCTCGGAAGCCTGGAGACAGAAGCCTGGAGAGAAGGCTTGTTGCCGCCACACAAAAGCTCACTACTGTCTGTTGGCTGGAGATGTCCCTCTAGTCTTTCCAGATCCACTCACTGTCTCTTTCCTCCCAGTTGCAGGATGCATGAAGCTGATGTCTAGGGACCACATCAACAGGCTTACCCCCCCACACCCTGCCCCCTGGCAGCTGTCCCTTGCGTTGGGACAACAACGGAGCACCAGCAAGAGATCAGAGGGAGGAAGACAGAGAGGCAAAAGTACTGTTTCCCTTAGCTCCTCTGCTTGGGGGCCCTGCAGAGGGTGGCCCCCCTGGGACAGCTTCCAGCTCCAAGAAGGCAGACTTTCCTCCACAGTCCCCCATTCTCTGAGATCTAGTAATGGCCCCCCTTCTTCCTCCTTTGGGCCCAAGAAGAGGAACTGTGCCTCCCTAGCCCTGAACAACTTTACATATCCCCCTGTGGTTTCTCTATACCCTTTGGAAATAATTCCTTCATTAAGCTCTATCTGGAGTCACGGGATGAGCATGTCATCGCTTTCCTATCGGGTTCCTGACTGTGTCCATTCCGCACTGTGTTCATCGAAGGCATCTGAGAAACATATGCCGAGGTAGAACTCTATGAAAATCTGACCCCAAGCGAAGAAGGGGAAAGAAATTTGGAAGGAAGTGTGCTAGACTGCCAGGCAATCTAAAGAAGGTTTGGCAAGGCTGTCGGGGAGTACTCAAGCCAAGGTCAGCCCTCAAAGGAGTCCCCCTGTGTCCCCCTGTCTGTCTTAGTATTCCCACTGTGCTTAGTCACTGGCAGGGAGGAGGCCACGGGAACAGTGGTCTCTGTGCAAATACCACATGGATTTAGAGCAAAGCTGCCTTGCTGTGGTTGGAGGTCTCTGAGGCACATTAGAGCAGCCATGACACTCAGGAACATTGTCAGCACCGCCTTAAGGCTGGTGTGTGCCTCCCACTGTCCATGACCAAGACTCTATTCTTAACTTGCTGTATATATTTCCCCCTCAAAAAAACAGTGTGTTAAAGCCCCAAATGCGCTTTCTTAGCCAAATAGCGATGCCAGGGCACCCCACCATGAGAAAGCTGGCTGGCTGGCACCCAAATGGCCTTAGAGGGTGTCATTTGTTACCCTACAAACTTCTACTCCTCAGCAGTTGGATAAGGAGTCTGGTAAGTGCAAAACTGGATTTGGTCAGCAAGTCTTCTGAATCTAGTGAATCTTCCAGGGCAAGCTCAGGCTAATCCTGTTCAAGATTCACTTTTCATGACAAACCACCTTGCAGAAGGACCAAGACTACCTGGAGTACCCAGGATCACTGTATCACTTCCCTGTAAAAGCTAGATAATCATGGGAAGATTGCTTGTTGAAGGGGACACCAGTTCAGTGGACATTAAATAAACCAAAGGTTTCCAGCAGTCGGACAAGCTAGCCTGGTGCGCCATTCCCCTGTAAGACCAAGGATGGTCTTACAGAGAGGATGTGAAGACTCAAAGCACAAAGGTTAGATACATCTACCATTAGAAACGGTATCGCATACTCAAAATTGTTGACTAAGGCTCCTTCTCCGTGGGATAGGGTTTGAACACCCCTAAAATTGATCTCTGTATCTTTTATCTTTGTCTCCATGCTTGACCATCATAACCATCACCTTCCTTTGCACGAGCCCACCTCCAGCTCCCAGCCATCCCAACAGCTTTGTAAACAATTCCTTCTTTTCCCACTGACTTTTTCCAATTGACTTTTTACAACACAAAAATATATTGGTGTTAGAGTTCAGCACTCAGAAAATAGTCCCATTTCTCTTCCATCTCCAAATTTTGGGAGGCCCATAGTCAAATACTATTAACAGAGCTTCTTTTCTCCTGTTAGGGCCCTGAACTAGAAAAAGGAGCCTTGGGTATATTCCTTGGTCTATTTGGTTTTCATCTCTGGCAGAAGGCACCCTTCACCAGTGTTTCCTTGCCCTGTTAATAGAGTCCCAGTTGTTCCATTTTTCCAGGGATGTGGTTGGGAAGAGCCATTGGGAAACCCTATCCCTCTCTGAGTCCCACCTGTTTGAACGGGTAATGTAGTTGGCCGTGTCCAACAGTGTAGCCACGTAATTTCTGCAGCCAAACTTCTGCCTTTTAGGAGCCTGCCCAGCCCTCCTGGCAAGGAGAAATCCCTTCTCCCAATTTGGAAGATGGTCCCAGCCATGATGTCATCCTCTCTGAGACAGATACAGATAGCAGAAACACACTTTTTGCTTTTCCTCTGATCAGACATGCCTTTAGCCTTAGCCCATGTTGCTCTTAATCTATTTCACTAGACTGTGTTAATAATGTGCATCTCATTTTCCCATTCCACTTTGGGAGAAGGCAGCAAAATGAGCCTTGTGCCCCATGTCCCAACATAATCTTTGTCTGTCTGTTACATCTACCAGCTGGAGGGTCTTTTCCCAGGCCCCCTTTCTCTGCTCCTCAGACTCAGAACCAGAAGACACAACCACAAGACTCATTTGTTTTCTGTCAAATGTGGGTAGAGCAGGGATAAAGTTCCAAGAGTAAGGAAACCTGATTTTTAGGCTCGTTTTGCTGTGGACTAACTCAGCAGCCTTGAACAAAATACTTAATCCTTCTGAAATGCAATTGCCTCCTCCTGTTCAAATGGTAATGGTGACCTTTGGCCAACTCACCTCCAAGAGCTCTTCAGAGGTAAAATAGGGTAGTGGATGTCAGAGTACAGTAGGAGATGGAAAAGATACAAAGAACTCTGTGGAGGGAAAGGACTTTTTTTAAAGAAGTCTGCAACCTTTAGGTGTGTTGAGTTTAACCCAAGAGGTGTCTTCAGAAAATCTGAGCAAACTGTTCAAAACAGTCCCACTAACCCCCTGGCTCTCCCCCAGCTTCACATAGTGTGCCAATATTTTTTTAAAGGTTTTGTGACCCCATTAGTTTGGGTCATCCAAGCCCCTAACATCTTCTGAGAAGCATAGGACTAGATAGAGAAATGCTTTTAATCTTAACACAAAGGGCTGAGAAGTATATTAGTTGGGATTCTTATGATTTCCAGGGATAGAAACCCATCTCTAAATGCCCTGGTCAAGCAATAGGAACTTGTTGGAGATACATAGAGTCTCATAACCGTGGAAAGGTTAGAAATGCAGCCTGACCTTGGGGACAACTGAATTGGAGACTTGAGCTCTGCCAGTAAAATTTCTCTCCATCTCTCATCTGCCACTCTACACTTCATTCTCTTAAAAGGATTTCTTTGAAGAGGTGTGCAACATGGCCATTTGGAGGTGCCAGGCCTCCTATCTCATACCTTAACCTCCAAAATGGAACTAAAGGTCTTCTCTTAGTTCCAGCTTGAGAAGTTCTGGGGAATGATTCTGATTGATCTGGTTTGGCTCAGATGACTACTCCTGGACCAATCAACCAAGACCAGAAGGACAAATGATCATGACTGGCTAAACTGAGTTAGGCCCCACCTTGCACCAGTGGCTGGAAGTCTATCTAATTGCACCTAAGGGTAGGAGTCAGGGTCAGTGGTCCAGATATGGCCATGGGGGGGACAACTCTGTGATTTCAGGTCTTTCCCAGAAAAGGTGACATCATTGGAAGTTGTGCAGTCCATCTAATTTCAGGGTGTGAAGGGGAGCTAATATAAATGCCTCCATGTTTGATTTTTTTCTCTAAATGAAGAGTCATACTTGCCCAAGAAACACAGACACTGAATGCTGATTCCACTTGGCCAGGCCATACTCAGAAGGGGTAAAAACTCTTGGGACTTTGTCTGGTTCTGTTAGATCAGTGTAGACCCAGTGGCTGAATACTCATGTCAGGGGAACAGAGAGAGGAGGGGACAAAAATCTGCTCAGATATTTGTCAGTATTTCTCTAGGATTTTTGGCTTCACAATGATAGAGATGTCATCTTTTCTTCTCCCACTGTGAGCATCTTAGAGGATAGTTCAAACCACCAGCTTTGTATTAATTCATTTCCATGACAACAAATTACTACTCTTTTCTTCTTTCCCTTCCTTTACCACTTACACTTGATATGGCAGGGGCAGCAAATGTCAGTATATTTTCACACCAAGAATAAGAACTTAAGTGAAGAGGAAAATGTACTTCATTAGTGATTATCAAGTACTAGAAAAAAAGAAATACATACATGAAGAAGTTGATCTTTTCCCTCTAAGGAATACAAATTACACTTAATTCGTCCAAAAAAACAGCAAAGCAAATGTAATTCATTAAAAATGCAATTAATTATAGGTCAAGTCCTTTGGAATTATAATTAGTTTTCTTTAACCACAGAGTATCTTTTATCAAGACTTTGTGTTTCCCATACAGAGACTGCACAGAGAATTTCATAGAAGACCTCAGTCATCTTGGAGTTATGTGGAAAATTTCCATTCTATTCAAAGGCAAAAGAAATATGACTTTTCACAGAGAGAACTCCAAGAAACATCAAAATAATCTGTATGATTGATCTCAGCAAAGAGAGTTATACCTAATGAAGTATCAGTCACAGGGAGAAAAAGAGAGAAAGAGGAGAGGGTACTTTGTTTTTGACCTAATTACCTTTTTTTTTTTTTTTTCCTTTCTGGTGGGCCACCATGGGTCTACATTCATGTAATTACTCAGAGATACAAAATGATATGGTGGAAACAAATCTTTTCCCTGGGTTCTGGGTTTATATAAAACATTTGATCACTGAAAGACTAAGATTATGAGTAAGATCAACCTCATCCCAAAACAGTAAAAAACAACTGAACCGTGAACTTCGTAATGCTCAAGAGTATGCACTTGGCAACGATAGTGGGTTGACCAGTGGTCACCTCATAAGATATGTCTACATCCTAATTCCTGAAACCTATGAAAGTGACCTTATCTGAGAAAGGTTTTTGAAGATGTGATTAATTTAAGGATCATGCAATGAGATCATCCTGGATTGTCTAGGAGGACACAAAGTCCAATGACAGGGTTCTTTTTAAGAGACACAGAGGAAACACACAGAACAGGAGGTAGTAACGTGTTCATGGAGGCAAAGGTCAGAGGGATGTGGCCACGTGTCAAGGAAAGCTGACAGCCACCAAAGCTGGAAGAAACAAAGAACACATTTTTCCCCTAGAAACTGTGGAGAGACTGTGGCCCTGCCAACATCCTGATTTTAGACTTCTGGCCTCCAGCACTGGGACAGAATACATTTCTGTAGTTTCAGACTACTGAGTTTGTGGTAACCCACCCAGATGATGAGGCCAGGAAACATAGGGAAGAATTAAGCTGTTCAGAAGGGCATACCCACTGAAAGTGGGTTCTAAAATGGTTAACATCTCAACTCAACATAGCCCACAGGGCCAGGCTGCATGTCAAGGCCAGACATTAGTGTGGCGCCTTTCCCACTGGAGGGGACACACCAAGGAGGAAGCATTTCTCCAGTGCTATCCACATGTATGACACTGTCCCAGCACAAGGCCTCTACATTACCTGGGAGATTATATGACTCATCACCCAGATTCACCAGCCCATATCTGCCAACATTTCAGAGAACGGCTACACCACCAGCTGGAACCTCGAAGTGAAGAAGGTAGACATGTGGTGAGAATACAGTGGGACTGAGGACAAAACCACAGAGTTCCAGTGATTATTTATCATACGAGCACAACCAAGCCTGTCCAGATGGACAGAGAATTTTGTCTAAGCCTAATGACCTTAGAGAGTAGTTACAGTCATTTTCATTTTAGAAGCAAGGAAACGGAGACTCGGAGAAATCCATTACCTTGACACACAACTAGGAAAAGGGAGAACCAGAACTGGTATCTTGAACTCCAGGAGAACCCATAAAACCTTTCGAATGGAGGTGATGTGTAAAAACAGGTTTCAGTAATACTCATCTATTGGTTAATCCATTAATCTATGAAATACAGAGTAATCTGCAAAAAGGGAAAATGGGATGACCATGTAGGAGGCTGGGAAGCAGGGAGAATTCACAAAAGAACTAGGTACACTTCCCCAGGCTGGCTGTTGCACAGAAAGCTTAAAGGCTGTGCCAAGAACGGGTGAGGCATTGACGCAGGCCAGGTTCACATACAAAACAGGAACAGAAGAATAAAAACTGGGAACCCACTCAGGAAATTGCCAGAAAGTTCCGGAGTCAGACAGGCCTGCATTAGAATCTTTGCTAAGCCCCATATTTTCCCTTGTAAAGTGGGGTAATCACAGCGCGTTCCTCTTCAGGTTGCTGGCAGATTAAATGGAAGGAGGCAGGTAAAATGCTTAGCACAGAGCCTATACATGTTAAGGGCTCATTAAGCACTAGTTGTGACTGTTGTTATTTCTAAATTTACTTCTGCTATGGTCTCTGCCTTGCTTCTTGAGAGTGAACCAGGCATTCCAGATGGCAACTTTGTCTAGGAATTTCTCACAGGTATAAGGAGGCTTGAACACTTTTGCAGAGCAATGCTCTTTACAGATGGTCTTAAAAGATCATTAAAACCTCCTTCCTCTCTATTTCATGTCCTTTAAAGGAGTGAATTTCTTTAGGGAGATAAAATCTCTTCACCACCAACATTCATGAGTAGAGAGGATGGACAGGAAAGAAAATGGTAGTCAAGAGAGTTCCATATTTTTCTTAGTACAGGAAGGAAGGAAGGAAGGAAGGAAGGAAGGAAGGAAGGAAGGAAAAAAAGAAAGGATGAAGGAATGGAGGAAGGGAGGGAGGGATGATACCCACTATATTACACTATATTAAATGGTTTCACATATCTCATTTATCCTTCACAATAATACATTTAATCCTCACAAAAATTTAGTAGGGTGTCATGTTTCCCAATTACTAACTTCTTTTTTAAATTACGTAAGTGGTCATTTAAATAAACATTCATGAAACTATTACTTGTCAAGAACCTGCTACTGTTGGTCAGGCCGACTGCTGTAAGAGGTCCCAGGCACACAGTGGAAGCATAGTCTCTTCTCCCAAGTTACTTTTGGTTGGTGGAGAAAAGTGGCTTATAAACAAGTAAGCAACATGTAATTACAACTTGGAACACATTCTCTGATGGAAACAAATGGTGCCTTGATTGGAGAATAAGAAGATGGTGTAAATAAGATGTTTGAGGAAGGCCTGGAAGGTGAAAAGGACCTAATCATGCCGAAAACAGGGCAAGGATGTGTATTAGGGCAGTGACAGGAACAAGGGAGAACCTTCTGGCTGAGAGCTGGCACATTCAAAGGTCCTGAGGCATGAAAGACATCTAACGCCTGAGAGGCACTGGAGGCTAGTGTGGTTGTGACACAGTGAGTGAGAGGCAAGTAGAAAGGATGGTATAGCAAAAGCAAACACCAGATCCCACAGAGCCTTGAGGGAGGGAAGGAGGGAGGGAGTTTGAATTTTATTCAAACTCAATTAAATAGCAATGGAAGATTTTTAAGCAGGAGAGTGATCTCTTATTTAAATTGTGTATAACATATGATTTAAATTTTTTAAAGTATGCTCTGAAGGCAGTGGGGAAGACAGAATTGGAGGAAAATAGGAGCTTAAGGGGAGAGACCTGTCAAAAGTGTTCCAGTGAATGCTGATAGTGGCTTGAACATGGAAGGTGACAGTGCAGGGAGGGCTGGATGAATGCCAAGTGCACCTACGAAGTTGATGTGGTTGGACTGGTGGAGAGGCTGGGATGAAGGAGTCGGAAATTAAGGATGTGAGTTCTTCAACTGCCAAGAAATACATGTGATGTTTATGTTTGCCACCCCAAAACTAGCTCAGTCACCTGGGGATATAAAAGTGTCCAATAAATGGTGACCTTAACTAAACTGGATATGTTCCTATGAATCCCAGAGATATTTCTCAATCCTCACCCAAGTTCTTGTCATGACAATCTTCCTTTGTTTGATTCATCCCACAAACAAGCACTTCGGGCACCCTCTCTGGATGTGTTTAATGGCCCCACTGTTCTCTGCGCTGGACATACTGTGCCTGGAGCATCAAACACCACACAGTCAGCGGGACGTCCATGAAACAGAGAGTAGCTGGAGAAAGGCCACCGAATGATGAAGAATTTGGGTAGCGTGCTCTGTGGTAAGTAGCTCCAAATGCTTCAAGGGCTTGTAGCAGCTTCGAATGTGAGCCTACCCACGCCTGGCCTCAGGCACTGAAGTTCGGCAACTCAGATCCAGTCCCCCACCTTCCCCCTGCCAGTCAGAGCCTGACATGACTCCAAAATCTGGTCTGAATCACGCAGCTGGGAGCTCCCTGTAATTTCGGAGGACTACAAACATAGAGACGTACCTTCTTTTCTCCCCATAGCCATTTGCTCTCCCTCATGTATGGGAACCAGACTGATGCCACTTGTCTCCTTTTTGGTGGCGACATCTACTCCTCTTGAAAGGATGGTAAAATCTTTCTTTTCTTCTCTGGAGTGAAATGCTTACATTGCTGGGTAGAGAACTCTCTACCCAGATCAGGGAGATAAAATTCCAAGTTCCTTCTCCCTTTCTCTGAAGGGGAGGGTGGTAAATGTTCTGCTCCCGCATAAGGTTTGAGATTTGTAATTTCAGAGTTCGGCTCCTGTGGTACAAACTCCCCCCACCCCGCCCCAACATGTGTGGGGTCCACTGCCTCTGACCTTGTCATCCCAAGGGGGAAATGGGAAAAGGGGAACTGCCACCAAAATGTGCCAGACTAAGTAATCAGTCTTCCTCTGCCCAGAAACCTCATTTTTACTCTCAAGTTAAAATAAATATAGGGGTGCCTGGGTGGCTCAGTTGTTAAGCATCTGCCTTTGGCTCAGGTCATGATCCCAGGGTCATGGGTTCAAACCCCACATCGGGCTTCACACTCGACAGGAAGCCTGCTTATCCCTCTCCCACTCCCCCTGCTTATGTTCCCTCTTTCACTGTGTCTCTCTGTCAAATAAATTAATAAAATCTTTAATAAATAAATAAATAAAATATAGATATTAAAAACGTATCTGTGACTTCAGAGATTAGGTCATAAAAGTACTAAGACTTCCTTCACTGGGTCTGTCTGTCTGTCTCTCACGTCACTCACTCCAGGAGAATCTAGCTGCAATGGCTAGAGAGGTCCACATGGCAAAGAACTGAGGGCTCTTGCCATCAGCTATGTGAGGGAGCTTAGAAGTGGATTCCTCAGCCCCACTCAAGCCTTCAGATGACTTAAGCCCAGCTGACATCTTGATTGCAATCCAAAGAGAAACCTTGACCCAGAATTACCTATAAATTGCTTCTGAATTCCTCCCGACTTACAGAAACTGTGGGACAATTAAAGTTTATTTTCTTAAGCCACTAAGTTTGGGGATAACTTATGATATTGTCAAAGAGAACTAATACCATCAGCCAGAGTTGACTTCTGTCTGAGGAACGCTGATGATTACAGTGTATGAGATACTTGGTATAGAACCTTGAGAGTATTCAATATGTAGTAACAACCGCTATCATAAGACTAAGGTTACTGTTTCTGTATCACTCCAGAGAGGGGACCTAGAACTAATGGTAGGAAGATACAGGGAGGCAGAGTTCAGTTCAATGGAAGAAAGAAAGTTCCAATAATTAGAAGGGAGCAATTTTACCTAGCCAACTAATGAATTCTCCCGGCTTGAAAGGATTCAAGCAGAGGAAGGAATTATGGACGCTGTACTATACAATAACTTCTCTCTTTTGGAAGGAAGTTGAACTAAGCAATCCCTGGGTTCTACAGGGATTGCTTCAAGATTGTGGTGTTCTGCAACTCAGTGTGGCCTTGGGATGCCTGCTTAGATCATCATATCCAACTTCTCCCTTTGCCTGGGCCAATCAGCTATGATATCAACTGAGGAGGTCATTGAGGGAAAAGGAAATAGAATGGAGGGATTTATAAGAAACACACCAGAGCACCAAACCAGAATCTGATGTCTACCTGAAATGTGACGTCCTGAGATAGCAAGCTTCCAACAAGTAGGACATTTAAAAAATCATAATAACCTTCAGATAAAGAGAAGCAATGAAGCTGACCACATAACATAACAGGTTAACATGAAACTTACAGAGAAGCTGAAAAAAATTTTTAAAAATTAAAAAAAAAAGAATCCTTGAAATAAGACATAATATTTTGGCAAGTCAGTCCTTGCAGACAAATGGGAAGGGCAGCCAGGAGACTCCGCATGGTACAGTCAGGGAATGACTAAAGCATGAGCCAGGACCTTGGCAGCTACAATGTCTCTGAATTGTACAGAGGTTAAAGAGATGATGATGGCAAGATTTCATGAACATAGCAATTAAAACCGAGAAGAGATCACCCTCAAACTGCAGAGTGATGTGAGCACACTTGAGTCCCTCCAGAAAATAGGAAGATGCTGATTGCTAGCATATCTCTATCAGAACCCAAAAGACCATATGAAACCTGAGCCGACAGACCAGCAGTGGTCAGCAGAAGGCACTGGCTAGAACCAGGAGGGACTCTTAACCCAATTCCACTGTTCAAATTGCTGGGAGAAGAAATGTCTACTGTATAATCCACAAAAAGATCAAAACAACTATTGTGGAGATTTAAAAAAAAAAAAAGGAACTCCTCAAATGGGAATGGAGTGAGCCTAAGGGACCAAGGCATATAATCAATCTGCCCTGGCATGTGTTTAGCTCCCTGGAAGGTACTCTGATCATTTTAGGAATAATTTTCCTTTCATCCAAAATGTTTTATTGGGATCGTAGTGTGGTTATATAGACAGAGCTGAAATATTTATGATTTAAATAAACTTGGGAGTTTGTTCAATGTTGAAGAGGACATTCTACGTAATACCCTCACAGCTGAGACCCCTGGAGCCTCAAGAACTATTGGAGCTTTTCCAGGGTGATGACTGGGAGTGGGGGGGGGGTAGCAAGAGGCTGGAGAACTTAAGGAGATAACATCGCCACACCAGACCTTCCGCAACAAAGACAAACATCTCCCAATGAGGACAAATGTCACACTTCCATTCTTGAGGTGATCATCTTTCCCCACAGTGGCCTCAATGCTTCCTTTTGGAGTACGAGTGATGAGGATCATGAGGAGAGAGCCAGATTCAGGAGAAAATTATGAAAAGACATCTAAATGTGGGGAAGAGTCTCCACCTATAAGAAGCGCTGTGAGAACTTACACCGCTAACTTGAGTGTGCGACATCATGTGACCTCCAGTCTATGCCATGAATCACGTGTCTGCACATTACATGATATGGGGCTGCCCTGTTGGAGCTAATGAAGTCCTCTTCTTCTTTTTTTTTTTTTTAAGATGTGTTTATTTGAGAGAGAGAGTGTGTGAGCAGGGGGAGGGTCAGAGGGAGAGGGAGAGAATCTCCAGCAGACTCCCCGCTGTGCATGGAGCCTGACACAGGGCTCGATCTCAAGACCCTGAGATCATGACCTGAGCCGAAATCAAGAGTCAATCGCTTAACTGAATGAACCACCCAGGCACCCCCGGAACTAATTAAATCTTCTAAGACTCCACTGGTCAGGCCGTATCCATCTTCTCTGTCTTATGCGAGGAAGACCAGGACTCCTAAGGGGAAAGCCCTCAGTAATGTTAATAAAGACCCAGAACAAAAGAGATCAAAGACTCACAGCATCCTCAAGAAATGCAATTTTACAATGAGAAGAAACTGCCCTACATTTTGGAAAAGAAAGGCTCCCATGAGTTCTGTGGGTTATAGAATCATATATATTTCAGGGGCACCTGGGTGGCTCAGATGGTTAAGTGTCTGCAATTCGGCTCAGGTCAGGATTCCAGGGTCCTGGGATCGAGCTCCACATCGGGCTCCCTGCTCAGCAAGGAGTCTGCTTCTCCCTCTCCCTCTGTCTGCTGTTCCCCACTGCTTATTAAAAAAAAAAAAAAAAGAGAGAGAGAGAGAATCATATACATTTCATTTGGAATCCTGTCTTCACTTTCTCCAGGATGTGACCCAAGCAAGGGATGTAACTTTTTGAGTCTCAGTCTCTGACCCTATAAAACAAGGAAATATCATATTGTTCCTAAGGCTGTAATGAGGATTAAATGAGTTAAGAGTATTTAACAAAGTACTTTGCAAGCAGTAGAGGCTCATTAAGCAATAGCTATTATTTTTATAGGTATAATATAACTGTACCTCCTTCAGGCTCAGTGGGGAGATGAAGAGACAACCCTCATTACCCACCTCCTACAATGGGAAGACTCTTCCCACAGGTCCCAGGCTTGAGAAGGGGATACAGCAATTTAAAGACTGGTATTTGAGGACCATTTTCTCCCACTATTACTTTTGTTTGAGGCTTTCATAGGATCTAGAGTCCTAGAATCCTGGCAGGGAAAAAAATTAGTAAATAGTATTCTGGTCTATAATTGTATGTAGGGTAATAATTCGCTACCTCAAGGGAAATTTTATGATTATTGCTTCAAGTCAGCAACTTCTCATGGCAACAGTTTTGCAAAATGGTTAAGCCAACCAGCTTTGACTGGTTTCTGCCCTTACTTAATTAGCTTGCCTATGTGTCATTTACTGTTCTAGATACCACTCACAGTCAGTTCTATAAAGAAAAAATGATCCAGAGGATAGAGGTAGACAGTGAGAGTGAAGGGCAAGGGAGTGTGCTTTTTTTTTTTTTTTAAGAGAGAGAGAGAGAGAGCACACAGCAGGAGAGGGGCAGAGGGAGAGAGAGAATCTCAAGTGGGCTCCATGCTGGGCATGGGGCTCAATATCACAACCCTTGAGGTCATAACCTGAGCCAAAACCAAGAGTCAGAAGCTCAACTGACTGAGCCACCCAGGTGCCCCTGGGGTGTGCTATTTTAAATAAGGTCTCCTTGGAGCTGAACAGAGGACTACGGGAGGTGAGAGGTAGTGAGGCACAGGTGTATCTGAGGATACACCTTTTGAAAAGGAAAAGCATGTGCAAAGGCTCGGTGTGATGAGTGAGATGAGTGTGCTGACGTGTTTGAGCGAAACAGCTGGACTGAAGTGGTGTGAGCAATGGGGAGAATGGGAAGAGATGGGGTGAGTGAGGGAGCAGGGAGACATTTTTATTCAAAATGATCTGAGAAGTCATTAGAGGATTTTCCACTGGAGTGGCAGGAGCTGATACATTGCAATTTTATGATTCTGACTCCTGGATTAAGAATAGATAGAAAAGGTGGGGGGTGCCTGAGGGGTGCAGTCCGTTAAGCATCAGACTCTTGGTTTCTGCTTAGGTCGTGATCTCAGGGCTGGGCTGTGCACTAAGCAGGGAATCTGCTTGAAGATTCTCTCCCTACCCCCCTGCACCCCCTTATATCTGCACTCTGTCCCTCTGAAATACATAAATAAATCTCTTTTGATAGAAAAGGGGACACAAGCAATAGTAGTAGAGAGGCATTTATTGCAATCATCCAGACAAGAGATAATAGTGGTATTGGACGAGGATGGTGGTAGAAGTGATTAAACATGGTCAAATTCTGGTCCTATTTTGAGCCATTGGAATTTGCTAATTGATTTGATAGAGAATATAAAAGAGAGAAGTCAAGGATGACTCCCAAATTTTTTCTCTGGGAAACCATGATGGTTAATTTTGTGTCATCCTGACTGGGCTACAGGATGCCCAGACATTTGGTCCAACATTATTCTGGGTGTGTCTGTGAGGGTGTTTCTGGTGGAGATTAACATTTGAATCAGTAGTAAGAACAAAGCCAATTATATTCCCTAATGTGGGTGGGCCTCATCCAATCAGTTGAAAGCCTAGATAGGGGAAGAAAAAAAAAGATTGACTCTGTCTCAAGGAGGAGGAAACTCTTCTTGCTACACTGTTTGAACTGAAACATTGGCTTTTTTCTAGGAACTTCCTGCTCTTTCTAATCTTTGGGTTGGTCTGTCTTCTATTGGCTTCTTAGTTCTTCCATCACCTGGATAATCAATTCCCACTGTTACATTTCTCATTTCAAATCCCAAGTGGTTCGTGTTTCTCTAGTAGGATAATGACTGATAGAGGTTGGAAGTGCCTCATCGAAGAGTTCCATAAGGAGTGAAAATTAAGCTCCAGCTCCCCTGAGTGTCCTGGTTGGGTGGTAATCTAGAGCAGTGATTCTCAAGCCTGGTTGCACATTAGATCACCTGGGGAGGGTGCCTGGGTGGCTCAGTGGGTTAAGTGTCTGGCTTCAGCTCAGGTCATGATCCCAGGGGCCTGGGATGGAGCCCCACATTGGACTTCCTGCTCAATAGGGAGTCTGCTTCTCCCTCTCTCTGCCCCTTCCACCAGCTTGTGCGCTCATGTGCTTACTCTCTCTCTCACAAACAAATAAAATCCTTTAAAAAAAAATCACTTGGGGAGGTTTTTTGTTTTTGGTTTTGCTTTAACAAAAAGCAAAACCAAAACCAAAAGCAATGTTTGGTTCAATTGACAGTCTCTAGGCTTGTGACCCAGGAATTAGAGTTTTCTTAGAAACCACCTACAGATGGCGTCAAAGGCATTTTTTTTTCCTGGTGTGATGTAAAGAAAACTTGTTTCCTGTGACCACGGCCTTGGAAAACCAACATAGACCAAAGATCAGAGGTATATCCAGTAAAAATTTTTACCCCCTAATTTATTTTATTGAGCTATAATTTGTATGCAATGAAATGTGAAGACCTTAACCATATAGTCTGGTGAGCTTTGACAACTGCTTACACTCCTATAACCCATACTTGCACATTCCTATCCAGATATGGAACATTTCATTTACCCTGGAAAATTTCCTCATGCCTTTACTCAGTTAATCCCAACACCCTCGAGAAAACTACTGTTTTGTTTTCTATCAACATAGTTTTGTCCAAGACTTCATATAAATGGAAGCATATTCTATGTACAATTTTGTGTCTTACATATTCTACTCATCACAGTGTTTTATGACTCATCGATGTTGCACATTTCAGTAATTCATTTCTTTTTCATCGCACAGTGATATTCCATTGTGTGAATAGACCACAATTTGCATCTTAATTCTCCTGCTGGTGGACATTAAGGTAGTTTCCAGATTGGGGTTGTTATGTTTAAGCCTGCTCTAAACTTTCTAAAAATCTTAATTCATAATCATGCTGGTCTGTTCCTAAAAAGCCTTTATCATGTTTTCTTTCTATTCATAGTTTGCCCAGAGTTTCTATAATGAATGGGTGTTGAATTTCATCAAATGCTCTTTCTACATTAAGAGTATCACATTTTTTCTTTATTTTGTTAAAATAGTGAAGTCTATTGATTTATTTTTAAATGTTAAACCAACCTTGCATTCCTGAGATAAACCCGCTTGGCCAGGATAGATTATTTTCTGTGTTGCTAGATTTTATTTGCTAATGTTGTGTTAAGGATTTTTGCATATATGTTTATGAAGAATATTGGTCTGCAACTTTTATTTCTCATAATATCCTTCATAGGTTTTGTGTCAGGGTTAAACTGGTCTCACAAAATGAGTTGTATTCACTTTTTTCTATTTTCTAGAAGAGTTTATACAAGATAGATATTATTTCTTTCTTAAATGTTTGATGGATTCACCAGAGGAGCAAACCTGATCTAAAATTTTCTTCTTGGGAAGGTTTCATCTATAAATTTGATTTCTTTAATGGATATGGAACTATACAGATTTTAATTACTATGTTATATACATTATTATATTATAAATTATATATGATATTATAGGGCATAAAATTATATTCTATATTACATAAATTATAATTTTCATTTAATAATCAAATTTTCTATTTTTGTGGGTCAGTATTGGTATCTTTCAAGAAATCTGTTTGCATCTAAGTTGTCATATTCATTGGCATAAAATTTCTCATACGATTACTATATTATCCTTTCATTGTCTGAAATAGCTGAACTGATATTCCCCCTTTCATTCCTAGTATTAGTATTTTATGTTTCGTTTTTTTTTTCCTGATCAGCCTTGCTAGGGATATACCAACTTCATTAATCTTCTCAAAGAAACAGCTTTCTATCTTCTCTATTGTTTGTCTTGCCTATTTAACTGCTTTCTGTTCTTTCTAGTTTCTGTTCACACTTTCTCTTCTCTGATTACTTTGGGTTTACTTTGCTTTCTTTTTTTTCTAGGCTTTTAAAGTAGAAGTCACTGATTTTAGGTGACTGATTTTAAAATGGAATTTCTTCTTTTCTAATAAAGTATTTAAATCTAAACATTTTCTTCTATCCCTGCTCTGCTACATCCCACATATTTTGGTGTGTTCTGTTTTCATTATTATTTATTTTTATTATATTTTATTTTATATTTTTATATTATATTATATATTATATGTATTATATCTTATTATATGTTGTCATTTATTTATTATTATTATTTTCATTACTATTATTATTTTCAATTTTTTCTTGTGATTTCTTTTTGATCCATGAGTTATTTAGAAGTGTATGGCTTGGTTTCTAAAGATTTGGGCAATTTTGAGATATCTTTTTGTTACTAATTTGTAACTTAATTCTCTATGATGAGAGAATTAAACTCTGTATAACTTAAATCCTTTGAAATTTAATGAACTTGTTTGACAGCCCAGCATATACTCTATCTTGGTGTGTGTTCCATGTGCATTTGCAAATAATGTGTATTTTACAGTTTTTAACTGTGTTCTATAAAAGCCAATTAAACACAGTGTTGTCCAGATCTTGTGGATCCTTATTGAATTTTTGTGTGTAACTTTTCTATCAGCCACTTACAGAAAGGTGTTAAAATTTCTAAACATGATTGTGGATTTGTCTACTGAGCCCTTTCATTATGTCAGTTTCATGTATTCTGAACTTGGTATTAAGTATATGTGCATGTGTAATTATTACATATTCCTGATAAATGGACCCTGTTATGAAATGTCCCTGCTTATCTCTGGTAGGATTCTTTGCCCTGAAATCTACTATGTCTGATATTAATATAGCCATTCTTATGAATGATCTTTCTTTCTTAAGAAAGCCAACTTTCTTATGATGAATATTTGCATGGGACATCTTTTTTCATAATTTCACATCTAAGAAATCTGTACCTTTATGCTTAAAGTATATCTCTCACAAGCAACATATCATTGGATCCTGCTTTTATCCAGCTTGAATCTCTACCTTTTGCTTATAGTGTACAGTCCATCTCCATGTAATGTTATTGAGACCATGGGATTTGACTCTATCGTTTTGCTATTTGTGTTCTATTTGATGCATCTGTCCTTTATTTATTCCTTTTTTGTTGCCTTCATTGGAGTTACACAAATATTTCTTAGTATCTCATTTTATCCCCTCTACTGGCTTTTAGCTATACCTGTTTATCTTTTAAGATGAACTACAATATACATTATTAATTTATTATAGTCCACTATATATTGTACTACCTCACATATATGCAGTTACTTATATAATATACTTCTCTTAACTTCCTTCTGCCTTTGCTATTGCCATATATTTTACTTATGCTTGTTACAACTCCCTCATTATTATTTCTATTTTAAATAGTCAATTGTCTTTTTAATAAATTTATTAATAAGTATGTTATATACTGTGTATTCACCATTTCTGGTGCTCTTCATTCCTCCCTGAAGGCCCCATCTTTCTGACTGTTATCTTCATTTGAGACTGATGGGCTTATGTGTACATTTCCTGGGTTGTGGTTTACTGGAATGAATTCTTTCAGCATTTGTTTATATAGAAAGGTCTCTATTTTTAACTTCATTTTTAAAGATATTTTTGCTGAATATAGACCTGTAGTTTGATGAGATTTCCCCCCTCCTTTTAGCCCTTTAAATGTTATTCTACAGCCTTCTGGTTTGCAGGGGTTTTGATGAGAAGTTTTCATGTTTACCATCATTCCCCTGGAGGTGATATTTCCCTCGTATAAGAATTCTGTCATTGTTGTTCCCAGCAAGTGGACTATGATATGAATAGATACAGCTTCCTGATGTCTGTCATACTTGGAATTTGTTGAGGCTTTTCAGGGACCACAATTATAAATGCTAGACTTCTTGATACGGCCCTATGATCACTAAGGTTATGCTTATTTTATTTTATTGTTAAAGATTTTACTTATTTATTTGACAGATAGAGAGAGACAGTGAGAGAGGGAACACAAGCAGGAGAAGCAGGAGAGGGAGAAGTGGGCTCCCCACCAAGCAGGGAGCTCGATCCCAGGGCCCTGGGATCATGACCTGAGCCAAAAGCAGATGCTTAACAACTGAGTCACCCTGATGCCCTGGTTATGCTTATTTTAAAAATGCTTTAAAATTTTTTGGATAATTTCTTGTGATCAGTCTTTAAGTTTAGTGACATTTTCTTCTGCAATGTCAAATCTGTTAAGCCCATTCAGTGATTTTCATTTCATATATTGTATTTTTCACTGACAATTTACATTTCTTTTCATGATTTCTATAACTTTGTTTTAATTCCTCTTCTGTCCACACTTAATATCCATATTTTCTTTTAAATCCTTGGATATATTTATGAAAGTTGTTTCAAAATCCTGGGCCATTAATTCTAACATCTCTGTCAACTCTGGATCTGTTTCTATTGACTATTTTTTCTCCTGAATATGTAATACATTTTCCTGCTTCTTTGTATATCTAGGAATTTGTTAGGGTATGCTTGACTTTTGGGATGTTATTTAGCTGAGAGTGTTCCCTCAGTAAGTGGGTTTTTTTTTTTTTTATTTGTTTGCTTGTTTGTTTTTTGTTTTATTTCATTTGCAGTTACTGCGTTTGCGGCTTAGACTGGTTTTGTCAAGGTTTGGTTGTAGGCTTTGTGAAGGCAGGTCTAAAGTTGTTCTTACTCTAGGGCTAGAATGGCATATTATTAACGTTTGATTATTCTGGAGTATCAACTAATTGCTGTGGGATTTTAGTGAAGTTCACTCTCTGGTTTATCAGAGCCAAAATATATCTGTAATTCCCATTCAGATTACACCTCACAAACAGTTGTTCTCTGTCAGACATCTTGGAGCCTCATCCTAAACATGTGTGGCTTAGTACCAGCCAAGATTCAAGGAGATCCTTAGTCATAATTTTGGGCCTCTCTTTTCTCAGGTGCCCTAACCTGAAAATGTCAGTCACCTCAGCCTCCCTGAATTCTAATCTACCTTTCCTCCACCCAGAAAAACCATTCTGTTTTGTTTGGACTCCACTTTTCTGTGCTTTGATTTACAACATAGCCTCAGGCAGATTTTTTTTTTTTTTTTTTTTTTTAATATACAATTTTTATTTTTCATAGGGATGAATGGGCAGTTCATCTGGAGCATTTCTCTTCTTCCAAAGCTTATGCCTCTCCATTGCCTAGCATCTAATGTCCAGCACTACTCCATACCTTTTGTTCAGCATTCTAGTGATTGAAAGTAGAAAGGAAATCTGATATCTATTTTTCTATGATGGCTAGAACCTGGTGTTTTATCCAGTGAGTTTGTGTTCCTAAGTTTTGCTCTAAGACCCTAGGAGTTTTGTAAGTCCTAGGGAAGGAAGGGCTAGGAGAACAAGGGGAGAAGAAGCCCTAATAATTAGGCTCCAAAATATCAATACTGGGAGAACTTAAGAGCAGTAGTCAGGTTCCAAGGAAGGACCTTGAATTTTCAGATGAATATCTCTTTTGCATAAAACATCAAGAAAATATCTATTGTCTATTTCAGAATGTGAAGATGGATTGTTGAGGAATAATATGGAAGAGATAAGGCTTCCTTAGCCTACTTTGAGACATGACTTCTAAACACCTGTTTTTCAAATAGTATGGTAGGCTGGAGAGTAAATTTCAATTGGTTGAAGAAAATAAAGCAACGTGGTCTTTCTTTTTTTTTTTTTAAGATTTTTTATATATTTATTTGATGCACATAGAGAGAGAGAGAGAGCACAAGCAGGGGGAGGAGCAGACAGAGGGAGAGGGCGGAAACAGGCTCCCTGCTGAGAAAGGAACCCGACATGGGGCTCCATCCCAGGATCCTGATCCGAAGGCAGAAGCTTAACCGACTGAGCCATCCAGGCACCCCAGCAAGGTAGTCTTTCTCATACACAGTGTTTGCAGAGTAAGCTTCAATTTCTCTAAAGAAACACTTGCAAAGACAATTAGTTAAATCAGTCTTTGCTGTGGCCATCTGCCATTATGGGATATTTTGTTCTGATCATGAGAAAACTTTAAAAACCATTAGAAACCTAACCAAAGCGTTCCTATAAACTCTTGAAAATCACACTACCAATGATTAAGAAGAAGGGTCTTTCTTTCTTTCTTTCTTTTTTTTTTTTTTTTGAAGATTTTATTTATTTATTTGACAGAGAGAGACCACAAGTAGGCAGAGAGGCAGGCAGAGAGAGAGGAGGAAGCAGGCTCCCAGAAGAGCAGAGAGCCTGATGTGGGGCTTGATCCCAGGACCCCAGGATCATGACCCAAGCCGAAGGCAGGGGCTTTAACCCACTGAGCCACCCAGGCACCCCAAGAAGAAGGGCCTTTCAGTGTAAAACTGAACCATAAACACTAAAAAGATTACATTTATCTAGTGTACTTAGAGTAACAAAGAAGGAAAAGTGAGACTAACATCCCTTTTTGACATGTATTTATCCATCTGCAATAATTATCTTGCTGATAACTACAACAAAATACATTTTGTAAGCTATCAACTAAGCATACTATTTATAATTCATAAAAGACTTTTTTTTTCATCTTTAAAAGAGAAAAATGTCTATTTGAAGGAATTCAGTCCTGATCCCAAGTTTTTAAGCTCCTTGAGAACCAAGAAATCCACTGCAGCTCATTTCAGCAGTGAAAGGATTTTATTGTAAAGAGAATTAAGCAGCTAAAGTTGAAGGAGGCCCAAAGATGAAGGATTGGAAGATGCCAGGAATAACCAGGAACATGCCCCAAGCTGGGCTGCCGAGCTGCCTCAGTGAACCATCAGAGGCTACTACCCCCCAACTGTGGCTGCCATCACAGCCCAGCACTAGACATTACTGCCAGCTACTCTGGGACCAGAGCTTCTACAAAGTAGGGGTTCCTGCTTTCGCTCTTGCCAGATGGATTCTGTGCAGAGCCTGTCTCTTGCCACCACCAGCTTTCAAACAAATTCAACACAGATAGGTCTGGTTGGTGGACTCAGTTTCCAAGGTTGCACCCTTACTACATAAGAGGCTGGGAAACCAGATTTGGGCTTCTATGTACCAGATGGGAGATCACCCCAACACAGGAACAAATTTCATCCATAGCTGCCAGGCAGAAGCCAACAAGTAAAAATATGGATAAATAAATAAGGAAAGCAAGGAGGAACCTTATAAGTTATTTGGATCAACTCTCTTATTTTAAAAAAATTTGAGGAAACCAAGGCACATGGACAGGAAGTGACTCATCACCGATCTACTCCTTCTCACTCCAGATTCACTTTTCAACTCTCAGGGATGACAAGTACATTGTGTACTCCCTTCTTCCGCTTGCGCAGAAGACACCTTGAATTGACTATGATACTCATTCTTGTGGCCAGTTGTAAGGCTCAGATCTGGCCTTACAATTGTTCTCAACACAGCCCCTGGAGCAACTGCACCCACAATTGGCACAAAAAATGAAACCTCTTTGCCATCCCTGTACTGCACGAGGCTGACATTCACTCAACAAATTCTTAAATGAATTAATGAATAGAATAAGATTTAGTATAATTAACACTCTTGGAGTCCACAAAAGATATTTTAGGTTATTGGTTAGATGATCTCTTTGAGACTTAATGTTTATTATGCCCAATCGTTTCTATTTTGGTTACTGGCACAGAGTCGTAATTTGTTCATGACTATTAAAAAAGACCAGGCTGCCACTCGTTGTCTTGCCAACAATAGCACCAATCTGCCCATTCATTCGGATGAGTTTTCACTCTTTGCTACTGTCAAATGTCCAAGTGGGTGAGACGATGGCTTGGGAGGTCTCTTTCTGGTAGGGGAGGCAATAACCACCCAGATGCCACTATACTCCCATCATTTCCCTGTGGATGTGGGTGGATGGCTAACCAATGCTCTAGCTTCCATCACTGAAATCCAGTGTGGGTTTCACTATGTAGTATTAGCGTGCATCAAATCCAGATATGAAACAGGAGTGGTTCCTACTGAGATAATTCAGTGAGTATGATGTTGGTATAAAATAGTCACAGGTGTTTTTTTTTTTTAATAAGTTATGCTACTGGATCCAAGTGACAGAAATCTCAATTGTAAATGGCTTTAAAAGAAGACAAAAAAGAACTTTATAGTCTCCTTGACACAAACGTCAAGGAGCAGATCTGCTTCCAGGGACTCAGATGAGGTTATCTCCAGATTTTGCCTTCTATAGTGTTAGACCTTGTCCTCAGGCTTCATAGAATAGCAACTGGGAGCTCCAAATTCCTACTCTCCCAGGCTCAAGTCCAGTGGAACAGACAGCACTTCTTGGGAGTTTCTCCATAAGTAGTATTATTCCCTCCAACTGCAACAACTTGGTTCATGTGAACGTTCTGGAACCAGTTACTGTGGCTTGGGTGATTCGGTGTTCTGACTGGCCATGTCTAGATCACATGTTGCTCCTGGATCTGAGGTTGTAACCAATATATTACCTAAAAGCAGTGAATGTCCACTATAAGGGCATCCTCGGACACTATTCAGCAGGGAAAAAAGAGCACGCTTGAAGAGAGTTTAATGAAGGAACCACACATGATGTGTGAGCAATGGTGAGGAAATCAACAAGGGATGGAGAAATGTACAGAACTAGGAACAGTGGGAAACCATTACCACCCCTGGGGCTGAAGGGCCAAGGAAGGGAGCTGTTACTGGGACTGGGTGAGAGGCATAGCCCTGGGTATGAGCCATCAGTAAGAGCTGTGCCCACACATACATATGGGAACACAGCCATTACCGAGGCACAGCCCAGAAGGGAGGGAGTAGAGAGACCAAATTCCTCCACCCTCGCTCCCAACTTCTGACCTCCTTCTAGGGCCTTCCATTGACCAAACATAACCAGAAGCCAGAGGGCAAGGAGCTGGAGTGACAGTCTGCAGAACCCAGCCTCTTGGCACAGAGAGCAGGGTGAAATAGGGCTATTGGGTGAATCTGGAGAGGCGAACTAATAACCAGCACCTCTATTTTCTCTAAACCAAGGGTTAGCAAACTAGAGCCCATGGTCCAATCTGGCCCTCGCCTTGTTTCTATAAATAATGTTTTATTGGAACACATGCAATAAACTAACTTATTTACTTGTTGTCTATGGCTGTTTATGTGCTATAATGGCAGAGTGGAGTATTGTGAGAGGAATTGAGAAACATACCAATTCGTGCATGTGTATGTTTCCCCCAACACCAAGCAATCCTCCAACACTCCGACACTCCAATAACCAGGTGTCCTATCATTCAATTAAATTCCTACCCTATCTGAACACAGTATAAGATCCCTCAGTTAAAGGCTCAGTCCAATAGGACTATTCCCTTCATCTCCCAATTCAGATGCCACTTGCAGGTCCAGGTTGTCAACTGTGCTGCTGACAGACCAGCTATAGATTAGAGGTCCCAAAGACCCCCTCCTTGCATTAATTTGCTGGAAAGGCTCACAGGACTCAGAGAAACATTTTACTTACTGGACTGCCAATTTATTATAAAAGGATGTAACTCAGGAACAGCCATCTGGAAGAGATACACAGGTCAATGTATACAGGAAGGGGCATAGACCGCCTGTGCCCTCTGGACAGGCCACTTTCCCCAAATTTTCATGTGTTCACCAACCGAGAAGCTCTCCAAACCTCCTCCTTTGGGTTTTTATGGAGACTTCATTATATAGGCATGACTGATTAAATCATGCCATTGGTGTTTGGACTCAATCTCCAGTCCTTCTGAAGGTTGAGGATAGGAACAGAAAGTTCCAACCCTCTAATCACATTGTTGACTTCACTGGAAATAAGCTTCTATCCTTAGATGAGGTACAAAAGTCACTTCACTAATATTACAAAAGACTTGTTGCTTTCATCATAGGAAATTCCAAGGGTTTTAGGAGCTCTGTGCCAGGAATGGGACAAAGACTAAATATATATTTCTTATTATAAATAATGTAATATCACAGAAACCATATTATTCACAAAGCTTAAAGTATTTACTATCTGGCCCTTTATAGAAAAGATGCACTGACGCTTGGACTGGGCCAACTCATCCACTATGCCTCACACATAGAAGATAGTCAAACAAATTTCTATTGAATGAAAAAATAAATGAATGACTGGAAGCTTCACCAAAAATCACAATGTGAATGACCCTCAGCCTCAGGACTATGAGATAACTGAGATTACACGCCCCCCAAGCCTCTTCCCTTTATTCCAGAGCTCCTTAATGAGGTTTACTCCCTTCCTCTTTGTCTACTGCTACAGTCCAACCACCACTGTACCTTTTGATTTCTGCTGTTGCTTTGTCCCACAGTTTAATTGATACTGTCATTTTCTTTGGCTACTGTATTACTGTTGCCTCTTCTAGGAATTTGGAAGTGGGTATGCTCCTAAAAGACTATTATGTCTTTTAGACTTCTAAATGGGAACTTTCTCTTATCACTTTCATGTCCCCTCTTTGTGCTAACTTGGGACAAGAATGTCAGAGGCTAAGGGTTCATTGCATAGCCTTGTCAGATATCATTTTCAAAACTTTCTTGCCCTCCCCAGAAACAAGAGGAACAAGGTGGAATTCAGGTGCTTGGATCTTTTCCTCTCTCCGAGAGAGTTCCTGGCGTACTCATGGTTCTCTCCACAAAACTTGAGACCCTCTGCTTCTATTCAGAAGTGTTAGCCTTAGTGTTGTATCTCTGCAATCCCATTACTCATACATGAATTCATTCACTCAACAGGAGGTCTTCCAAGGGTCTGCCAACAGTTCTCTTTCCCAGCAGCCTCAGTCATCTTTACTACCCCATAGTCTTTGAGGTAGGATGCAGATTGGCCCCTACTCTTTGACCTAACTATACCCCCTGCCCTCATTTAAATAGGCATATGGGGGTACCTCGGTGGCCCAGTCAGGTTAGCGTCTGACTCTTGATTTCGGCTCAGGTCTCAATCTCAGGGTGGTGAGATGGAGCCCCACAGTGGTCGCCACGCTGGGCATGGAGCCTGCTCAAGATTCTCTTTCTCCCTCTGTGCCTCCCTCTCCCACTCATGTGTGCTCTCTCTAAAAACAAAACCAAGCACAAACAAACAAGACAGACTACAGGGCAACAGTGAGAAAGATGGGTCATCTCTGAACAACATGGCATGTGGCCAATTAAGCCCAAATTCATCCAACACACTTAATGACATATTAGGGTTCTCCAGAAAAACATGTATATACATTTCTATATGCATGTGTGCATATATATACACTCACACATATACACGTAGGATTTTTTTTTTTTTTTTAATAAGGAATTGGTTGAGAAGGAGGCTGAGATTCTGGGGGCTGAGAAGTCCCACCATTTGCTGTCCACAAACTGCAGACCAGGAATGTCAGCGGTGTGTTCAGAGGCCTGAGAGCTAGAGGGCCAGTGGTACAGACTCCCGCCCTGGTTGGACAGCCTGAGAGCCAGTAGCACTGAGGGTAAGAGAAGACCAGGAAGGGAACTCAGGCAAAGATGGAGGGTGTTCTTCCTTCCTCTACCCTTTGTTTTCTTCAGACCCCCAAGGATTACCTGATGGCCCTTCACCTAGGGAGCTTAATCCACGTAGTCTACCAGCCGAACGTGAGTCTCCTTGGAAACAACCTCATAGGCACAGTCAGAAATAATGTGTAACCAGATATCAGGGTGGCCTTTAATCCAGTCAGGTTGACACATAAAATTAACTATCACAGATGTACATAGTTGTCATGAGCGTGCTGTCTGGCAGTCAGGCACGGAGGGTAGGTTCATCTGTAAATGCTATGATCGCTGGGTCTTACTGAACTTTAATAGGGATCAGTGGGAGAGAGAAGGGCAAGTGGGAGGGGCGGGGGTTGCGGAGACTCTGAGTCATCTTTCAAGATTCCTGTTCACAGGTAGGGCTGGGAGACCAGTTGGGTGCCTGGAGAGAGGAGGGGAAGCAGGGAAGAAGCCAGACCAGAGAGCGGAGGGCAGCAGCTGACTCACAGTGCCCTGCAGATAGTTTCGGCAAAACTCCCTCGTGGGCCCGGTTTCAAGATACGCCCACTGCTAGTAACAGTCCCTCACGGTCCCATCAGTGATGCTGGGTCCCTGATCGTCAGCAGGAAGCCCACAATGGCTCGTCTTACCCAAGTGAAGAGCCAGAATTCAACACCCCGCCTGAAAGCAATCAAGTTTCTGGATGATTACTGAAAAGAGAAAGCAGCCTTGCCCTTCCGTCCGGAAGGGTACATGCAGGTGCAGACGAGACCCAAACGAGAGGCCTCAGCCAACCTCCCTGGCACGCTACTCTCAGACCTCCAACCTCTAGAACTTCTCGAAGCTCAGCAAAGAGGGGAAATCCATTGAGAACAGTCTGTAAAGCGGCCCCCTGGGGACCCAGGTCTTCTCCTCCTCTCACAGACAAGGAAATGCAACCATGGGAAGGGGCACATGTATGGCTTACACACGATCATCCGGTGTTTTCTTGGGGCCAGAACCCAGCTGCCTGTCTCCTACCTCCAATGCTCTAAAACAAACAAACAAACACAAACCCAACCAACCAAACAAAAAACACAAAAAACCCTGAGAAATAGCCCAAATTGGATAACGGCACATTCACAAGCATCCACATTACAAACCCAACCATCCTACTACAAGAAGAGAAATTCTGATGGCACCTGGAGGAAAAAGGACAGGACACATGGTGGACTGATGGCCTACAGGCCCCATCTGGATAGATGTACATTTTATTTGGTCTGTACAGGATCTGAAAAAAGTTTAGGTGTCACCATTTCAAAGTGGAGGTATTAAAACTAGATGTAGCCATTTCTAATGTTCCCTGGGAGGCTGTGGCAGCATCTGGCCGTCTTCCCTCCATGGCAGTATTTCCTTGGAGGTTAACCACTGCCTTGTTCCTTCTCCCAGGCAGGGCACTCGCCATTCCTCGCCTGCAATTGTTTTAAAGACGAGCAGAGGAAGAGGCTGACTCTGGACTTCAGAGAAAGGACTAGAACCCACATTGGGCAAATGGGTTGGGGAGCGGAGGGAGAAACTTTCTTGGAATGTGGACTTTAGCTCAGTATCAGAATGAATTTTGGACACTTCTCCTGAAATGGTCCCAGAAAGGGTTTGGACACAGAAGCTCATCCAACAGGGAAAATGAAGAAGGCATTCTTCCACTCATTACCTTGGGAACTGGACTCTATCCCCTTCAAGGAGTGCTTTCAGAATGTTCAGATTTAACACGATTCTTTTTAATTGGATAACACAGCCATCGTGTTAATACGTGCATAGTGAGGGGTGCCTAGGTGGCTCAGTGGGTTAAGCCTCTGCCTTCAGCTCAGGTCATGATCCCAGGGTCCCCAAATCTGGCTCTCTGCTCAGCAGGGAGCCTGCTTCCTCCTCTCTCTCTGCCTGCCTCTCTGCTTGCTTGCGATCTAACTCTGTCAAATAAATAAAATTTAAAAAAAAAAAGTGCAAGGTGGACTGCCCCTCATGCCTCAGCTCCCCTCTGGGAGGCAATTGTGCTTTGCTTTGTGTCTTTCCAGAAATGTTCTGTGCATATGCACACTTACATAGTTTTCCTTAGAGAAGGAAGAACTCACTATAAAGAAAGAGATTACAGAGAGATTTTCAGATTTACCCGTACACATTTTCACCAGTCCCTCCTCCTGGGACTCTTCAAACACACACATCTGATCATGTGAGTCTCCTATCTCAAATCCCCCCATGGCTTCCCATGGTACTTGAGTACAGGACAAACTCTAGCCAGGCTCCCAAGGGCCCGAGCCACCTGGACGCTGCCTCCCCTTGGTCATCGCTTCTTGGCAGTGTGGTCTTACATGCCTTGTTCCCGCCAGAAGGATGTCCCCTGCACTTCCTGCTGGGAACCACACTCTCCCTTGTGTCCCTTCTGTGGTACGTGTGGCTCCATTTGTCAGTGTCACTGTTCACTTCAGCTTGTCATTTACCGAGTGCTCAATTACGGAGGCTTTCTTGGACATCTAGGCCAGCTAAGTGTCCTCCCCACCTCCCCCACCCTGGTATCTGCCTGCCAGGTGGTAACACTCCCTACAACTTAAGGTAATTGCTCCCACCACGGCCTGTCTTCCCAGGCAGGCTCTGGGAGGCCAGGGACTCACCTGTCTTCACTCATCTCTGTGTCTCCAGCCTTCAGCACATGTCTGATAATAGAGACGACACTAATACACAGTCACGGAAACAATGAAGAAGGTTGCCACAGAGGTCAAGAAAGATCCCGGGCTTTGCTACTCACACCCCACTCCGTTTCTTGGCACAAATGTATCTTGGTGGCTGGATAACTTGTTTTCTCAGAAGTGAGAGAGCATTTTTATGTTAAGAACACAAATTCCAAATGTCCATTTTCTGATATTTAAAGATAAGTCACACTGTACGAGACATAAAATAAGGATTTCCTTTGATCTATCTGCTGCTTGGCTATGAAAAACTTTGATCTTCTGACAAAGAACTCCGAATTTGCATTAAACAGCCACTAAACAGATCATAATTTTCTGTGCCCAGAACAATTAACCAACAGATGTTTGGAAAGGGCATTTAAGGAAATGAAAAATGATTTATAAGAATACAATGGTGCCAATAATTTCGTGCCCCCAAAGCAATCATATTTAAGAACTGTTAAAAACAAGACAACAGGCCCAAAATGGAGATGCTTATGCTAAGCCCTACATCACCAAACCAAGATTATTATAATTACACTTTTGGCTGTCCCAGGAATGCAAACTTAAACCAATCAGGATTCACCTAAACAATGTTAAGTCATCTGCCTGGTAGACCCTTGCCATCCCCTAAAGGAAAGGAACTTAGCAGTCAGCAACTTGATTTCCTGCCTTGTGTAACTTCCTCGTCCCTGCTCCCTTCTTGCCTGTAAGTTTTTTCACTTGTACAGCAACCCCAGGCTCTTTTATTTCTGCTAGATCGGATGTTGCCCGATTCAAATTGATTTTTGCTCAGATAAACTCTTAGAACTTTTAATGTGCTTCAGTTTAATTGTTTTGG
This sequence comes from Lontra canadensis, assembly GCF_010015895.1. Classification (NCBI taxonomy): domain Eukaryota; kingdom Metazoa; phylum Chordata; class Mammalia; order Carnivora; family Mustelidae; genus Lontra; species Lontra canadensis. Next base: position 8,723,992 of record NW_022631046.1, on the reverse strand, counting down.
TGTTAGAAGATGGAAAACCAAAGGAGAGGCTCTCCAACGCCCCCAGGAGGAAGTAAACATGGGTACCTGTCGAGTCCCCCACAGCCCGCTGCTTTCCCGCTGCCTCGGGACATGATGGGAAGTCCCCCCCTCGGGACATGATGGGAAGTCCCTCTCAGATCCTCCGCAGCTCTGGTGTTAGAAGCTTCCAGGCTTATCTGAGCATTTCTTTCTCTGGACTGGGTCCGACTTGGAAATGAGACTGGGTCAACTTAAGCTGGACTGGGGGCGGGCCATTGTCAGATTTCAGGTGAATCAAATTTTGTTTTAATGCTGAACAAGCAGGATAAGCTTACCAAAGATAATCTCCAATTACAGCTGCCGCAGCTGAGAACTTTTCACCTAGATAAGCTTATCCATTTACAAGGTGCCCTACAGATAAGGGGATCCCATTCCCAGCAAGGGGAATAAGGGAAATTTATTCTTCTCCCTCTACAGTTTCTGGTGACCAGGATGAGACCTGCTGGGACCCTCCACTCACTCCAGAGCCCGTCGACAAGATCCTGGGAAACAGGGCAGAAGTGGGCAAAAGGTGAAATTCTTATCCAAGGGGCTGTCCCAGAATTCTACGTGTGATGCCTGGTAGGGAGAAGCTTAGACTTTTGGGCAACATTAAACATCTAGAAAAATGTTCCTGAGAAGTGTCACCCACACTGCGTTGTCTATCTTGGGTCCGTCTCAAGGCTGTGGTTTCTCCTTCGAGGCTGGATCACTACCAAGCCTTGATCGCAGTCCCCTTCTGGGGCAGAAGATTTAAGTAAGAACCTCCACCCTCTGCTTCCAAGTCCAGGAAATCAAAGGAGCCTGGCAGCGGGAGTTACAGGAATCCTACTTACACTGCTGTGAGCACATTTTCCTCCAGGAAGATTCCGTCCCTTCGAGGACACCCTCTTTCTCTGCCCTCCCCTGCCCCCTCATGATGGATACTTTGTTGTGTGCTCCGGAGGCCAAGGTCCAGGACCTGGGCGGCCGCTCTGTGTTTGCATGCAGTAGGGTAAGACCATGAACCACAGGACGTGGATAGAAAGGACCGTCAGGGGGCAGCACCCCCCACCCCATGCCTCCTCTTAGAAAGCTCCTGTCCAACAAGTTGCCACCTCCCAGTCCCTTAGAAGGAATCAGGACCTCGGGTCCTGTAAGTGTGAGTAGCTGTCATTCCTTCACCTTCCTGATATTTCATCCCGCGGCCACTCCGCCCTTCAAGTGAGGCTGTTTTGAGTTTTGGCCTATGCGCTGGGAATTGCAGAGCAGAAGAAAGAAAACAGGACCCTCTCCTGAGTTGTTTTTTGTTTTTGTTTTTGTTTTTTCAAGTTAAGCCCGTAAGAGGACTAACAAGACAACAAAAACCAGAGCAGGCGCAGCAGATTTGGAAGAGCCCACGAGAAGGAGGAAAACTTCTAAATGTTCTTCAGATGCTGGGTGGAGGGGGATAAGCGAAGCAGGGAAATCGTGAGTGCATGGACAGGGCGTAGAACTCTGGCAAAGGGGAGCCTGCATTTTCCTCCTGGGCACAGCCTGGGGAGAGGGGTGCAGCAGGGAGTAGAAATGGCCCAGAGCTGGGTAGGTGCGGGAAGAGCCTCAGGTAATCAGGGAGCGTATCCCGGGCCCTGAACTGACCTATGTGTCCGAGAGTGGTATGCCATCAACACGGCCCCTCGGACAGGCTCCCCGAGTTTCTTGAGCCTGCACCATCAGCAGTTAGAACAAGGCAGGGCTCAGCAGCACACTGTGTGTACCTACACCCGAGTGCTGCTGGATGGAGAAGCAGGGACAAGGAGATGACCCTGTGGTCAGGGAGACCCCAGACGACGGATGCCGGTGCCTTGGCACTTTGTCTGGCTCCGGGAGTGAGTCAGGCAAGGAGACTGAGCTGAGACCACCTCTCCATCCCTACCCCTGTCCCCCTAAGGAAATGGAGGCTTAGGATGTAACTTAAGTCAGTCATGTGGGTTGACTGATACTCTTATATCCTATTGGATAGAATTCCACTCTAGGGAAAAATGAAGGATGCACGGATCCACTAAAAACCACTGAACAGATAAATACCCCACATTCATAGTGGTTACCTATAGGTGGTGAAACTACTGGGTCTTTCTCTTTCTCCCACCTTCTCCCCTTCCTTCCTTCCTTCCTTTTCCTCTTTCTTTCCTTCTTTCTTGTCTTTCCTTCTTTCCTCTCTCTCTCTTTAAATGCATCTTCACGTCTAGTTTTTCATAATGAACTATTTTCTAAATTTCTACAATGAACTTATTTCGTTAGGAAAAAAAGCAACACAGTAAAATAAGAAAAATGAGAAAATAATCAGCTTTCAGGGTTTATTCCATTTTATTCTGGAGGATAAAGGAGATTCCATTGATGAATGTTTGGTTTTCATGTTGGGCCTGGGACAAGCGGAAGATCTCCGGTGTACTCTGGACTGTCTTTTGTCCTTCCTTTTCTTCTATAAATATCTGGGATTCTGGTCTTGCTAGAAAGCTTCCAAGAGCCTTCTTTGCAGAGGACCTGCCATTTTTATCTGCTAAATAGGCTTTTGTCCTTCACAGTTTGGGAGTTTGCTGTTCAAAGAGATTATATTTAAGGCACTTTCCCTCCTCCATCTGAGCAGGACACTGGCTGTCTTATTGACCTGCTGGCTAACTGACAGCATTTGATTCTGAGGGCAAAATCTAAATAATATTAAGGGAATTCATCAAGAGGAGGCAATCCCATTAAATTCCCAAATCCCTGTAATGTAGAGAAATGGCCAAAATAGTCGTGTTCTGTTTTGATCAGAACCTATCGCCCTCGCGCTGTTTCATATGAACACCTGATAAGAAATTAAATGAACCATACTAAGTGAACCATATACCGTGTACCTTTCTAATTACCATGTGGAATCCCCACAGAACCCAAACAGGCCTTCGGGATAACCTAGCCCTTGAATCACTTTGTGAGAACTAAGAAAATGAAAATTCATTTAAATCTTGGCCTATGGCTAGGCAAGTATATTTATTGCCTCCTGCCCCCCCAGATCTTATCTGTTCTGGTTTTAAAATTCTAGGCTGAAAGCATTTTGCCTTTTCCATGCCATTAACTCCTACCCACCCACGCCCCTACATATGGAATAATTAGAAGATTCAGGGTGAGTCTTTGATGGCTTTCAATATCTAGAAGTTGCAAGAAGGTGATTTCTAAAAACTACCTGCTAATGTGATAAGTCAGAGATCTGATTCCTTCCCCCCAACAGCCATGCCCTATTGCTTCTACCTCGTGCCTATTTCTTGAATGAGAACAGCTTTTCTCCATGTTCACAGACACTTCCCCAGGCCAGCCACGGATACTGCCGTCTCAGCTTCCCATCTGGTCTTCAGGAAGTGCCATCCTTCTAAAACACAAGTGCGAGCCTGCCTTTATCTCTTCCAGCACTCTGCGATAGATCCCCACTGCTCTTAGGCTAAGACTGAAACTCCTTCTCCTGGCTTTCAAGGCTTCTCATTAGAGGTTGCAAACCAGAAGCCTGTGGGCTGATAGGTTTTGCTTGGCTCTCATTGTGCTTTTATAAATTTCAAGTAAAGCCAATGTTTATAATTTTGAAAATTCCGTGTACAAATCAAAATGTAAGGCTTCCTTTGGAAAATCAGGGTATCTGCTAACACTGGGCACAGGCTCTCACGTGGAAAGAACAGTTTCGGGCTGAGCTGGGGTCTCCCACGTGGACGGAGGCTCTGTTCCTCCGCTCTCAGTCTGTACCACCTTGTCCCAGGTCCTTCCGATGGTTCTTTGAGGTCACCTGTGATGCCGTGGCTGCATGGGGGGGTACGTGACTGACCCCAGGACACTGTCCCATTTCATCTCGTGCTGCTCTTCCTCCACGCATGCTGGTCCAGGTGTGCTAACTTCTCTCAGTTTCCCCCCGCCCAGCCCACCCTCCCATATGCACAATCTGGGCTCTCCGTCCCCTCAACTTGGGGATGTCTAATTCCAACCCATCCTTCAGGTCTCAGTTGAAATGGTCCTTTCTTAGGAAAGCCTGCTCTGACCTCACCGACCAGGACCCCACCTCAGGTCGTGTTTTCATTGTCCCTCCTAAGAGTGCCCTCTCGTGTAGGCCCAGCAGTGTGTGCTGCCTGGGCGTCAGGTGAAATTGGGGGGTCTCAAAGGGCACCCCCTGGCAAGCTCCCTTCGCCCTCTGCTCCCCAGCCGAACTAGCCTCCTCGCCCACGGCCCAGGTGTGGCTCCTGCCCCTCCCTGACAGCAGGTTCCGGTTCCCTGCCACCTCGAGGAATTATTCAAACAAGCCAGTTACATCTTCGAAGGAACCAAGGGCCCCCATCTTCTTCTTTTTCTTTTTTAAGACTTATTTATTTGTAAGAGAGAGAGAGAGTGAGCACAAGCAGGGGGAGCAGCAGAGGGAGAGGGAGAAGCAGTCTCCCCACTGAGCAGGGAGCCCCATGCAGGGCTCCATCCCAGGATCCCAGGATCATGACCTGAGCTGAAGGCAGACGCTTAACTGACTGAGCCGCCCTGGTGCCCCGCACCCCACCTTCTTGATAGTGCAAAGTTTGCCTCTCACAGCCCTGACGATTCACTCTCTCAGTGCAACCCTTTTGTGACCTCATGGGACCTGTGGCGTCCTCCTCCCCCAGGCTGTGAGTATATACATAACCAAAACTGCTGTAGCCCCCACCCTCCCGCCCCCCCAACCCCCCCGTCCAGGGTTGAGTGGGATGTGTTCAGCCATCCCTATAGCCTGAGGTTGGGAATCCCTCCTTCAGCAACAGGGGGCAACTAAAACACCCCCCGGGGACCATCACTACTTGCTCACTTGCCTTTCCCACTGCCCTGGACCATCTGCTCCATGAGGCCAGGGACCAGGAGAATGAGGACAGGTGGATTGTTTGCCTCCAAATCCCCAGTCCATACAGCACACAGCCTGGCACACAGAGGGTGCCCCGTAAACTCTTGCTGGAACTGTCTCTCCAGGGTGGTGGGCGTCTTCTTGCTGGACAATTCAGCCAGAGCGCAGAAGGTGAGCATCCTTCGGGGACAGCAGACGAGGTGTGGCCTGGATGGCCCTGCACTTCTCAGCTCTCCAGAGTCTGTGATGCCACGGGTCTGTCACTTCGTGTCAGACTCACGCAATTGCTTGTTTTGCCAAATAAGCCAGGGTAGAAAACCAGCCATTTTTCACCAGAAAGCAGAGCTGTCAGTTTTCAAGACGCACTCACTAATGTTAAACCATCTTCATTTTCCAGAACAAGGAGCCCAGTGCAAGGAGCAGGACAGTGCCGCGTAAGAGACGAAAACGGTGCAGAACTGAATGCCATTTGTTCTGAAGAGCGCTGTCACAGCGCCCAGGGGCTTACTGGGAAAGAAAAAAAAAAAAAAAAACACCCTACCATCTGCAGATGGTTTAGCAACAAATTTATGCCATTTCCATGTGTTAGTAATGTAGTTCTAGAAGTGAATCTAACCGAGGGGCTGTTTTAGCAGCGAGGATGTTCTCACTTAAATCCAGAAAACCATTTCCGTCACTTCCAGATTTTTAAAGATCGAAATCCAGCTGAGTTTCTGTAATATGCCATTTCAACATCTTGGAAATGAATGCATGTATTAAGATAGTAGCAACGCCAGTGGGTCATCACGAGGCATTGTAAAGCATTGCCTTGCAACATTATGGTACTTCGAAGAGGATATATATTTGTAGTTTAAATGTTAAGGATGCTTCTCGGATTTTTCTTTCATTTATTGAGTTAAAATCCAAACTGTTTTAGAGGCATAAATTTTTGCATATTTTAGAGTTATAAATTTTGAAGTTTATGAAAAATTTATGCCAGTCAGACCAATCAGAGAAGGAGCTGGAAATGCTTCATTTCAGATTTATGCCTACACATGAAACTAACTGGACTAAGTTCAATTCATAATTTCATCAAAACTTTGGCTTAAGAAAATCTTAGTTTTGTTCAAACTCTATCCCCAGGGTGAGAAAGGATGTCAAATAGAGACAAATTATTAGAACAGAAAAACCCTGCTTTCCAAGGGAGACATGGAGTGAAGTGGTTCTGAGCTCAGGCCTTAGATCTCACTGCCGTGGGTTCTAATCTTGTCTCTGTCACTTATGAGCTGCCTCATTTTGAACAAATTACTTAACCATCCCCAACCTCATCGTCTTAAAATGGCAATAATAGGAATATTTATGTCATGGTAATGGTGTGAGGATTATAGGTGAAAATGGTTATAAATGCTTGGGGTGCCTGGGTGGCTCAGTGGGTTAAGTCTCTGCCTTCGGCTCAGGTCATGATCCCAGGGTCCTGGGATCGAGCCCCACATCGGGCTCTCTGCTCGGCAGGGAGTCTCCTTCCTCCTCTCTCTCTGCCTGCCCTCTGCCTACTTGTGATCTCTGTCTGTCAAGTAAATAAATAAAATCTTTAAATAAAGAAAATGGATATAAATGCTTAACATAGCTACTAGCACATAGAAAACACTCCTTAAATGTCTATTATTATTATTATTATTATTATTATTTTAGATCAGTTTCACAAAATATCCCAGCAATGAAATCTTTGAAAATTCTATTCTCCAACTGGCTATTGGAATCCAGAATTTGCCTCTTAGATAGCCATGGCCATTGGTTCCCCACCAGTTTCCATAAATTAACGTTCATTAACATGTGACTGTGCCAATTCCCAGAAGTGAAAAAGCCAAGGAAAAGTAGGGATGGAATTTGGTACTATAGACAGTAATATAAAATCAGGAAAGGACATTATCTTTCAAGTCATTAATGAATCAAAATCCCAGCCAAGGCATCAGGTCTTCTGGGTAAGGAATCATTACCACACAGAAAATGGCAGGCCCCAGATTTCCTTGGATCCAAGAGCATCAGCCCCAATTATCATGTGATGTCCTTGGGGGGCTGTCATGCCATGACTGGGCTTGGCCATCTGGAGTCCAGGACACAAGGCCTGAAGTGATAATGGCCATCTCCAGTAGTTTCAAGTTTCCACCATTGGACTGTTGTCCCCATGAGACTTAACAGGAAAAGTTGGTCTCGGCACTGGCATGCTGTGTCCCTATCTTCAATGGCTGTCCTCTAGCTCTAATTTTCTGCAGCAGAAACATACATCACTTTGGACATTGGTCAAGTAAGATAGACAAGATTATCCAACTTCTTCAGAAAAGAATAATAATTTCACCTGGATAGAACTAACTGTGGCCAGCATTCTGAGGATTATCTCACCATGACTTACTTGTAGGAAGGCAGGTACGAAAGCAAATTCTCCTTCACCTCCCAAGAGGCAAGTACTCAATGTGAAAAGGACACACAGTTCGCTTATCGTTGCCTTCATATCTAAACTGTTGCAGGTTAACATGATCTACATGCACAATTCAAAAATATATAAACATCCTGTCGGCGGGAATCATGGCAATCATCTTACTCACTGTGGTACGCCTAGAATCTAGCCCCGTCCCTAGAACACAGTGGGTATTGGTGAAGATTTAATGAATGAATAAGGGGTAAATGAATATATATGTGCTCTCTCACTTCTGTGCCTCAGTCTGAAATCTCTTTCTACCTTTGTCCATTCAGTAAACTTCTACTCGTCCTGAAAGTTTCTCCTCAGTTGCCATTCATCCTATAAAATCATTGCTTTTATTTATTTATTTATTTATTTATTTATTTATTTATTTATTAGACAGAGATCACAAGTAGGCAGAGAGGCAGGCAGAGAGAGAGGAGGAAACAGGCTCCCTGGGGAACAGAGAGGCTTGATCCCAGGATGCCAGGACCTGGACCCAAGCCGAAGGCAGAGGCCCCAACCCACTGCGACACCCAGGCACCCCCAAAACATTGCTTTCATTTCAGGTAGGGGAAGTCCTCATCTCATCTGCCCTGGTATCCAGCTCATATCTCCAAGCCAAGGTTTCTAGATGCAAACAACAAAACCCACTCTGGCCGGTTCAAGCAGAAAGAGATTTGTTAAAGGATCTTGGGGGCCTCACAGAATTTTGAAGAAGGATCAAGAACCAGGCTCTCAGTGCTGCCTCACTAGAAGTACGCGGGGGAAGAGGCACTAGCTGCTTGAGGAAGACGGGGCAGTTACTGCTGCTGATCCCTAGCCCTGATCACCCAAAGCAGACCTGAGGAGACAGGCGCAGCTCCAGGCCCCGCAGAACTAAACAAACACCTCTTCCACTCCTCTCGCCGCAAGAGCCCGCCTTGCCGCTTATGGCTGCTGCCTCACGTTGATCATTTCTGCCTCCACTTCTGCTAGAACATGTGACCGGAAGAGCACAGGCCGCATACTTGAGCTCCAGCCGCAAGTGTTCTGCGAAGCTCAAGTTTTACTTTTCCAGTCTGGATGGGGAGGAAGGCGAGCTAGAAGCTGTTGAGTGAGCTATCTAACCTCGTGCGCCCTGCTTCATAGCACCACTGTCTCCTTCACTTGGTAGGAGTTCCTTAAAATCTGAGAGAGAGAGAGAGAGAAGCACCATGAAGATCAGTGCAGAAAATCCAACGTCTGACCAGCAGGAGTGCCAAAAAGAGAAAACAGAAAAAGGGGAGAAAGAACTTAATACCAACGTGTTTCCCAAGAGGAAGGATGAGAATAGCTACACTGAAAGGTGTGAATTTTAAAGGTTCCCTCCCAGACACATCTCCAAGAAATTTCCGAGCACCAAAGACAAAGGAAAGACCCTAAAAACTTCAGAGAGAGAAAAAAGTCATCTACAAAGGACTGAGAAAGAAAAAGACTGGCACGCCAATAGCAGATGCTGAGAGAAAATGGAACACTACCTTTAAAGCGAAGAAAATATGGTCTTCAGCTTGCATTCTATCCCAGATAAAATGTAATTAAATAAGATAGATTTTGTTGTATGCAAGATTAGGAAGTTTACCTCCTATCCATTGTTCACATGGGAGTTACTAGAGAAGATGTGCTCCAGTATACGGGGAAGTAAATCAAGAAAAGGGAAGTCATGAGATCCAGGGAATAGTGTGTCCGATTTAGAGGAGAACAGAAGAGAAGGAAAACACCAGCTAATTATCAGTCCCAGAAGGCAATCAGTCCAAATTAGAGGAGGCAAATGGAAGAGTCCCAAGAGAAGGTCTCTGAGGAAATACTGTGTCTATAAACTAGATACTTTGCTGGAGACATTTTAGGAACATAAGCAGATGATAAAGGCAGAAAATACAAAAAATTAAGGCAATTAGAAATTCCAGGAAAAATTAAAAGACTGAGATGAATGTTATCATAATGCATTACTCTTCCTCCAGAAAAATAAAAAAGACTGCTTAATGATTTTCATTTTTAAAACCAGCAAAAGACAAAGCCTGCATAGCAAAGACTATAAATATTATGACTGTTGTTAGTGTAGAGCTACAAATTCAGATGAGAGATATTAGGCAGGGAGGAGAGGTTACGGGAAGGAAAGAATGACTGTGTACTAAACAGTATGTTACAAAGCAAGGAGCACAGCACCCAGCCTCCTTATCCCCATCTTCTAGTAAGAGCACCTCAATTATCCTTTGGGTCATTTTTCCTCCCCCATGCATAAAATCTTAGTGAGAGTATCAATCCACATGTCCTACACTTTCTAGCCAATCGGTGAGCATGTGGTCCATTATAACATTCAGACTTTCTCTTCCTGGTAAATGAAGAATCTTCATTAATTCATATTGGGCAGTGCCCTAAAGAGACACTGCAATAATTCTCAGAACAACCTTAGATTCCTAAAACACCCCTCCATATTCATGGCTTTTCTGAAGCCCTACTCTTCAACTTCTTTGACCTATGGGTATCTGTCCTCTTCACTAACCCCCAACCCAATTTTTGCATAACTTAGCAAGAACTGGTTTCAACTGGTAAGATATAATGAGATAACTAGAAATTCAATTACAGTATTTTAAATTACAAAAGCTGGAACTGAGAATAGTGATGTGAGTGTGTTAAGGGTCAGGGGGTTAGAGGAGGGATCCAGGGAGCAAAACTCTTCACCTGTTGGCAAGAGCTCAAAGTCAAAAGTGTAAAGCTGATAAATCACGAAAGGGCAACATAGCACATTAGCAAGAACCACCATAATAAAACTAATGAAATAAATAAGTAAAACATTAAAATTAAAAAAAGAGAGAGAGAAATGGTCTCTGGACAAAAGGACCAGGTAGGGAGACGTAGGACAAGAGACTATTTCTTTTTATTATAAACTCATCTTAATTTCTCCCTGTGTGTCTACATTAATTGATAAAATTTTTAATCTTCAAAAGGTGGGGAACAAAGATTGCTGGTCTGTCTATAATGAAGATGGTCCGGAATGTCAAAGCCTTCTTCTCAAAATAGTCAGAAATCAGCCCCTGGAAGCTGTTTTGGAAAATGGTACATTCTAGAACAGCTCTGTGTCAGATTCTAAGGGAGGGAGCAACACCGCCTTCACCCTGGTGGGTCACCAGGGGACCACTGGACTGGGTGGGGAGGGGCTGTGTCTTCCTCTGATGCCCTCACGGAATTCCCCGCCTACTAACCATCCCAAGCCTGTCTGCCTTTTCTTGACATACCCTTGCCAAGCTCAGAGTCACCGGCACAGGACTTGGATACTTTGACTCATTCTCTGCCCATCTCCTTACCCAACTTCACCCTGCTTTCCTGGAAAAATCAGAACCAGTCTTATCTCTACTCTCAAGATATAAGGACAACATCTCACTGTCTTTAAGACCACAAAGGAAAAGTGAGTTGGGGGACATCAGTGGGGGAGACGAATCATGAGAGACGGTGGACTCTGAGAAACAAACTGAGGGTTTGGGAGGGGAGTGGGATGTGGGGGTTGGGTGAGCCTGGTGGTAGGTATTAAGGAGGGTATGGATTGCATGGAGCACTGGGTGTGGTGCACATTGCATCTTGGGACACGGAAAAAAAAAAAACAACAACAACCACACGATCTATTTTGAACGTGAGGCAGAGTTTTCACTGTTCTTGCGTGGCATTTTACTGATAATACAAGGACAGACCCTGATACGGAAGGTGTGGAGATGGCACTGTTCCTGGCGTTGAATTAGGGGAAATCAGAAACTTCAAGATGTGTTTGTTTTTCTTTAGTGAGTGAAACTCTGGAGGCGATTTAAGCCATGCATGGAGATTGTTAGGCAGGATGGACTCTGTGGAAGCAGATGAGAGAGAGAGGAAGAATCCCACAGTTCTCAGGCTAACCATCCCAGAAAGGAGATTCGTGTTGCATAACTTAGCAAGTTAGCATCAAAAATGACCAGGGTTATCACAGGAGGGAAAAAGCAGCCACGCACATCCTTTCCCATCTTCACGTTCCTTTGCCTTTGGATGAGAGAGACCATCTCCCGTTTTCCACATTCCTCTGTGATGCCTGATCCCTGGTCTGAAAGACTGGGATCCAGGGGAGAGGAACCAAGGAATCTGAGGCTGGAAGATCTGGGGGAAGGAATGAGATCAGTTAGGAGTTCTTGGGCTGCAGACAGAGTGGAGGCAGAGTGGGGAATCCCTCACATTTTGAAGGCGAGCTGCTCTGTACCTTCATCATGTCACTGAGTCATATTTGGGAATCCCCAGAGGTGTCTCATATGTGCCCACGATCACTTCCCTCATTCTCTTGCTAAGATGTGTGCTTCTTGGCAACTGTAAATGCCTTCAATTAGCAGTTTTAAAATGGAAGGGATGATTCTGTCCCATTTTATGCATCCATAAAGTGGATGCAATCACTGCATGTCAGAGAGAATATGTTCCATAAAACCAAGATATTACGGTCCTTATCATAGCGTAGTGCCTCGGACAGTACTAGGAAGTACTGACATCAATGAATTGGTCTTATAAAATGTATCCAGCCTATCACATGGGCATATCACTGGTAGATCCCAATCCCAATCTTATAGACCATTATTGGTCTATTGGCACAAACTTACATGTCATAGTACTAGTTTAATAAATTACAATGTAGTGTTATGGTGAATTTAAACTCAGCTGAAAGTCCAAATGATTTCTGTTTAGATTCTGGCTCTGGTACTTAGCATCTGTGTGACCCTATAGGGACAGGTCTAGATTTTGTAGGGCCTAAAGCTTGTATAACTTGGGCAGCTCCTGAAGAAAAAGAATACAAAGGCATGGATCAAAATCAATACCAGGTCTTGTAAAGAACCTCATGTAAGTGAGAGGCCCGAGCTTAGACTTCATTAGCGTCATGGTAGACCCGGCTCCAGGTAGACCTTGCCTCTGGGAAAAGTTACATGATCACTCCAGATCATGGTATCTTCACCTATAAAGTCAGGATAATGATCATCACTTTGTAGAATCCAGATAGATAGATAGATAGATAGATAGATAAAGATACAGATTTATGGTCCAAAGTAACTTGCATTGAGAATCAGCATTCTAGAACTCAAAAATCCATCTCTTGTTATGAATATTCAAATGTACAGAGGCCACATACTGTAATGATTAGATTGAAATTTTTTCTTTCCCTGAAATCTATCTGATTATGTGTGTAGATAGATCCCAAGGGACACAGGACTACGTGATTATCAGTCAATAACACAAACTCTCAGCAACACCACCAAAGTAGTGCAATATGGAAGCAGTCATCAGATGGGATCTTGGCAAGGACAAGGGAAGCAGTCTGAGAGACTGAGGCAGGTCGTGTGAAATGCTGCAGGTTTGAATGTTGACAGAGACCTCACCCCACTGACCACATCACCCTTTTGGAAAAGTAGTTTAACAAACACAACCCTGGGGTGCCTGGGTGGCTCAGTCAGTTAAGCCTCTGCTTCTGGCTCTTGTCATGATCCTGGGGTCCTGGGACTGGGCCCCGCATCCCACTCCCTGCTTTGTGGGGAGCCCACTTCCCCTGCTTTGTGATCTCTCGTGCTCTCTCTGTCAAAGAAATAAATAAAATCTTTAAAGCAAGAAAAAAACAAAATCAACACAACCTCATTTAAGCCTCATGGCAGCTCTGGAGAGCAGAGAAACGGTGTTAAGCACCCTTCAGAGGGCCTTTTTTGGCAAGCTCATACCACAGCCCACTTCCCAGAGCAGCCAGGAGTCAAGCCTGCACCGTCATCATCTCTCACTGAGTGTCTCCCAAGTGTCAGATATTGTGCTAAGTACTTCACATGTGTTTCCTCATGTAATCCTCTGTGTACCATTATGTTCATTTGACATTGAACCATCAGAGCTGAGGTTCAGTATCTTGCCAAGGACTTGCAACTATTAGGTTACGATAGTTTTGAGCCTTTTTATAAGTATGTGAACAGATTTGGAGCCCCTTTTGGAACTCGTAGCAGGTTTGGATCCCGTGGAGAAATTACCTAAGGGCCCTGGGCTACATCTGGAACTGAATCTGCATCCTTTCTAAGAATACCGTCTCAAGGATTAACACGCATAACAGCGCCAAGACTGCAGGTAGATTCCATGGTTTCTGGGCTGTGTCCATTAATCTCTGTACAGCTAATGTCTACTACAGTTACAGCTAAATGTTGTGAGGTGAAGAAGTGAGCGAATATTTTGGTCAGTTGGCAAATGAGGGGCAGGGCCAGGAAACCTCGGTCTGTGGACTGCTAGCCGGGGTCCCCTTACTATTAACCCAGCTGCTCCCTCTCTGCAAAGGTTTGGTAAACTTAACTGTAACAGAGACCCAGAATATGAATGGCTTAAACAACACAGAAGTTTGTATCCTCCTTAAGTAAAAGTCCGTGCAGTCATTTCAAGAGAGAAAGAGGTGAGGAAAAGCCAGCCCCTTCCCTGTACTCACCTAACCAGGAAACTTCATAGCACTTCCAGGCACATCCTATGAGCCAAACTAGTCACGTGGCCACACCTAGCCACATGGGATGCTGGGAAATGGAGTCCTTATGCCCGTCTAAAATTTTTATTACTAACAACGGCAGGGGAATGGTAGTCTTTGCCAGAGGGCGAGCCAATTTGTGCAGTGGGAAAAGCACTAACAGGTGTACGGGTTGCCAAAGGTGGGGGGGTGCTCCTCACCTGCAGAATCCAACAATAATTATAACTACCCTGAAGTTCAGGTTTTTCAACTCTAAATAAAACAACAGCACTAATTCATTTAGTGAGCAAGCTCTGTGCTCTGAAGTCTATACCATATACTTACTTTATGTATGTGATTTAAGGGCACCTGGGTGGCTCAGTCAGTTAAGCGTCTGCCTTTGACTTAGGTCATGATCCCAGGGCCCTGGCTGTAGCCCCACATCGGGCTCCCTGCACAGAGGGGAGTCTGCTTCTCCCTCTGCCCCTCCCCCCGCTCCTGCGCACTCTCTCTCACCCCCGCCCCCCAACATACATACATACGTATATATATACATAAATAACTAAATGAATCTATCTATCTTGATATATGCGATTTAATCCAGTCTTCCCAACACTTCACGCCAGCATTCTTGTCACCCCTTTCCTTTTGGAGAGAAGGAAACTAAGCCTCAGAGAAGTTAAATAAATTGCTCAAGGTGTCACACAGTGAGCATGCAAGTGACGCAACCTGAGCTGGGCTCACGGACTCCACAGCCCATGCGTGGAAACCCTCCCCTGTCCGCGCTGCAACCCTAGCGCCGAGGTTGTCCTTGTCTCAGTGCCGCATCTGCTTTGCACCCTTGTCGCCAGCATGAAAGGTGACGCAACGGATGGAGCACCCGGTTGGTCCCCTCCTCTTTCCTCAAGGAGGGCAGCGGACCGCGCTGGGGCTTCAGGCCTCCTGGTACAGAAGCTGGCTCCCCAATGGGGACTGTCCAGAAACAGTTCACGGTTGCCGGAGACAGGCTGGAGCCGAGAGGAGGAGGAATCCAGGTTTGAGGAGAGAAGAGGAAAAAGCAATAAACTGAAAAATCATAGCTCTGCAGGCAATGGAATCTATTACTCAGAGATTAAAATGTCACAAGGAGTACACGTCAGCTCCAGACCTTGGAAAAGGTTTTTTCCATCATAATTACTGCTTGCCACCAACACAGGACTATTTCCCTTCCTGGGGAGGAGACTGCCCAATTTGATGTCTTTCTAGCTTTCTGCAGACCTCAAAAGTTGCCGCTTACGTTTATTCGTAGTATTAACAATGGTCAACACCAATGGGCACTTACTGTATGCCAGCTACCTACAGCTTATTACGCCTTCAATAACCTTGTGAAATGGATACTCTTCATTTCCGCCCCCCATCTTACAGATGAGGAAACTGAGGCACAGAGACATGGGTTAATGTGCCTAACCTCACATAGCTGGTAAGAGGAAGGTCAGCATTTGAACCCAGCCCATCTGTTTAGATCTTAAACACTCTTGGAAACTGCCTCTTCACTGCCCCATTCTATTCGTGGGAAAACGGGAACTAACGCAAGTCCTCCCAGAAAGAAACTGGCAAGTCATTCCTTTTTTTTTTTCCCCCTTTCACATTCAGGCACAATATGAGCCAAAAATCTAAGGCATGGAGGGAGGAGCAAGAAATGTCAAATCCAACCCCAGCAGGGATTTGTAAACTAAATTAAGATTCACATTCAATGGGATACTTACTAGTTAACCTTTTAAAATGATGTTGTAGAAGGACATTCTTAAGTTTGTGAGGTCATAAACCATTTGTACCCTGTGATTTGCACTAAAAAAAAAAAAAAGTTTCTGATCATACACACACACCCCTAAAAGTTTGCACACGAAATCACCTCGAGTCCTTCTACCCAAGTAGCAAGATTATGTACAAACTTGTTCATCTGATATCCCTCCATCCCATTTCCACCAATGTCCCTCTAGGAGTTCTCTTAGAGGTGATTCAAGTTCAAGGTTTTTTGAACTCAAATTTCTCAGGCTCGTGCTTAAAAACACCTGAAAAATAGGCTCAGTGACCATGGCCTCCCTCCCAACCAAACACGATGCCGTTTCCTTTTTTTTTTCTTTTGAGACAAACTTACACATGTAGAAGAGCTGGAGAAGCGTACAAAGAATTACTTTTTTTCCGAAAGATTTGGTAGAAAATCACCAGTCTGATGGCACGTCGTCCCTGAATATTTCCGTATGGGATTCCTTCAATCAAGAACATTGTTCTATGTAAACGTGGGTCAGCTTCCATCCAAGTCAGGAAATAAACACTGCTGTACCGCCGCAGTCTAGTCCTCAGCCCCAGCTGAGTTGTGCCAATCGTCCCAATCATGTCCTTTATGGTGAGACAATCCAGCCCAGAACCAGGTTACCATGGGTTGTATCTTGTCTCCTTCAATCTGGGATAGCTTCTTAGTGCTTCCTTGGCCTTCCATGGCCCCTGACATCTTTTGAACAGTTCAAGGCCAGTTATGTTGGAGGATGTCCCTCAGATTGGGGCTGTCTGCATGCTCTGACTTTGTTCAGTGGAGCCCGGGGTGGAGATGGTAAGCTGCGAGAGAAACTGAAACAGAGGTTTCTGACTCACAGGTCCTGAAGCGAGTACATGGCACACCTGGAGGGTTCAAACCGGGGGCTCAAGGCGGAGGACAGACAAAGAGAGACAGAGCCTGGACCACATGCCTTTCTCAGACTCCATGGGTGCGGTGCTTTGGGGTTCCCCAGGGCGGGCCGTATCGCTTAGTCCAAACCAAAACAGTGGGCAGCTACCAAGGGCCCAAACTCCTTAGGTCTTGGGCTTGGCATAGGAACCCATGCCTTAGGGAAAGGCTGTTCAGATGTGTTCAGATGTGTTGCTGCTGTGAGAGAAAGTGAAAGGTGCTTTGACCGTTACTGAGAATGTGTATTCTTTCTGTGTGGGATAAAGAGCAGGCCCAGGAGTTGCTGAGAAACAAGAGGAAAAAGGCATTAAAAAAAAAGAAAAAAAAAAAAAACAGAAACAAAAACCTCAGGGACTTCAGCCTCCCATTTGGAAATCATGTTCTCCTCCATTATCATTACTGACAAGGGCAAGGATCCTGGGCATGCATTGCAACTCTGGCTTTCAAAAGCAGGAGGGGCCAGAACAGCTTTCATCTGAGTCCGCAGGCACATTTCTGATGGGGCAGCAAAAGGAAGCTGGCCTTGCTAGCCCTGAGTCCTGTCTGTCCCGCTCCCTCCGCCTCTTCCAACTCCCTCCCTTCATCTCTCCAACAGCAATTAGCCAAGATTTCAGTGAGACTGAACTTTAGGAAGAGTGGGAGCCTGGGAGCCCCCTAAGCTTTTTTTTTTTAATTAAGTTTTTATTGTGTAAAATACACATGTCATAAAATTCACCATTTTAACCATTTTTTCAATTGGCATTAAGTGCAGTCACACTGTTGGCAGCCATCACCACTCTCAATCGCCAGCACTCTTTTCATCTTGCGAAACTAAAACTCCGCACCCATTAAATAATAACTCCCCTTTATTCCCTGCTCTGGCCCCTGGCAGCTACCATTTTTCTTCTGTCTCTGTGAATTTGATTACTCGAGATACCACATCTGAATGGGATCACAGAGTATTTGTCCTTTTATGATGGCTTAGTTCCCTTAGTGTCATGTCCTCAGGGTTCATCTGTGTTGTAGCATGGGTCAGAATTTCCTTCCTTCTCAAGGCTGAGCAGCCCCCGGAGCTCTTAAAAGTTATGTAACTATATATGTCTGCTGGGGCTGCCACAGCAAAATACCACAGACCTAGCGGCCGAAACAACAGATACTGATTTCCTCACAGTTCTGGAGGCTGGAAGTCCAAGATCAAGGCGTCATCTGGTTTCCTCTGAGGCCTCTCTCCTTCGCTTGGAGGTAGCCACCTTCTGGCTGTGTCCTCACACGACCTTCCCTGGGGTGCCTCCATCCCTGATTCAAATTTCCTCTTACCGGTTCACCTCTCAAATTGGATGAGAGCCCACCCTAATTTTAACTTACTCACCTCTCTGAAGGCCCTATCTACAAATACAGTCACATTCTGAGGGACTGGGGGTTAGGGCTTCAACGTAGGATTCTGGGGACACATTTCAGCCCATAACCTTCCTGAGAAACACATTTCTCATCATGGCCCCCCTTCTGGGTGCTGGTTTGGCTTATGCCCATGAAGCATGTGGCGTGCACTGGAGCACAACAACTTCTCTGTGGGACCAGCTGGCATCATTGCTGTGTTTTCCCAAGTCTTCGTGTGCGTCCTTCTAGCACCTACTGGGTGCTCACTTAACAACGTGTGTTATGCTTCCATCTTGGGTTGAGTTGGGGCTGAGGCAGCTAGTGGAAGAGGACTCAGAATCACCTCACTGTGGGAGAGAATAAAAACAGGGAGGCAAATGCAGACTTCACCTGCCAAACGACCCTGCCCCAGCTTACCTGGGATGACAAAACTGACTCACGTTCATGATGAATAGTCGTAGCGGTTACAAGTGACTGGGTGCCAGCCCTTGAACCAGCCACTCTGTAGGTATCTCGTTTAACCCTCAAGTAGCTACTATTCTCATCCTTACTGCTCAGATGAGGAAACCGAGGCCCACAGAGTTTATAAGTAGCTTGTCGAGTCACGTAGATTGTGTGTGCTAGAGATAGCATTCAGGCCCAGAAGTTCCGCGAGGTAAGCCCAAGAGCCTCAGAAGACAATGGCATAAAAATTACTTATGCCTATGAATAACGATGATAAAAAACCACTTATATAATAATGGGGTATGGTGAGAGGATCGGATGCAGGCTATTTTTCTTTCATTTAAAATTCTCCACTTCTTGGGGTGCCTGGGTGGCTCAGTGGGTTAAAGCCTCTGCCTTCGGTGCAGGTCGTGATCCCAGGGTCCTAGGATCGAGCCCCACATCAGGGAGGTCTCTGCTCAGCAGGGAGCCTGCTTCCCCCTCTCTCTCTGCCTGTTTCTCTGCCTGCTTGTGATCTCTGTCTGTCAAATAAATAAATAAATCTTTAAAAATAAAATGAAATAAAATTCTCCACTTCTTCAATTGTGTCTGTGATATTTATTATTTTTGTTTTAAGAAAAGACTTTGCATGTTGGGGTGCTTCTCCCTTGAGGATGAAAACAAAATCATACATACTTCCTCTCCGGTGTTGGTCCATAAAGAGTTGTCCTGTTTGTCCTCACCTGGAATTTTAAAAGCAAGCAGCCCCCTGGCCCCTCACAGCTCCCTTGGTCTTCATCAGTAATAGACTTTTGAAACACTAAGTTTTTTTCTTTTAACTTTTTGCTCTTCTCTTTCTCTTTCTCCTCTTTTTTCTTCTTCTCTTTCTTTTTAAAGCAACACATGTAAAAGAGTTTGTACCAGCTTATCCTTGGAATATGTGTGTTGCAAGCTCTGGGTCCGTCATGTTCCAATGTGAAGATGGATATCTTGGATTTGAAGAGTTCTGGGAAGAATCACAGAGGGCTGGGTTGTTTTGTTTGTTTTCTCAAGCTCTGAAGGCAGTAAGAGAACCCTAACTTCATCACACTCACCCTTCCAAACTGATTTCTAAGTTGTTCTTCTAAGAAATCAGTCAAGTCCTGGTTGCTGGGGTTGGGGGGTGGTATGGTTGGGTTATGGACACTGGGGAGGGTATGTGCTATGGTGAGTGCTGTGAAGTGTGTAAACCTAGCGATTCACAGACCTGTACCCCTGGGGCTAATAATACATTATATGTTAATAAAAAATAAAAATAAATAAAAATTTAAAAAAAATCAGTCAAGTCCCTATAAAGGACAGCAAGAAAATCCCTCCAGCCACACATTGTCTAACTTCCTGGTTCCATTAAAACAACTGTCTTTTTCATAAATAACTTCTGGTGTCTTTGCCCTAAACCTTGCACAGATTTTGACCTGGAATGATCAAATTCATATGAGATGTAGAATAGCAGGCGTAATTAAATATCCTCGATGCTCTCCACCAAGACCCAATCTTACTTTGTAGCTTCACCTAGATCTCAGTGACATCTCCAACTCACTCACCATGTCAACACCAGACTGGCCATGAAACCGGTTACACAGCACTGAGTCACGTGGGTCTCCACACTCTGCACTGGGGGACCACCGTGCCAGCCACAACTGTTTGCTCAGAGACATCCGATGTGGGCTAGACTTAAAGAGGAGACTGTGAGGCAGCCTGGGCTGAGCATGTGGCCCTGCTGGAAAGCATGAAAGCAATGCCCAGAAAAATAAGCAGAGGGGCACCTGGGTAGCTCAGTGGGTTAAAGCCTCTGCCTTCAGCTCAGGTCATGATCCCAGAGTCCTGGGATCGAGCCCCGCATCGGGTTCTCTGCTCAGCAGGGAGACTGCTTCCTCCTCTCTCTCTGCCTGTCTCTCTGCCTATCTGTGATCTCTGTCTGTCAAATAAATAAATAAAATATTAAAAAAAAAAAAAGCAGAAAGACAGGCAGGAAGAAGAAAATAGGAAAGAGAGGGAAGCAGAGACAGAGGGTGTCCTAAGCAGGGAAGAACTGCTAAGTACAGAACAATGGTTTTTCCTCTTCAGAGGAGACCACACTCCAGTAACTGGAGTTGCTATGGTTTCCTGAATGGTTTTCCAATTTTCCATGAGGCCTTAATATGTCACTTTTGAGATGGTTTTCTTTGCGAACTCACTGCATGTAAGTGTATCTCTTTTAAAAAACCACATCTCTTGAGGTATCCTCAAGTGTATCATCGGTTCGTGGTTCTTCTGGGTTGGTTGGTTTGTTTGTAAGTGGAAAAAGCCCAACACTCTTGTCTAAAAATGAATCCATAATCTTGCCTCCCAGACCTATTCTTTCTCATGGGTTGCCTACTTTTGATATCACTATTCCAATTGTTAGGTTTCTCCCATTACCTTAGTCTGTCTCCAGTATGTGGAATCTGTCAGTCCCAACAAATCTATCTCCACGGTACAGCTCCAAAATCTCAGGGTTGGTAAATAATCCTCCCACATAGGATTACTCTCCCCACAGCACTCTTAACAGACATTACTAATAGATCACCGCACTCTAGCTCACTTCCCTTAGCAAGGCTAAAAGCAATAGTAGCTCTATCCTTTGAAGGCTTGTTATACATACTTACTGGGTATAAAACATTTATAGCTACTGGGCTAAACATTTTGCATGCCTTAGCTCATTTAATTCTCATTAAAAAACAAACAAATAGTATGAAAACATACTATTGTTTTTTTCCATTGAACAGGTAGAGAAGAGACTGAGAGAGAGGAGAGAAATATCCTGGCTTCTCCTTTCTTCCAGCCCTCCCATCTTTCCCTATGGCCTCCCACTTACTGACTCCAGCTGCAGCCAGTTGGCAGGGCAGTCAGAGAAATGTAGTTTGCAGGAGTCAGCTTCTTGCAGGGCCGAGCAAAGCGCAGGACGGGGATTGGATCTGAGACCAAACAGAATGACTGGCAGGGAGCCTCTCCTGATTTCACAGCAAAAAGGAATGTGTCCTGACTCTGAAAACCCAAAGCATTCAATCCAGAAATTTCCTTCTGTACTTAACACTTTTTTATCAAATCGTTACCTATTTGCCTTTGTGCAGAACAGGTTCTCTGGTCTTTTCTCCTTTGGTCTGTAGGCTCTATAGGTCTACTGGGAAGACACAAGTGTGAATTAGTGTTACTCTTGTCATATTGCCTAAACATGGGCTTTGCTCGATAAATATTTGTTAAGTGATGAATGATATTCAGTGCGTGTGCTCCTTCAGACTGAGGTGTGTCGCAGGGCCTCAGGGGGTATGCCAAGCCACAAGACAAACACCTTACAATGTCCTTGGAGAGTCCGTTTCACAGTATGGTACGTAATTTTAAACATAATTTTTATATAAAAACAACCAAAAAACGAAGTCAAATAAAATTTACATTTTTTAAAGATAAACTAAATTCATTTAAAAATATGCTCTTCATGTATTCATTTTGTTTGCTTGTTTGTTTGTTTTCAACAAATGTTGGCTGAGCTTCTTCTATAAGCAAGGCACTGTTCTAGACAGACATGATGCCTGCCTTCAGAAGTTTTATAATATAGTGCAGGCATCAGCCACATCCCCTAGAGGACCCGAGAGCAAATGTTTTAGGCTTTGTGGGCCAAACATTCCTTGTCGTATTACTCAACTCAGGCATTGTAATAGAAAATCAGGGCAAAGGAGGGCTGAATGGGAAGAAATCAGAGAGGGAGAGGAACCATGAGAGACTCTGGACTCCCAGAACCAAACTGAAGGCTACAGCAGGGAGGGAGGTGGGGAGATGGGGTAACCGAGAGCTGGACACTAGGGAGGGCACATGTGGTGATGACCACTGGGTGTTATAAGCAGCTAATGAATTGTTGAACACTTCCACAAAATCTTATGATGTACCATATGCTGGCTAATTGAACATAATGAAAAAAAAAGAAAGAAAAGAAAAACCACACAAAAAAAAAAAAAAAAAAGGCAAAAGAAAAGAAAAAGGAAAAGAAAAAAGAAAAGCAGCCATAATAGGCAGGAGAGAAACAAGTGGGTGCTCTGGGTTGCAGTAAATCCAGATCACAAAATCAGGCAGCGGGCTGGACTTGGTTTGCTGACCCTGCCTAGTGGGGAAAACCCACACCAAATAACGTAGGATGCCGCACTGTCAGAGAATTACATACTACAATATGCTCTGTGGGCGAACCCGGCAGAAGTCACTCCGTCCAGGAACAGGAAGGGCTCCGGGGGCGTGTACCCTGGACAGTCACAGGGGGCCCACTCAGAAGGGACACTAGGTGGGTTTAATGCTCTCTTGTCATAGTCTGGAAATTCTTTATCATTTTATTTTTGAATTCGTGAAGTCAGAAGGGACACGGGAGAGTAAGCAAGTATGGAGAGGCGCTATGCCAGGCGTTAGTGGGCCCATGGGCCGACTCCAGCTTGCGCGCACACCAGTGGGCAGCGCCAGCGGCCGGCCCCGTGGTCAGGTGACAGTGGGCACCCCTGCGGCTGGCAGGAGCCCTGGGGGTTGACAGCAACCGAGCAGTAGCTGCAGTACCCGATGCCACAGGTGGTGGCAGCGGTGGTGGCCGTGGGGGAGGGGCCGCCCTGGGATGCATCCGGGAAAACCGGCTTGCGGCTTGCGTGCCTGTCTCCAGAGCCGGTCCCTTGAGCACCTGCAAACATTAAGGGTCTTCTGGCACGCAGGTAGGCAAGTCTGTCAGCAAAGTATTACAGAATAAGTGTTTGCAATGACGTTGTAATAATGGATATCCAGAAGTTATTAACATTGTCAAAGAATTTAGAATTTCTAGCTTTGAAAACAGTTGCGGCATTGCAGACCAAATATCCATGGGCAGGGATATGGAAATTAATTTTAGAGCTGGTCCTAGTCGGGGCGCCTGGGTGGCTCAGTGAGTTAAGCCTCTGCCTTCAGTTCAGGTCATGATCTCAGGGTCCTGGGATTGAGCCCCACATGGGGCTCTCTGCTCAATGGGGAGCCTGCTTCCTCCTCTCTCTCTGCCTTCCTCTCTGCCTACTTGTGATCTCTGTTGGTCAAATAAATAAATAGGATCTTTAAAAAATAAAAATTTTAAAAATAAAGATGGTCCTAGTCAACAGAATAATAGAGTACTATCTTCATAGAAAGTCTCAGATAAACCAACAATAACAAGGAAGACAGTCTTAATTTTCCTTGGATTTGAAATCCAGTGATAGAATGCATAAGGGGACATTTTGAATTATATAAAAATCATGAAGCTGCTTTTGGTTTCTTGTATGTCCTCCACAAGCTGCGGAATCATCAGAGGAAATGGCAATATTAAAATATTAAATTTGTATGTAAAAATCATATAATTAACATGAGTTCAATAATATAAATACTACTTGACTAGTATTACTTATTATATTTATAATATTATAAATAATTTATTATTTATAATAATATAAATTCACATATTAAATTCAGAACATAAAACTGATTTGTATGAAGAGTTAACTCTTTTTGGAAAAATGGTTCCACAGCATCATTACCTCCAGATGTACTAAAACTCATATTTCAAAATAATTTATGAAAAATGTATCCCAGTGTTGTCACAGCCTATAAAATATGCTGCCCCAGCCATAGTCGCCTCTGTAGATCTGATTTCGAAATTAAATTTATCAAAACGTTTTTGTGACCTTGCATTTGCCAACGGCCACTAACATCACTTTTCATTGCAGAAACTGAAAATGAAGCTGCTGAAAGTAAAAATGTTTACAACCTAATGAATGAATATATAGGAAAGCAAACCAGAAAAATCTTGATATCATATTAATCCATATTATTATATTATAAAAAATTATGACATCAAAATATGTTTGGGCCATATTGTTACTCATACATCACTACTGTTTTTACTACATTTTATGAAAAATAAAATATTTTTAAAAGAAAAGCTTTATATTTTACCTTTGTCCTTTCTTTCCTACTTTTTGAAACAAGGGGCCTGTATTTTCATTCTGCACTGGGCCTCACAAAGGATGCGGTCAGCACTGTCCAGGCATCCAGGCACGCTTTCCTGGGGAAGCAGAAAGGCCCAAAAGTGAGAGGGAGCTTGTGGCACCAGACTGGAGTGTGGCCCCAGTACCAGCCGTATCACCGTCACCTGGGATCCTGTTAGATCTGCAGTCTCTTAAGCCCCGGCAAAAGACTCTATGGGTGGACCACAGCAATCTGACTTTAAGCTCCCAGGGGATCCTGATGTACCCCCAAGTTTGAGAACCACCACTGTCGGGGACTGAGAGGAGTTCAGTGTGTGTGGGCTGGGAGTGTGCGAGGAGACAGGACCGAGTCCTGAAGGCCATAAGGAGGCAATGGAGCTCTGAAAGCAGGAGTTAAAAGCAAAGTCCTTACACAGGTCACAAGGCCCTCAAGGTTCTGTAGGTCCCACTGACGTCCCCTTCCAGATCTTGTCTTCCACCACTGTCTACCTCAGCCACACAAAGTATCCTCAGACTTTCCATAAGGGAGAAATAAACCTTTGCTGGGATAAATCATTGAGATTTCACGGCTTAGTTGTTACTGCACCTCAGCCTGGCCTAGCCTGCCTAGCCTTACTACTAGAGTCATTACCAAGAAGCATTGATCGGGAGCAAACTCAGAAAAAATGAATCTTCTGAGTAATTCTATTATGAAAAAAGAGTATTTGGTAGTTGTAAGGAAGATCCCGTACCTTGTTCACAGCTATTAAGTATGCGAAAATGCTACCAGCATAACGTCCCGATGGTAAAACCCAGAAACCACGAGATGAATGCATAAAAGTAAACAGATAGGAGGCAGAATCTACAAGTATGGGCTATGAATTAGTCTGTCGGCGTTTGGAAACTCAGCTCTCCCACTTACCTTGAACAGGTTAATTAGCCCCTCTGGGCCTTGGCTTCCTCATAGGTAAAGAAGGATAATAGCATTAACTACTTCACAGAATTATTGAAGGGTTGGATGCTGTCAGGGGAGTCAAGTCCCGGGTTCTAAGTGCCTGACATGTATTAACTCCCTTAAATCTTCAGAGCAGCTCATTGAGATAGGTACCATTTTATCCCCATTTTATAGACAATGAAACATGCACAGAGAGATTAAGTTACTTGTCCAAGGCCACACAGCTAGGGAATAATGGAGCTGGGATTTGAACCCTCAGTCTGACCATAGGGGCAGGGATGAATCGTGAGCTGGGAGTTAGGCATGCTTGAGGCAAATCTCAGCCCCAACACCCACCAATCGACTTTGAGACAACAGCTTAACTTTTGGCAGTCATGATTTCCCTTACATTAGGAAAAGAGTAAAAATATACATATATTTATAATAATACCTACATCAGGGTGGGTCAGTTGGGATAATGTATATAAAGTACCCCCAACTCCCACCCACCTGACCCAGAGTAGATACTCAGTAAATGTTTGCTGCTGTTGTAATGATAAAGTTCCGCATGGACACAGCCTGAGCATGTGTCTGGAACAGGGTCATAATAAGGTGGAACATTTGGTCTTTGTCTTCTGCTCCCCACTGGAGTTTATGGGAAGACGTATTTCAAAATCCCCATTCCACTAAGGACAACAATGTGGGTGTGGGTGTTGGTGTTGGGGGGATGGGTCTGGGGGTAGGATACAGCCTCAGGTTTGGTGTCAACCTGACCCCATGGTAATATTGGCCCAGCTGCTGCCACCCCAGCTTAGAGACCTGTTTCTCCTGAGTGGCCCCTGTTGGTTTTATCTGATCGAGCAAAGAGGCAGAA
Source organism: Lontra canadensis (assembly GCF_010015895.1). Taxonomy (NCBI): domain Eukaryota; kingdom Metazoa; phylum Chordata; class Mammalia; order Carnivora; family Mustelidae; genus Lontra; species Lontra canadensis. The sequence goes on along the minus strand of NW_022631046.1, from coordinate 8,697,917 downwards.
GATCCAGGCGAAACTGGCAGCCAAAAAAGCAGTATTTCCCAGGAAAATGACACTGTGGAACGATCATAATTCATCAAGCATTTTAGGCCCTTCAGAAATGTTCCTGTTGTCCTCTGTCTCTTCAGCACTTCCTGTTTCTTTTTCACTTCCATCTTTTCCTCCTCCACAATATGTATTTCCCTTTTTTCCAATCTTTCTCCTTCCTTCTTCTTTACTACCCTCCTCCTTCCCTTCCCACCACCTCCCCCCGCAACTGGTACGCTTTTTCCCTTGTGTTGAATGTTCCCTGTTATTAACAACTATGTCAGTGTACCCCCAAGTAAAATGTCACGTTGAATAAATAAAAACACATGACGCCCAGGTCAATTTGAACTGCAGATAAACAGCTAATAATATTTGGGGCATATTTACACCAAAAAAAAAAAAAATATTATCCTCCTGAAAGTTAAATTTATCTGGACATCTGAAATCCTATCTGGCACCCTACCCCCAACTAACGGAAGCCCAGTGTGTTCCTAAAATAGCAATGGTCCTGTGAGCCAGTGGTTCTTGGAAATAAAAAAAGGTTCCATACCTGCTCCATGATAAGCTTTGTAACTCTCATAATTGAAAAAAGGCGAGTAACCAATATTGTCTGAACCCCCCAAACAAGAGAGAGGATTTGGTCTCTTGCTTTTATACGCTGCTTATATTTTCAAGCTGTTCTTCTCATGGGAGCTGACTTTCTTGGGGCATCCCGCAGCCCTGCCAGCCGCTGGGACACCCCAAAAGCTGGAAAAGGCTGTAGGTCATAGAGCTGGGGTTAGGGGGTGGATTGTCAAACTTCAGTAGGAATGTCAGGCCTCTGTTAAGGGAAAAGGTTACTTCTGCAGTGGGGGAGGGGGAGCGGGTGAACCACATGATTTTTCTTTCCACATCCCATCTTTGCCTCTTATCTGCCGCATCTTCAGAGTGACGGGGGGGCAGGGCTGGGGGGGGTGGGCAGAAAATCCTCTCCCTTTCTGAGGACCCTTTGGCTCCGTTTGGGAGCGAGGCTGACAGGAGGGGCGAGGGCCGCAGCTCCCCCAGAAGCTGAGGTCGGTCCCCTCTGACCGTTCATACCCCGCTCCCAGCCCTGTGGCCCTCCCGCCTGCTGGGGTCTGAACAAACACAGCGGGCGTGTGAAGGTCACGGAGTCGCAGGAGGCTGGCAGGGCCTCGGGCCTTCCGAGAGACGCGTGACCTCTCCCCTCGCCACTGAGAAGGAGAAAGGCTGCAGCCGACTCCAGAAGCCGCGCGGTTCCAGAGGCCAGCGAGCACGGCTCCCCTTCCCCAAGGGGCCGGGGCGGCCTGCCGGCAGCCCGGCGTTGCCGGTTCCGAGCTCCGAGCTCCAGGCCGGGCTTTGTGCTCTCCCGGCTGGAGACCCGCCATCCTGATTGAGTGAATTTCCAAGAAAGCAGTTGACAGGCTTGGCAGTGCTATTCCTGGAAATGTTCAATAGGCCATCTTCTGGCAGGGGCTGCCGCTGCCGGCTGGGTCGGAAGGGGAGAGCGCGTGCTCCGCGCCCCCTCCGCCGGGCTTGTGCCCAGGTGCCCGGAGCCCCAGGCCACTGCTGCCAGCTGGCCTGCTGCGAAGTGCAGCCAGACGCCCTGCGACTTAGAAATTAGAAACCCCATCCGCTCCGGCGGCGGGGGACTCTTGGCCACCGCCAAAGGGCACGGGGACGCGGCTTTAACTCCTGTGGCAGTCCCAGGAGGGAGGTCAAGACTGTGGCCGAGCAGAGGACGCCCAGGCAAGTCGGGGGGGCTGGAAGCTCCCTCTGCGGCCGAGCCCACAGTGGACCCCGGTTTCCGGGCCTCAGCACTGCCCGGCTGTGTGGGGCCGGATGTTTCCTTGCTGGAGCCTTCCACGCATTCCAAGATGCACACTTGGCCTCCATCCACTAGGAGCCAGGAGCACCTCCACCTGTCCTCCCTCCCCCCAACTGGGACAACCAAAAATACCTGCAGACCTTGCCCTATGTCCCCTGGAAGGCCAAGTCACCCTGCTACACAGGAAAGGAGATGGGGGTTCTTGGGAGGGGGGGTGACTCCAGTGACTACAGAGTCAGAGACAGAATCTCAGAATCTGGTCTCCAGCTGAGCTGTGTGATGCCTGGCAAGTCACAGAATCCTCGGACCTCAGTTTCTTTGTCTCTAAAATGGGAAGAAAAACAAAAGCAAATGCAGGGTGTGTGGCGATCAGCTGCGGTAATGCCCCCTCTTGCCTTCTGAGAGGTAGAAGGTACCACATACAACAGTGGAGCAGCCCAATCCCAATGGTGGGATCCTTCCCTGCCGCCAAGGACGGGGTTCCCTTCCAAAGGAGAGAAGAGTTGAATACTTCGGAAATTCCCAAGACTCTCAAATTAAAACAAACAAGTGCTTTAGAAAGCTTTTCTCTTTTTTTTTTTTCCCTTCTGAATTCAAACAAAATTAAGAATGCTATGGCTGCCTGATGTTAATGAACTGATTTCCTTTTGTCTTCCTTGAAGGAGGATTTCTATTTTCTGTTTTAATCAACACCTGAGCAATTGTATCCCTCCAGTGAAAGAACAGAACGGAAGGGAGCAGGAGTGTGGGGTGGGGTCCTCTGTTTTTCCCCCCACAAAATTAGTATCTTTTTCTAATTAGTGACAAAAACTGATGAATGAAAGGCTACAGCCTTCTAGAAAGATGCTGTTGCTTTAAATGAGCTTTACTGTTATATAATTCTCTGGCTGACTTCATCCCACTAGCTTTCAAGGAACTATAAAGAAATCTTTAAAGGCTAATATTTCTCCTGTTCACACTGGCAGAAAAACACAAAGGAAATGGGTAACCTGAGCTTCCTCAAAGAGCCAAGTCCTTGAGGACAGGGCTACATGTCTCCCCCAACCCCAGTCTTGGGGTCCTTGTCAAGCTCCAGGGAGCCGCTGTCCTTCTTTTGAGGCTGTGTATGTTGGAAGACCCAAGGCCACATTTGCTTTGGGAAACAGGACACTGTGATTAATCAAAGAAAACAGAAACAGCTCCGTTTTCCATAATGGGCCCATCGAAGGGCTTTTCTAGGAAAAACCCTGATCAAGCTGTTCCTTCTATTTCCCTAACAGCTAACAGCCGGGAGTGGGGGCTGGCGGGTAGAGGAGGAGGTACCCACGGAAGTTTATTCCCAAACAGTCCCTTCCCAGAAAAAAGACTCCATTATTCTACCTAGCTCAAAGCACTGGGCATCTACTGACAGCCAGGGCCCTGCGGAAGAAAGCGGGCCTCTTCTTGCTGAGACATCACTGTCCATGCAGCGAGGGCTGAGGTCCTCACTGGCTTCCACGGAATCACTCTGATCAGACAGGATTCCCAGAAGAGGACTTGGGCAAGTGAGACTCTGAACCAAACTAATGGAGAAGGGTCAGAGAAGGCAGCCAGGCGGCATTGTTATAAAACCAGCTGGCACATGCTCCTCTCATTAAAAACAGACACAGTGTGGTTCTGGAACCAAGTAAGGACAGGGCTGGGATGAGGGTGAGGAAAGTGAGGCATCACGTCCAGTGCAAAACTTAAAGGCACCGAATAACCCCAGCAATCACATAAATGATACCTTGATGCAATAGTTCAAAAACTCAAAATTAATGCCCCCCAAATCCCGGATGAACAAAATATCAAAATTTAAAGACAGGGTCTGGTTTCACACACATCATGTGTCTCCAATGACCAGCACTTGACTTCAAGCGGTCTCCTGGCTTTAGAGGGTCTCCGTGAAGCAGAGTGGCCAAAGGAGCCAGGACTCAGACTCAGGGACAGAAAAGCAGCCCACGGCTACATGGCCCTCAGCAGAGCCCCAGCCTCTCTGAGTTTTGGTTCTTGCTTATAGAGTGGTCTTAGTGTTGGCCACACCTTCCTCACAGGGGGGGTTTAGGACCAAAGAAAATCTTGTTCATGAGAGCATTTGATAAACCCTAACCTATGGTGTTCTCGAGATGTATAACAGAAGGCATAGCAACAAGACTGGTAGCTGCAGTAGTAGGCAAGATGGGACCTTTTTGGTGAAGGAAGAGAGAAAAGGCAGGAGGGAGGAAAAGGCTGTGCCCCGGGCCGTGTGTTGGGAGGGGGGAAAAACCAGATTCTAGATTCTGACTCGACTTCATGTCTCGGTTTAGCTATTTTTAACTGTAGAGCTTTGGCCCATTTTCCAAGCTCTCTGTGCCTAAGTTTTCCCAGTCTTAAAATGGGGATAATAAAGAACTGACACGAAGTCGTGTGTGCCCGGCACCTCTGGTCCAAGCTGGGTATTAACCACTTACACACACACACACACACACACACACACACACACACACGCCTCTCTGCATTCTCACACCCCTCCCCCAGGCTTCTCCCATTAAGAGAAAAGAAAAGGAGAGAAGCCGGAGAGGCAGAAAGAATATAACCCAAGATTGGAGGACGCAAGAGAAGAGAATCAAGGAGGTAGGGGGGAGGAGGAAACACAGGAAAGGAAGGAGGAAGAAAAGGAGGAGAAGAAAGTGGGGATACTCAGGTCCTGTCCTGAGCTGAGCGCTCTCTTAGAGCAAGTCAGTTCCAGTTTCCCAGGAAACAACCATAGAAAGAATCAAGGGCAGCAATGTATTTAAGATTTATCTGTGATGACACACACAGCTCTGATTCACTTACTTTACCTGCTGGAGAATATTCTCGAACATGCCTGCATTTCTATATCCATTCTCCCAAGGGCGGACATTTAAGTTGTGTAAGGGGGGTTTTGATTCACATCTGTAATGTTTGATTTCTTAAGACAGGTGAAGGGACGAAGTTCAATCTCTTGGTCTCTTTTCCCCTTCGTCTGAAACAGGTGAACTCATCTAGAACTCCTACTGATGCCACTCAACTCCCAGGCCTTGTCCTTCAGGTCCAGGCAGGTGGGATTCCTGGGAGTGGCTGAAGGGTTCCAGCAGCCACTGGCCCCACAGAGAGGACAGGGCCTCTAGTGGCTCTGCCTACCCTGGACAGGCAGAAGTCCAGCTGCACTAAGACAGGGCTCGCAGGCCTGCGGCTTCCCAGACAGACGCAGCTACCTGAGATCTTGCCCTGATCCAGAAGCCCCAGGGCTGGGCCCCACAGGCAGTTCCAGACCCAGTGCTGGGATTTCATAGAAGCCTTGAAGGAGAGACGCTTCAGGGGAAATAGTTTTCTCCTCGAACAGCTGAGCTCCTCTGAATGGAATCTCTGTACCTTTCATAACGGAACAAAGGGGAAGGCTGTTTGCAAGCTTGGGGAGGCGCAAGTCATAGTTGATCCCTTGGAAATCAGTCCATGCATTTCCTTACTGAAGAACTGGAGAAAGAAGAAATGCCAAGAATCAAAAGAATAAATCTTCTGGAAACAGTTCCTATTTGCCTGTGGAATGTGTTGCTCCTCCCCTCCTCTTCTCCAGTAGCTTTGTTTCTTAGAGACTGTTTGCTTTGGCTACCACCCGAACCGCTCTGCATTCCCCAGTGTCCACCTGCTCCGAGCACCGGCCTCAGACAGCCAGCCTGGTACACAGAGAGTCCACTAAATCATGACTGGGCTGGGTGACGAGAGTGAGGGGCTAGCCTTGGGCACAAAGTTTGAAGGGATGCCCCAAAACTCAGTAACTGACGTGGGTCTATATTTTAATGCAGTATTTTAAAAACTTCAAGTTAATGCAAAAGTAATCCATGACGAACAAAACAATCATATTTCAAGTAAAGGCTGGGTCAGTAGAAACCCCTGAGTTGAGTGCAACATCGAAGTGCTGGGATCAGCTTTTCCTTTGTGGATCCTCGTCCCACCTCAGCAGGCCAGGGAAGAGAATGTTCCCGCCACGCCCAGAAACATCCATCCACCCCACAGCAGGATAACAGGGCCCAATCTCTACCAACCACCACAACCCACAACCCCCTGCCCACGGACGCATGAGCAGCTCTGGGCCTCTTCCTCCCCCCAGGCTGCTCAGCCTCCTGCCCCTCCCCCTCGTACATGTTTCACCACACATGGTACATGCCACGCATAACTGTGTGTTAACTATTCACTCCAGTGGCCCCAAACTGAGCGCTGGAGGACATCTCATTTAGCTCAGACCAATTTTTAAAAAAAACCAATTACTTGCCAACATGAACAAGTTGCGAGAGTCTCACAAAAAGACCAAATTGCTAGCCTGTCTCTAAAAATCCAAATGTCAGGGTGCCTGTGTGGCTCAGGCAGTCAAGTGTCTGCCTTGGGCTCAGCCGGGAGCCTGCTCCTCCCTCTCTGCTTGCCTCTCCCTCCCTCATTGTGCACTTTCTCTCTCTCAAATAAATAAATTAAAAATCGTTTTTTTAAATCCAAATTTCCATCTCATCTTGAAAAATCCAAATGTTTGACAACAAACAGACACAATACTTGCTGGTTGAGATTACACTAAACGCTGAGCACAGTACTCCGTGCTGGAGACATTTTTCGGTATCAACGCTCACAGCCATTCTGTACTTACTATCCCCCATTTTACAGATGGTGAATCAGAGGCTCAGAGAACTGAAATAACTTGTACCAAATCACACAACTAATAGGCAGTGTGGCCAGGCTCAGACCAGGGGAGTCTGACCCGACAGTGCAAGCTCTCATTCTTCTGTATCTTCCAGCATCACGAGGGCGGGGACTAAATGACTGTTTTTCAAGTGTGTTCCAAGAAGCCTCAAGGCCGCTGGGCAAAGGGCCTGGCTGAGTATGTGTGGGGTGAGGGGGCTAGCTCGGCCCCCAGGGCTCCTTCTTCCGTCAGAGAAGTTCTTTTTGTTTTGTTTTGTTTTTTAAATCATCTTATGAACTGGAGTCCCATTCAAGAATTCTTTGGAAAAAAAAGTCCACTGTTCAGAAACAAAAACAAAACAAAGCCCAAGCCCAAATGATCTCTGTTTCTCTCTTCTTTTTTTATCTCTTCTCCACTTATCACGGCTTCCTGGACCAGCAGGAAAACTTTCTCTCCTCACCTTCAAGCATGTGCTGGTTGGGCCCCTCTTAAAACCAGTGAATGACCACATGTCCTGAAACTAGGAGCCATGGAGCCAAGGTGTCCCTCCAAGACCGGCTGAGGTTAGAGAGGGGGGCTCTGAAACTGTGCCGAGGGCAATGCAGGGTGGGGAGTGCCACCGAGAGGACAAGGGGAATGGAGTAAGGACACAGGAGCCAAATCCATGGAGCCTGGCAGATGCTGTCCCCGTGCTTCTCTTAGGTGAAGCCCTTTGCAGGTTGTCATGAATTTCAGGCCATCATAGCTGTCTGGGAATTGAGTGTATTCTTTACAGAGTGTCAGGAAGGGGGACCTCAAGGCCTTATAGTGGGAAGAGTACAGGGAGGAACCAGGGCTGAGCTCTGCCACATCTTGGCACTTTAAGACCTTGGACATATATAAAGTGTGCATTGCGTCTCTCTACAGAACTTACCCAATAGTCCTACGGCCACAGGGAGACTACTTTAAAAACATAAAGGGACTTGAGAATGGACGTCTGTCTTAACTACATGTGTATGGTCTGACACGTACAAACCAAGAGAAAGTGGGAGCTTCTAGACCCTCTCTGAAGGCAGGACAGCTGAAGCTAGCCTTGTCAATGGGATTTTCACGTTGGCTCCAACTGCCATCCATTTGCCAATGAATCAAAACATCCAGAATCTGTTCAAATTCCTCTCCTGAGATGCCAGCCCCATAGTTCTTACTCTGTATTGAACAGCTCTACTTAGTGGTCCCATACACTCCTCCAGGAATTCCCCAAATGCAACTCCTTCACATCTCTCTGAAACCTGCTTCTTCGGCAGTGTTCTCATTCAGGAGCTGCTATCCGCATCCATACATCCCAGAAATTTGGGAGCCATCCTTGACGGCTTCCCTACCTCATGGTTAAGCAAGGAAAGACTCAATCCACCCCTTAAGGAGCTCCTGAATCTACTTCTCTTCAGCTCTAACAGTGTGACCCTGGACTGAACCATCTCATCTCTGACCTGGATGACTACAGTTGCCACCTGTGGGTCATCCTGCTTCTGGTCTTGTCCTCCATCCTATGCCTCATGCTCCAAATCACCACACAGATCCTTTTGAAATACATACACACAGAGTGATTATCATTCTAGAACATAAGTATGATAATCTGATATCATGCTTAAAGCCCTTGGATGGTTTCCAGATTTTCTTAGGATGAAGTCCCAACTCTTGACCACCATATGCAAGGTTAGCCCCTGTTCATCTCTCCAGCCACCTCTATTCTCAGTACTGCAGCCAAACTGCATCTCTTTCGGTTCCCTAGACATGACCCACTCTCCACCTCCACTCCTTTGTACCTGTTCCTCCATCTGCTGAATATACACCCCCTGGGATGGTCAATTTTATGTGTCAACTTGGCTGCGCCAAGGAATGCCCAGATCACTGGTAAAACAGAACTTCTGGACGTATCTGTGAGAATGTTTCTGGAAGAAATTGTCATTTGAATCAGTAGACTGAGTAAAGATCTCCCTCACCAATGTGGGTGGGCATCTGCTAATCGTTGGGTGTCTGAATAGAACAAAGAGGTAGAGGAAGGATGAATTTGCCATGTGCTTGAGTTGGGACATCCATCCCCGAACTAGGACTTATACCTTTGGTTCCCCTGGTTCTCAGGCCTTTGGACTCAGACTGAATTATACCACCAGCTTTCCTGGTTCTCCATAACTTCATTCTTGGCCTCCGTAACTGTGAACCGATTCCTTCTGCTTCTCTTATGAACCCTAATATACCCCCATGAACTCCTATTCATCCTTTAGCCTCAGCATAGATGGCACTTTATCCAGGAAGCTTTCACTGACTTTCAAAGACCAAGTTAGCTACCTCCCTGTTGCATTTCCACAGCACCTTGTCCTACTTTCATTTTAACTCCTATTCTAGGGGACATGTTATGGTTCCTTGTTGTTGACTTAACTGCTTTTCCCATCAGCTGGCAAACTCCATGAAAGTTAGCATGTATTCTATTCTGTTTACATTTGCATCTTGGGAACGTATCCCCAGCACACAGTACGCACTCAATAAATTCTCATTTTTCTGACTGAAGTGAACAGACTACCAAAAGTATGAGTCGCCTTTCAGTAGAAACATTGAGAATCCTACCGGGAAAGAGTACGCTTGCTAAGGAAAATATTTCAGTCAGACGTGCAAGTCAGACTGTGCTCTAACAGTACCAAGAACTGACTATTAATGCCTTAGCAATTTGCTAACTTCTCTGCTTCCTAGAAGTTCACATATTTTGGATGTTTTTTTGTAAAGCTGTAAAACAAAATAGATCCCTATGTATTTGAGAACTTCCTGAGTTTCACTGAGTTTCTTCTTGCCAGACTGACGTGGCTTCAAATCCTTGTTTTAGGTCCTCTGTGTTTTGTTGTGACTTTCCATACCCTCTACCCATTCATGGCCCTGAAGTTGAACTCTTACTCTGGTGACCATGTCAGGAAAAAGAGCCATCATTAGAAGTGTATCTGTGCCTGGTGTCAAGAGGCAGGAGAAGTGTAAGGATTTTACTTCTGATTTTTCATCCATGTTTTGACCTCCCTTTTACCTGACAAGCTCTGGGCAATGGGCTAAGCTGTTTCAGTTATTATATTCCCCCACACATCTCTTATTTTCAAACATAGGAAACTAATAGATTCCAAATGCTTTGGATCTTCTCTGATGTGGGACGACGGGAAAGGAAAAGACATGGATTCAAGTCTTGGCTCCACCAATTATAAGCTTGAACCAACCACCTAACCCTCTCAGAACTTCATCTTTCTCCTCCGGAAAGCAAGAATGATACCAGTCTCACGCCTTACTCTGCCTTGAGAGTGGGAAGCACTGCGTAAATGGGAATGTTCTTCCCAAACAGTTCTGCTATCATGGAACCCATGACCGTACACATATATCCTTATGGATATAACATGGATATAATATATCTATGGATATATCTATATCTATGGATATAATAAATCTATATTATTAGCAGGAACAGTTGCCAATCAGTCACAATATCCATACTCAGCCACGAAGCTAAAGCTTTTAACCCTCCAATTAAATGATAGGAGTGTTTGCTTTTTTCCCTCCAAAGTAGTACTCTCATGCTCTACTCATTTTTATGGTTGTGGAGAAGGGAAAACATCCCACATAGCAAACTGAATCACTGACCTCTCTCAGTATTTGAACTCTGGGTCCAGAATTCAGCTGGACCACCATCAGTAGAAACAAAATCATTCAAGGAAGAGGGGATGCAATGCCTAAGGATGGAAAATTTAAAAAAAAAATTCTAGTGGTAGTTAAATGTAAGAAGCCAAGGACATGACCATTTTAGCGTGGCAGCTGGAAGCCTTATAGATTTAGTTTTCCAAACACAGCTTCCTTATCTGTGCCTAGCACCTAAATCCTATAGATATTTTTCACAAATAGTATCTCCTTTCATCTCTACAACCATCCTGACAGGTTGGCAAATATGACTATACCCATTTTTCAGAAGAAAAAACTAAGGAGACTGTGCCTAGATCACACACACTTATGCAGAATGGAGCTGGCAAACTGGGGTTTCTGATTCTAAGACCAGAGCTCTTTCTACCATCCTCTGCTCTCTCTTGCACAGCTGGGAAAGAGGAACCAATCTCAGAGGATGCATATGTTCAGGAATCCCTTCATAGGCCACAGAGGAAAAAGCACCAGACTGGGGGTGAATGAAGCTCAGGTCTTCATTCCCAACCATGAACTCCTGAGATGTCAATTGCCTTACTTCTGAAAAGAAGGGGTAGAGATAAACAATTCCAGTGCTACCCCCATGTTTCTATTTCTTGAACGTGTATCTTTGGTTATTTTAATGTAAAACCCAAATACCCATCATAAAGAGGAAATGCTAATAAAAAAAAAGAGAGAGAGAGAGAAAGAAAGAAAGAAAGAAAGAACGAACACATCACAGTTCAACAGCAATCACGGTATATTTGACCCAATATGACCACTATGGATGAATTTAAAAGGTGGGATCTTTGGGGTGCCTGGGTGGCTCAGTCAGTTAAGCATCTGTCTTCAGCTTAGGTAGTGATCTCAGGGTCCTGGAATCAAGCCCTATGTCTGGCTCCCTGCTCAGTGGGGAGCCTGCTTCTCCCTCTCCTCCCCATTCTCCCTACCTGTCCTCTCTGTCACTCTCTCTGTCTCTCTCTCAAATAAATAATTAAAATATTTTTTTAAAACGTTAGGATCTTCTGTCTTGGCTTCTTGGCAATAGACTCATTAAACTTAAATTAATCTTTTCACATTTCAGTTCCCTCATATGAATAAGAGAACATTCCCTTCATTACAGAAAAATAGAATTTTCAATTCCTTCCTTCTTGCCATCTTGCTTCTTCCTAGCTTCCTGGCCCCAACCCAAGGGTAGATAGAGGACATGTTAATTTGAGTGGCTGGAGTCTGGGATCAGGGCAGGGCTGCTGTCCCTAGGAATGGTTTTCTTTCTTTTCTATTTTATGCAGTTGGGTGGACACATGGACTCAGCCCTCTCTCTTCCTCTCTACCTCCTCTATGCAAGTGCCCAGGGTGATAAGTCAAATTATTAGTCATCTTATTTTCTTTGTCATTTTGTCATTTTTACCCCATGCATCCTTCTAGAGGGTACTAAGATCTCAAAATTTAGATTCAGGAAGGAATAAGAGGTTCTGTTTGGGCCTCAAGGCCTAAGCCATGTGCTTCTATTAATTTTAAATCAATACCTATAAAGGGGATTATTTGTTGATGGCTCAGTTAATAAATGGCTGTACTTTCTTATTTCTTACTACCTCTGCCTATCACTTTCTAGAGAACTGTGGTAGCCAGTCTCCATGACAGTCCCCAGTACACTCTTCCTCCCAGTACTCATACCCTTTTGTAGTTCCCTTCAACACTACACCAGGGTTTATGTAACCAATAGATGATGTGACCAATAGAATTGATGTGACCAATAGAATATGGCATAAATGATAGTATGTAACTTTTGACCTAGTCATAAAGAAACTCCTGGCTTCTATCTTGGTTCTTCTCTCTCTCTCTCTCGGATCATTTGCTCTAGCGAAAGCAGCTACCATGTCTTGAGAAGCCCTATGGAGAGGCCTCTGTAATTCCTTTCTAGAACTTACCCCTCCTCTTCTCTCTGCCCCCATGCCCCATGGCAAGTAGCACCCATTATCTTCCATTATCCTTTTATGAACGCTTGTCTGAATTTCCCTAGCTCCTTGAGAACAGGGATGGACATTTCTTACTTGTCTCTGAATCCTTGGTGCCTAGCACAGTACCTGTCACACAGTAGGGTCTCAAAAAATGTTTTTTGAATAAAGAATGGAAGGAAATTTAGTTTCATATTTAGTTTATAGTCATACCTCATATTTTATTTTTTTCCTTTTGCTCAAGAATCAGTTTTTTTTTAAAGATTTTATTTATTTATTTGATAGAGATTACAAGTAGTCAGAGTGGCAGGCAGATATAGAGGAGGAAGCAGGTTCCCCGCTGAGCAGAGAGCCCGATGCGGGGCTTGATCCCAGAACCCTGAGACCATGACCTGAGCCGAAGGCAGAGGCTTTAACCCACTGAGCCATCCAGGCGCTCCAAGAATCAAGTTTTTAAAAAAATATTTATTTATATACTTTAGAGAGAAAGAGAGCATGAGCAGAGGGAGGAGCAGAAGGAGAGGGAGAGAAACTCAAGCAGACTCCCCATTGAGTACAGAGCCCACTGCAGGGCTTGATCCCAGTACCCTGAGATCATGACGTAAGCCAAAACCAAGAGTCAGACAACCAGCCAAATGAGCCACCCAGGTGCCCCTCAAGTATCAATTTTTAACAGCTTTATTGAAATATAATTGTTATACAAAGAGGTGCACATATTTAATGGGTACATTTTGGTGAGTTTGGACCTATGAAAACACACATGATACCATCACCACAGGCAAGGTCCTAGACATACCCAACACACCTCCCAAAGTCGTCTTCTGTCCCTTTGTTGTGTTTTTATGGTAAGAATATTTACCATAAGATCTACCCTCCTAAAGATTTTGAAGTGCACAATACCATAAATACAGCAGATCTCTAAAACTGATTTATCTAGCATAACTGGGACTTTATAGCCATTGAATGACAACTCCTCATTTCCCCCTCCCTCTGACCCCTGCCAACCACTATTATATTTTCTGCTTCTGTGAATTTGACTTCTTTAGACACCTTATGTAAGTGGGATCACACAATATTTGTCCTTCTGTGACTGGCTTATTTTGCTTGGCATCGTGTCTTCCAGGTCCATCTATGTTGTTGCAAGGGGAAGAATTTCCTTCTCCATTAAGGCTGAATAACATTCATGTTTTGTTTTATTTATTTTATCTTACTTTATTTTATTTGAGAGGGGAGGGGCATAGGGAGAGAGAAAGAGAAAATATTAAGCAGGTTCCACACTGACATGGGGCTCAATCTCACAACCTTGAGATCATGACCTGCACCAAAATCAGGAGTTGGACACTTAACCAGATGAGCCACCCAGATGCCCCTAACATTCATGTTTTAAATAGCAACAGTGTAAAGTCTGAATGTTTTTCAGTAGAAATGTGGCAATCTATACTAGATTTCATAGACATTTAAGATCTCCGAATAAGTCTATGTGAGGAAGTAAAAGACAAGTCCAAGAAACCTCTTGAATTGGGGTGCCTGGGTGGTTCTGTGGGTTAAGCCTCTGCCTTAAACTCATGTCATGATTTCAGGGTCCTGAGATCGAGCCCCACATTGGGCTCTCTGCTCAGTGGGAGCCTGCTTCCCCCTCTGTATGCCTGCCTCTCTGCCTACTTGTGATCTCTCTCTCTGTGTCAAATAAATAAACAAAATCTTAAAAAAAGAAAGAAAGAAAGAAAGAGAAAGAGAAAGAAAGAAGAGAAAAGAAAAGAAAAGAAACCTCTTGAACTGAAATAGGGGTTTCCACTCTGTCTCCAAATTTGGCCTCACGCTTTTAGTTCCAGTGTGTACCATAGAGTTAATTCCTTCTTCACAATGGAGAACTTTATTTTTCCCCTTCTTTATCCATATGCCTAATTAAATTGTATCCAGAATTTATCGAATAATACTTACTAGGCTAAATACTTTAGCCACAAAGATGTATTAATTCCACGTCCCTTACTTTTGCCACTTGGGTCTGTTTTTTACTCAATTGTACAGTCTCTTGAGATTGGTAGATGTTAATTCCAAAGACTGGGTGGACCTCTAAGAAGTGAGAAGATGGAGGGGAAACCACAGAGGCCAGTCTGACATTTTGTTTGTCTTCTGAATCTAGATTCTCAGAATTGAGCTAGCAGTGAGCCAAAGGCCACAGGAAATCTACTTCCATCTTGCTGTGCACTCCTTCCCCTTCCCTCAAAGACAAAGCAGTCTTCACAAGCTGATCAGTTGATTTATAGGTGGGTGCTGCAAATTTCAAAATCTTTAACTCAGAAACATGCCCACTTTATTTTAAAGATGGATTAAGAAGAAAAATGGGGAGTTATCAGAAGGAAGAGGTCTAAATAAACATGAATCTAAGAAAGTTCTGAAAAGAGCCAACCTCTATATGCAAATTTAGGGGAGTGAGTGTGTGTGTGTGTATGTGTGTGTATGTGTAATATACCACTTCTTTGGTACATAGTGAATCTTACTCTTATCTTCCTGGGATAATCTCTACGGGGGCCATTTTACCAGAGCACACAGTTCCATTTATCCAGTTTCTGAGGAGTAGTCTCAGGGGTAACTTTATGTAATACATATTGGCTACAATACAAGGCTGCTCTAGTTAAATCAAACATCCAAATTATGATGCAGTAAGACAAACAGTACCTTATCTTCTACACATGCTAGCATCTGCATATGTGGAGTGGAATATTACTTTCATAATGAGAGATTCAATTCTTTTGAAAGTCTTCATCCCCTTCTTCTTCCTAGATGATTCTGGGGATTTAGATGTGCAACAAACAAAAAGAAGAGGAGAACAACGCTTTTTCTTGGAAGCCACAAAAGACAAGTTTCCCCTTTTTGGAGCACTGCAGAACACACGTAAGACAGGACACTGTTTCAAAAGAGTTCTGCCATATTTATCAGCCACGATGTTTTCTCTGTTAAAATAGTATAGTCACAGAACTATTGTTGCTGCCAAAAATGTGCTGCTTGAATCCTTTTCCACTTCCTTTTTGCAAGATGACTTGGACTTCATTAAATCATCACCAGAAGACAAGATCTCTAGCTCTGGGGCAGACAGGCCAATGGATTGACTTTGTCACCTCCATGTGGTAAGAGGTATCAGATGTTGACCATGCAGCGATTGGTTAAGATGATAATCATCTAAAGAAAAGTGCATGAACAGTGTTTACACTTTCTTGGAACTGGGAGTTAGCTTCTTTGGGCCCTTTCCCCCTCCCCCCAGCTTCAAAACAGAAATTGCAAAATATTCAATTTGGTGTTTGCCTAAGGGTGGCTAAACAAGTCACCTGAAGGGGGGGTGCTTGTCCTTATTTCTGGGAAGGGAGACTATTACTCAGTTTGGTTCTAACAAAAACAAATCTACTAAAACCAAGTAAGGGAGAGGGGACTTATCAACAAAGGTCAAGTGGAATCAATACTAACTCTGAAAATAAGGTTTTCTGTAAAAGCTACAGAGCAATGGAAATGTATAAAGAGATCTTCTGGGTTCCAAAGAGACCTAAAGAGTCCATGAGCCTGGTTGGTCTCCAGATAACAGAGAGTGAAACAAAATTTGTAGAGTATTCATAAAAGCTTCTTCTTTTGAAGCATAGCTTGGGAGAAGGGTGGTGGGGGATGTATGAGGGATCGTGTGGGGATCAGATGCTCTTCTCTTCTTATGCTCTGAAAATGACACCTTCTCTACCATATTTTTAGAGTCATAGTTGTTAAGGTGATCAAAAAGGATGTTAGAAGAAGCAAAATGAAAGAGCAAGCTGTCAAGTTGCACAGTATCACCCCAGGCTTGCTCCCTAACATTAGAATCCGATGAGAACTCTGTAACTTCTTTCCCAAATCTCCAGAGACCCCAATGCCAGAGCCAGAGCCAATGAAAGAATAACTCTACTCAAAGCCTTCCTATGGAGTGTGGGAACAATCTATTTTGCTCCTAGGTCATAGAGTATCTGAACTCACTTAGCCATCCCTCCTCCACTTGAAGAAAAGAAAGGTGATTAGTTTAGGATAGTGAGACTGAGCCAAATGTCTACTTCTCTTTACTCCCAGATCCCAATAAAATAGGATACATAAAATAAGAACTAAGTCCTAGGCATTCCCTAGAAAATGTTGGCTGAATAGAAACAGAAGAATTTCTGGGTGGTAGCAGACTAACAAAAATACCAGAGAGCTGAGAAACATAGCTTAAGTAGGGGGCTGCTGGATGAGTAGCTCTGCAGCCTCTAATACAGCTTCCTCAGGACAAATAATCATCGGTCTGATTCATTACTGTGTCCTCTTTGCTCTGTATAGCTCCTGGCACAGAGCAGGTATTCAACAGTGACAGCTAATATGACATTTCTTAAGAGAAAAAGAAAGTTCAAGGTCCACAGGAGAGGACAGAAGTGTATTGTGGAATGCTTAATTGGGACTTGCCTCTCCCATCCTCCCCTGAGGAGTGCAGAGGCTGGGCACAGAGAAGAGCTAATTATGGGATTAGCCCCATGCTCTCTGAGTAAAGGACCAGCCATAGGAACTCATAGAATGAGGATCAGGGCCAGAGAGAACAGAAGGGCATGGTGTACAAATTACTAAACTGTTAATTAAGGAAAGGCAACTTGGAATATGTGTGAGATCTCCTGAGGTACCCAAGGCAGGTAACTTCCCTACTTGCTTATTTGAGAAGTGTCACCAACCTGCTGGCCTATTCCCTCTGCCATTAGAGCACAGCACATCTGCCACCATTGGTCATTACATATGAAGGGCAGGCCTAGCAAGAGATGTTGGAAGGTAACCTCAACAACTACCCAGGAAATGATACCAGTTATCAATACTGATCAATTTGTATTGAGGAAAGGAACAACCCAGAATCACCAGACGTTTGGACCAAACCCAAGACCTAAAAACTAAATCAGTAGCGAACTGACCTCTGAGAAAAGAGCAAATGCAGGAAGCCAAAGAGAACGGCAAAAATATTTTATTTAGTGTCTGGGATACAATGGATATTACATCATAAAAGAAGAGGAAGCTACCATAGAAAAAGCAGCAATCAGAGAAAAATAGAGGTATCTAAAAAAATAAAAATTTGATTAATAAATCATAAAACTGAATGTCAGGGATGAATTACAGAATAGATACAACTGAAAAGAGAACTAGTGATTTGGAAGATCTAATCAAGGTATTTCCCCCAGAATATAAAGCGAAGAGTCAGGGAAAGAGATCATGAGGGGAAAAAATGCAGAAAATTCCAAAAATCTGTTTAATAGGAATTTAAGACATCATAGATAGGATGACAGAAAGCCATTAATAGAAAAATACTCTCTTGGACTAAATAAGTACTCAAGTTCTTTGGGTTAAATTAAAAAAACCAACAATTCCTGGTCTTGCTACATCAGCAAGAATACTAAAAGGAAAGGTACACAGATACATTGTACTGATATTTCTGAATTCAAAAATTAAAGAAAAAATCCAGGGTGCCTGGGTGGCTCAGTCAGTTAAGCAGCTGCGTTCGGCTCAGGTCATGATACTGGAATCCCCAGGATTGAGCTCCACATTGGGCTCCCCACTCAGCAGGGAGTCTGCTTCTTCCTCTAACCCTCTTCCCTCTTGTGTTCTCTTTCTCGCTCTCTCATTCTCTCTCTCAAATAAATAAATAAAATCTTCAAAAAATTAAAGAGAAAATCCTTGGCATTCAATGGTGGGGTAGGGTGGAAATAGCTTCCTATAAGAACATAAGGTAATAAACAATAAACATTTCATTTATACTACTGATTTTTGGACAACAATGAAATGTCTACATACTTTGAAGAAATAAATAGGATTTTAAATCTACCAGCTATACTAGCTTTTAAGTGAGTGGGCAAAATAAAGACATTTCACATGCGCAAGGATTCAGAATACACACCACAATGGAAATAAAAAGTCTGGAACGCTTCAGGTACAACTAAGTTAAAGCCATTTCTACAGTCAAAAAACCATTAGCTGCTAGATATATAGAATTACTTTCCTTCCACTCAGAAAGTTTTACCACACATATGTGACAGGAAGAACAAGTAAGGCTATCAGTGGTATCATTTAAACTTAAATGAAGTTTACCAGGCATTTATTTCATGAACAAAAATGACTTCCAGAAAAATCAATCAATCAATCAATCAATCAATCAATCAATCTCATGAGAAGGCTTAAAAATAAATAGGAAGATTTATATCAAGTTTGTTTGCAGACAATAGGAAAACTCAGAGCAATAGTGGTTTGAACAAAAGAGGTTGTTTCTCACATAAAATAAGCCTAATGGGTAGTTTAGGACTGGTATAAAAGGAAAAATGTTCTGTTCTGTCATCCCCTAACTTTCTGTTCTGTCATCTTCAGGCCTGAATAACCTTCAAGTCATCCCATAGCCGAAAAAGGCTGCTGGAATTCCACCCATCATCTCCTTCAGTCTGCAGGTCTGGGGAGAGGTGGGTAATGAAGCCGTGGTGGCTCAAGTGCAACAGACGCTCACTGTTCCTGCCAAGACTTAGTAGATTTTCTTGAATAAATATTTCTTTATTTGCTGTATGCTTTTTGCCCTTGGGACAATTCCCAGAGACTTGGAATGATTTATTTAAAAAGGTATTTCACAAGTTAAATTGTTGTGTTCCTGGAGAGGGGGTCTAGGAAGTCCTGCCTCCACACCCATCCCATTCATCATCGCCGTTGAACAATCATCTGTCTTTCTTTTTTCTCATATATATGATGTATCTTTTATCTGGCTCTTTTAAAGATATTTTTCTTTATCCTCAGTTTTTTAGCCATTTAATAATAATGTGCCTTGATATGGAATTCTTTCTGTTTTTTTCTTCTTGGGGTTTACTGAGCTTCCTAAACTTCCTTAAATATTCTTTGCTCTGTTAATTCTCTTCTCTCCTTTTGAGACTCTGGTGGGGTTTTATTTTTTCCATTTTTTTCCCCTTCTATTTGGTGATTTTTGTTGACTTTTCTTCAAGTTCCCTGATTTTTTCTTCTGTCATATTCAAACTGATGTTAATCCTAACCAATAATTTTTCATGCATTGTATTTTTTATATTTCAGATATTGTACTTTTCTCAGTTTTATGATTTCCATATGGTTTTCCTTTTTTTAGCATTTTCATATTTTTCCTGAAATTCCTGTGTATTCACAAATTATATCAATTTTTTCCTGTAAGTTCCTTAACATATCTATAACAGTATCTTTAAAACCCCGTATGATAATTCCAACAACTATGTTGTCTGTGGGTCTCCTTTTGTTTTCTGGGTTTTTGGGGGGGTCTCTTTATTTATTATGGGGCATATTTTTCTGCTTCTTTGTGTGTCTGGTAATTTTTATTGTATACTGGACACTGTAAATGATACATTGTGGAAACTAAATTCTGTTATCTTCCTCTGGTGAGCATTGGGTTTTGTTCCAGAAAGCAGCTAAATTTCTTGTGGACAAACTTAATCCTTTGAAGGCTTGTTTCTAGGTTTTATTAAATGACTTACACTTTTCTGTTCTCTTCTTAGTCCCAGGATATATCTCATAGTCCTAGGATGTGGTCCAAAAACATGGTGCTTTTGGTATACCATAGGAATGCAAGAGCTGTTTCTCAAGCCCCTCTAATTTCACAGGCTTTAACTTCAAACTCTGTCTTCCCAGCACCAGGGAGCAGATGAGATCTCTGCTCAGATCTTTCAACGGTCCAGCTGTTGGTTTCTACTATGCTCCTTGGAGTCTTGCCCTGGGCATTTGCACTTGAAGCGTCAGCCAAGATTCTGAGAAGATTTTGTGCATAGATCTGGGGGCTCCCCCACTACTACTCCTAACTTTCTGGGACTTCCCTTCCCCCTTTAATTTGCAGTTGCTCTGGCAGCCCTGTACTCTGGCCTCTAACTCCTTAGTCCATTAAGTCTGTATCCTGCAGATTGCTCAGTGTCTGCAGAGGGATAAGCCAGTTAAATGTGGATTGTATCTCCTCTAGTTTGTGTCTGTTTGTGGTACTCCGTTAGTGTCTTCAAGTAGATCTATAAGCCAAATTTATAATTATTATCAGTGAGAGGTTTAGTCTGATCCAAACTACTCTGCCATTACTTGAAGCTAGAAGTCTTCATAATTTTTCAAACATCAAGTAGATCATGCTATATATTTTATTTTATAATACTTTTTAAATTGAATACCAAATAAATAAATAAATTGAATACCATATTCTAGATATTGCTATGTGTCACTATATATTAATTGACCTTATCTTGCCTAACATATGGTGCTCCAAGCATTCAACTATAAGACCATGTAACAAGAATAAACTTAAATGGAACTATGAGTTATGAGTTAGACCTCTTTCAACGTTCTTTGAAAAATATTAAACTACTTTCTTTTTAAAGCTACTCTTTACGACGAATGAGCCACAAGAGTTTTATGCAGGTCTGCAACATTATGAATTTAAACAATCCTCTATTAATGTGGATTTTGGTTGTTTCTAGTTTTCCCTATTACAAGCAATGATGTAATAAACATCTTTATACATTAATTTTTTGGTATTTCCTATAGAGTCATTATCCTAGGAGTGGAATTGGTAAATCAAAGTAAATCAACATTCAAAATTTTAACATGTAATTACCAATTACTCTCCAATAAAGGCTATATTAATATATTCTCTCCAACGGTACATGAGAATGCTTGTTTCTTCACAACTTTTTAACAACATTGGATATTATTAATCTTTCAAATCTTTCCCATAAGCATTAACTATGCATATGGCATTTCATAAAAGGGGAAGTATCCAGTCCTCTTTTGCCATTCTCAATCTTGATCCTGAGCTATTGTCCCATCCAATTTTCCAACATCATGTCTCAGTCTTGCCTTTCCTTTAAATAGGACAGTCAATGCTGTTCTTGGGGTTCTCCCTCAAAAACAATTTGGATTCTTCCCAGCATGCTTCCTCTGACTATACCTGTAAAACATCATTCCCAATCCAACCTGGTCCAGAGCTTTATCCCCTGTGCTGCTCCACCATGAATATTCACAACTGACCTCATTCCCTTCATATTCCCTCATTTACTTTCACAATTCACTTCACTATTCAAAATTTAAGATAGCTTTGTCTTTGTGAACTAAGGTCACTGCAATTTCATCTTAGCCTGCAACAATTTTGTCAACTTTGTCGGAAGAAATCCTTTAATATGCCTCCAAAATTACTACTGTAGCTTTCTCATCTTCCTTACCCTTAAAAAGTAATCATTAAGAGAGCAAATTACATACTGGGGCATTTTCCAGTAAAATATATGTAAAGGAAGGACTTTAAAATTAGAAAGGCTCTTTAAAGTTAGAAAATTAAACACATTTTCCTGTACTTTCTCTGGATTCCCACTAACTGATATGAAGGTATTTTTTTTTTAAAGATTTTATTTATTTATTAGACACACAGAGAGTGAAATCACAAGTAGGCAGAGAGGCAGGCAGAGAGAAAGGGGGAAGCAGGCTCTCTGCTGAGCAGAAAGCCCGATGCGGGACTCAATCCCAGGACCCTGAGATCATGACCTGAGCCGAAGGCAGAGGCTTAACCCACTGAGCCACCCAGGCGCCCTGAAGGTATTTTTCAAAAGATATAAATCCAAAAGAAAAAGAGAACGGGGGGAGGGGGGATGATAGCTAGAAAACATTGCAAGTTAAAACACAGGAGGAAAGATAACCTACCTAGCAGACCCAAGAAAACTAATTCCTAAGTGAGCAAACTAAATAATAGCCCATTTTCCAACACAGAACCCCAAACTATCAAGAATTAGAAGCAATAGGAGTTTGTAATTTGGGGATGAATGGGGAGGAGAAAAATCTAAGGGCTAGACATACCCCTCACCCCAACAAAAATCTTCTTCCTTACTTTGTGCAACCAGGTGACTCACTCTATTTCTACCTCAGCAGAAAATGGGGTTTATGCCCTGGAGAGACTAGAACAGGTATCTGAGATGGGGGACACATGGCACAGTTGAGAGATGTAACAGTTTTGAAAAGAAAAGTGTTAAATAGTAAATATTAAGACCTTCCCCTATAGCTCCTAGCCCTCTTCCATTACTTTGTTCCCATAATACTGTGCAGGATATAAGACAATCCTTCAATATATATGTTTGATAAGCCAAAAGAAAGATATAAAGATACTGACACTAGGGTTATCCAATTAAACAGCCCAACCTGATCTCTTTACATGTGATCTGTGGTCTTCAAGGCCCACCCACAATATAGAGCTGCCATTAAACTTTTTAGTACCCCAATTTTAAATGTAAATGAGCAGCCAAGGATCACCAGACATTTGAAGAAAGTCTCAAACATGAAAGAGATTAAAAACAAAGGTACTAAATTAATTTGGAGGAAACAGTATTTAAGTAATAAGATAAAAATTACTAGAGAGCTAAAAGGATATATTAAAAACACGAAGCAATAGGATGATGTTTTAAAGGGTGCTTTCATAAAACAAAAAAGTCTTAGGAATTTTAAAATATGGCATAAATGAAAAATCCAAATAAAGATTGGAAGAAAAATTTGGGTACCTGGGTGACTCAGTTGGTTAAGTGTCAGACTCTTGATTTCGGCTCAGGTCATGATCTCAGGGCCATGAGATCAAGCCCTGCAACAAGTTCCACATTGGGCATGGAGCCTGCTTAAGGCTCTCCTTAAGGCTCTGCCCTCCTCCGCATACTCTTTCTCTCTCTCTAAAAAATAAAAAATAATTAAATTTTAAAAATAAAATAAAAAGGTTGGAAGAAAAATTTGACAAAACCTTGCAAAGGATAACAAAATGACAAAGAACAGGAGAGAAAAGATCAGAACATTTAAGGACCAAATCAGGAAGTTCAATAATCAAATACTACGAGTCATAGAAAAGGGAAAAAAATAATAAGAAAGTGGGGGAAATAAAATCACTAAAGAAATAATTCAAGAAAAATTCTTAGAACTGAATGCTATTGCCAGATAAAAGGAGCCCATCAAGGGTCCAGCAAAATGAACAAGATATGTTAGTCAAAATTTATCATTTTTTTAAAAACTTAAGAATACTGGAGTCAAGGAGAAAATCCTAAAAGCTTCTAGAGAGTAAAAATACTGGTTAGATTCTTACCAAAAAAAAAAAAAAAAATCAGAATGGTGTGGATATTTTCAACAGCAACTGTGGGAACTAGAAAAAAATCTGCAGAAAAATGAATTTTATGGAATTTTATACCAAGTAAAACTAGCAAAAATTAAAATTAATAAAAATAAAATTAGTAATAATATAATAATATAAAGCCTTTTCAGATAGGCAAGTTCTGAAACAACATACTCACTATGCAATGTTTTCAGGATACAACTGGAGGAGCTATCCCACAAAATAGGGGAGGGGAAACAATAAGGAGACAGATATGGGATCTAGGATAAAAGGAACCCAACATAAGAGAGAGGTAAAAGAAATCTCCTGTGTGTGGTTGAAGGGAAATCTTGGGTTAACAGCCATGCTACCAGTCTGGAGAACAACTAGTCTACCTTAGAGCAAGTCACAAGACTCTGAGAGAAACCTAGGATGATGAAATTGATAGAAAGCCTAAGGCATATGAATATTTGGAGAAGAGATGACACTCCTGAGGGAGAGTTTAAAGGTGAGTTGGTGATAAATACATAGAAAATAAACAAATAAGACAACTCCAGGTAAAACCAAAAGTTCCTTAAGGAAAAATAATATTTCAACATTTATATTATCATATTAATACTGATGCAATCAAAATTATGCTATAAACATTGGGAAAATGAAGGATAGGAAGTGTGTATGTGGGGGAGAGGTAGTAATGGAAGATAAGATGTCTCCATAGTGATTCCACAATGAGAAGCCAGTAGATAAAGCCCGAAGCTTGAAAAATCAGTGGCCCAGCAATTCCACTCTTAGGTGCATACACAAGAGAATTAAAAATTTGCACACAGATGTTTGTAGCAGCTTTCTTCATAATAGCCAAAAAATAGAAACAACTCAAACATCCATCAACTATTGAATGGATAAACAAAAAATGGTATACCCATACAATGGACTATCACTCAACTACGAAAAGGAATGAATTACTGGCATATGTTACAACATGGATGGCCTCTGAAAACATTGAGTGAAAGAAGCCAGACACAAAGGCCACATACTGCATGATCCCATTACATGAAATGTCCATAATCGGCAGATCCATAGAGAAAGTAGGTAGATTAGTGGTTTTCGAGACTGGGGCAGAGGGGATGGGGAGTAACTGCTAATGTGCTTGGTGTTTCTTTTGGGGTATTGAAAATGTTCTATAATTACATAGTAGGAATGGTGGCATAACTGTGAACATCCTTAAAAATCAATGGATTGTCCAATTATTTAAAAGGGTGAATTTCATGATATATGAATTATATCTCAATATAATTGTCATAAAAAAATCAAGGGGTGGCAGCTCTTGAGAGATATGGCAAATCCAAAATGAAACAGCTAAATAAATTGAAGTGGTTTCCCTGGTGGACTTTTAAATGAGGAAAGTGGATGGTCAAGGGATGTTCTGTATACTCAGTTGTGTAAGACTATTTGACTCTGAATAGGATCGCATTACCTCAATGAAAGTAAAAATGAAATAAACAGTGACTGAAGAGCAGGTGGAAAGTTCTGGAAGTTCCTGCCAATACCCTATGCTTGCAGCATGGACTGTGGCTTTTGTAAAGTCTGGGCCCTGTGAGTTGGCCTCAACAAGATGCCCCTTCAGTATGGCAGCTCCTCCACTGATGTCCTGATGTATTTATTTAATTTCGGGACAATGAACACGAGCTGCATCGAGCAAGGTGCTGTTCATGTCTTGTCACCACAGCCCCCTCCATTGCCTTGCATAGCACCTGACCCACTGGCTTAAATACTTTTTTTGAATTAGTGAACAAATGAAACAACACTCCTAAACTAAGTCCTAGGCAAACTAGAGGCAAATGCAATAATACTATATGACACCACTCTTAGATAGAATATTGGGGTCCTGGATGTAGAGGTTGGGACAGTATGTACTGCCCAAGTATGGTGGAGGGCCGGCATGCAAGAAATGGCACCTCATTACCAGTGTTCTAGAACTGGCACATTGAATTTACAGTAATGTTTCCAGTTTACAAGCTATTGTGTCTCATGTCAACCTCTTTCTCCCCATTTCCATGGTCACTGACTAACATTTGTAAAATAACCTTTGATTGCCTTCACCCTGTCATTTTTGGCTGTGGTTCATAGACTAAAGGGGCATTACCAAGAGGTGGTATCTTGGAGAGAAGAACACGAAAGTGAAATAAATGGTGCAACTGGGCCATCAAGATGGAAGGCCAACCGATAAGCAAACTCCAGGACCAGGCCTGAGGTACTGAGGCAGAGAGTGGGGAACCAGAGCGTCCTCTCAGGAACCTTCTGACCCCTAGGTGAGAGTGGGCTTCCTTTCAGTATGCTCCCATAGCTCACTGATCTTTTCCTTCTTACCATTTGTTGTAGCTTATAACTCTTCACTAGATAGTAAGTTCCATGAGGAGACTGGAGCAGTGACAATTCATATGTGTGGGTCTTGAATATTGGGGTCATTACTGCCTGAGCGAGCCCTGCACGGCAAGGGAGGCCACCATGGCTGGAGATCTGTTTAGCTCACGGTCAACAGGGCTGGTAAGGGAATGCCTCAGATCGTTATGTGGAGCCCAAACTTGAGATTGACTAACATCAACTTCACATAATCTTTGCTTGAATTAACAAATTCAGATGATAGGTCACTTCTCAATCCTGTGGGTGACTTAACCAGGTAAACTGTTTAGAAGGCCCAATGGAGTCAGGGTCAGCTATAGTGAGCAGGAGGATTACTCCCCAGAGGGTAGAAGAGACTAATGACATTTTACTTGGGAAACAGTTTTGGAGTCTACTCCCTAGAGACAGAAGGAAGGCCTTGGGGTGAGGACAGAGAGCAAAGAGATTCTTTAGTGAAGTCAAGGAGGAGCTCAGATTCCATTTAGTTAGATCAAGTCAGACTGCTGCCCCATACACTCAGATACTAAGACAACTTCTTAGTGCTGTCCCCGTAACTGTGGGAGAAAAAAAATGTAAACCATTTATTTAAAATCAGGGTTGTCAGGAATGGAATGTGGAATCCCCATGCTCAGAGAACAGGAACAGGCCCCTTCTTGCAGAGAATCTGGCTTTTCCTATACTTTCTCCTGTAGAAGGCTATCAGGAGAAGGTTATGAATAGAGTCCTTTTCCTTTGGTGAATGAGACAAATGCTTTATTCACACCTGAGCCATGCCCTGCCTGCAGACGGTCTCAGCCAGGATTATCTTGGCTTTTGATGAAATCCCATGGGCAGTTACGGCAACCTCCCTCTGCTGCTCCGTCACGTGACTGGAGGGCTCGTGCAGCAGGAGCTGTTAAGGCATGCCTATTTCATGAACATCACTCACTTAATCTCTGTCCTAATGATGGGAGAAAGGTGCCGACACCGAAGATCCAGCAGGTGGGCTAGAAGAAAGAAAGAGAGAGAGAGAGAAAGAGAAAGAAGAAAGAAAAAGAAAGGAAGGAAGGAAGGAAGGAAGGAAGGAAACAAACAAACTCAGGTGGGACTGAGTTCAAATTTTGCCACTGGTATGTGTTGTAGTGAATGACGTCATCCGGGTTAGTTAACTGCCTGGAGTAACAGGCTTCTCACCTATGAAATAAGGGAAGTTGGGCTAAAATCCTGGCTCCTAAGGTTTTCAGAGGATGAAGTAACACGAAACACTCAAGATCACGTTCCCTGTGGCTGGTTCACCACAGAAACTCTCTAAGCGTGCCAACCCCTCTCTCTCTTGCCTCCCCTTCCACTTCTGGGCTCAGGGTAGGTGAATATGGCATTCCTGTGGAATGAGTCCATTGAGACAGAGCCGGAATTTAGTTCACTGGCTATGTTCTAGCATCGCCTGAAGTAAATACCAGGATGCTGCTCCTGTGCCGCCTGTCATGAGGTGGAGGCAGGGGGTGCATCACCCCAGGTTACCTGTTCTGGAGAGTTCTTTCTGTGCTGAGGACTGCAGCAGGAGCCCTCACCGGAGCCTGGCATGTTCTGCCTCAGCGGCCATGGCTGCCTGCGGCAACGGCCCAGCAGCAAGGATGTGGAATGCAGGAACATTGTGACTCAGTATTTGTTGATTCTCTTTCCACGAATATTGAAAACCTACGTAGAAGACAGACATCATTCATTCGTCTTTGAATATTTCTGTAACATTTATTCTATGTCTGATGCTGTTCTAGGTACTTCACAGGTATGATCTCAGTGACTTCTCATGTCAGTACTGTGAGGTTGGTACTATTATCCCTATTTTGGGGGTAAGGAACCTGAAGCAGAGAAGTTATGGAACTTGCAGAAGAAACATGTGCACAAGGCTTTTCTTTTACTCGGTGACAGTAACATTTATAGTGCCCCATGGTTTATCTAGTGCTAATGGGTAAGCATACATTCATTTGGTCGCGTTTTCATTTATTCACTGAGACTCATTAATCTTCATGAAGCTTGTGCCAGACTCTGTATTAGGGAAGGTGGAGTCACACGAGGCAGGTCTGCCCTCACAGAGCTGACAGTCTGAGGAGGCAAATGCCAACGAAGCCTCACTTTTATCCTATGACTCTGCAACCAGCAAAGCAACAGCTGGCTTGGGTCAAGAATGCTGTCATTGCCAGTGGAACAGACTTCTTTTTATAAAACAAATGACCTTTAGGGGGCATTAAACACGGGATAGTTGTACTTGCTTAAACTTCCATAGTTCAGAAGAAAGAATGAGTGTAGGGCTAATGCTCCCATCAAACACCCAATAGGGTATAAGAAGGGCCCACTATTTCCCAGACTTCACGTGTGTGTTACTAATGAGGAATATTTTGTATGAGGTGTTAGGTATTTATTTCTATTCATACTGAAAAATATATAGACAATAACATCGATCCAATATTTCAAACATACCATTGCTGAAAGATTTCTATAAGTGAGTTAATTCAAAGGAAAAATATTAAACTAAGAATGGCATGGGGGGGTACATTCAATACCAAATATTACCCAAGGGGCACTCAAATGACTGCTGTTTGGGAAGCTTAAAGTGGTTCCCGTTGAGGACGTCACTGACATTTCGGACAAGACAGCTCTGCCTCGTGTAGGGTGACTTCCCACACTATGCGCAGCCCCTTCCCACGACATGGCAGCAGTACCCCCCGTGCCTGTGGACAAGCCCCCCCTCCAAATGCCTCTGAACATTTCCAAATGGCACCTGGTAAAGGGCTGGGAGGGATGTAGTGCCACCCCCTACCCCGGCTGGGAACTACTCCTCTAGACTTGCTGGCTGGAGGTTCCATTAGAAACAAAACAAAACAAAACAAACAAAACCAAGCTATTTTTGGATATTTTTGAACTATAGAAGGAAAAGAAGAAAAAGTCAAGTTCAAGTTCTAAGTGGCTTACAGCGAGAGGCAGCAGAGTAAGAAAAAGAGAACCTAAATGGGAAGAGAGCAAACACACAGAAAGTCCTGGCAAGAGAGAGGATGGAGCGCGGAGGCCTGGGGCTATAGACAGAGCCTTCTGGCTTGGGGCCGCTGTTTCGGGGCAAGAGCAGTTCCTTCCTGCTTGTCTTACAGGTGCCACCTGGCATCTGACAACGACCAGAGAGAGCGCCCACGGCCTGCCGAAGAACAGGCAGCACCACCTCCTGCCTGAACTAGAGGCAGTGCCAGCAAGCCAGGAAGGCACCTTGCATGAATACAAGCATCATAAGACTAAAAAACGTTGACAGACTTATCAATCACTAAGGCAGGAAAAGAAGGTCCCAGAGAACCACACGTCTCTTTCCAGGTGGCCCATAATATGCTGCGAACGGGGCAGAGGAATCGCCAGAGCATGAGAATGAATGAAGGCTGTTTGTACACCACCCAGGACACTGTCCGTGTCCTTTAAAAATCTTGGTTACTTTTGGCAGCTTGGAGCCACTAGTTTTCTCAAAACACTCCATGTTTGAGTGTCATCTGCCTCCCTGTGCCTGTAGAATCAATCTTCCCAAAGATGGTAACAGGTGCCATCATGGGAAGAAAGCTTCCCATGTCCATTAAGTTTGGGAAACATCACCCATTTCCATTTTGGAGATTGACAGTGCATGTCTGCACCTTAAAAGTTTTGAGAAAATATCTTCTCTCCCTTTGGGAATTAAAAGGAGAACTCCAAACTCCTTCCCTGGTTTTAAAAGTCAGCTAACTTGTCCCACTTTACCCAACTGATGTAATCTTCTTGGGAGGCAGATTCATGACAACTGCCCCTAGTCGCTGTCTTACCCATCCTCCCTTCTGGGCCTTCTCTCACATTCCTCCTTCCTCTAGAAACACCCTTCCTGAACCTTTCTGCTTACTCTCTACCGTCAAACCCCAGCTCAAGATTCATTTTCTACCTACTGTGCTCTCTGGCTGACTTTCCCTTTACTGTGAATTTTCTTAGAGCTTTATCCGTACAAGGTGGTATCATATCATTGTGCTTACTACCGTGTTGCCTTGGGATTATTGTCTGGGTATGTGATATATCATGTTTGTAACCAGTTTTGCTTCAACTTGTCACGGGAACAGTTGCTGTATTATGAATTATAAGGGCCTTACAGAAAAAAAAGAACAAACAACTTCTTGATACATATCCTGGTGGATGTGCCAATGGCTGGCTTTGTTCCCTTATAAAACTACTTCAACTCCGTCTCTATGAACTAGCAACCATTGTGTAATGGCTGAAAATATGTATTCACATTTTTTATGTTTAATTGCTCTCACATTCCTCAAATTAAATGAAACGTCTACTATAACAGATTCTATCTAAAACTGTATAATGTTGGGAGAATCCAAAGTCAAAGTTAAGAATGTCCTTCTGGAAATGGAATTACCTACATGAATCTTAAGAGTTTATTTTTATTTCTATTATATTCCCTACCTTCCTCACTAACCCCCCAAACTGTTGCCTTTCCCGTGGTCTTTCTCATGTCAGTTAATAACAATTCCATCCTTCTGTTTGTCTGGAACAAAAATCTCAGTGTGTCATCACTGATTTTTTTTTTTTTAATTTTAAGATCATATCAAATCCATCAGCAAATCCACTTGGCTCTACCTTCAAAATACATTCGGAATATATTTCTGACCACTGCTCCCCTCTCCATGTCACAGGTTGTATCCTCCTGGAAGCTGATTCTGAGATGGAGCTCAGTGGGCAGGAAGGTTATCCCGGAATGCTCCTGGGATCAACAACGCCTGAGGAGGAAAGCAAATGGGCTTGGGCAGGAGGAAAAGTTAGGCTGTGATTTGGTCACAGTAAAGGCCAGTGCTCCTTGTTGTTGGAACTGTCTTGAACAGAGATGAGGCCCCAGGCCTTTATAGGCCTTACTGACCTGTCACTGGATGCAGGCCGCCCTGGGAAAGGGGAATGCCTTGGGGAAAACGGCTCTCTTCAGAGAAGGCAACTCTTGAAGAGGGCTTACAGCCAAAGGCCATTTGCTGGGGACCTCCCAGCTGCTGTAGGAAGCAATCTTTTATTCCTGAAGGGGAGCCAAGCAGTATATCACACATCACTACCCTTCACCATGACCATCTTGATCTGAACCCCTGTCTTCTTGAGAATGGTGCAGTAGCCTTTTTACTGTTTCCCCTCAGCCCTCTTAAAACATTAACTAGACTGATCCTTTGAAAATATAAATTAGATGATGTCATGCCTCTGCTGAAAGCCAACTGGTGGCTTCCCATGTTACTCTGAGTGAAAGCCAACATCATTGCCATGGCCCATTGGACTGCCTAGACTCTGATTCCCACGATTCTCCGGCCTCAACCCCTACTACTTGCTCTCTTGCCCACTGCACTCCGGCCACTCTGGCCTCCTTGCTATTCCTTGAAAATGTTTAATGAGTTCCCATCTGAGGCCTTCACACTTTGCTCTTTCCTCCACCCAAAAGATTCCCTCAGACTTCAGCAGGGACTCCTTCCCTCACTTCCTCAGGCCATTACTCCTGTTACCTTCTTATGGAAACCTTCTCTGACCAAACTTTTTAAAAACTACACAGCTCCTTCCTCTGGCTCTCATTGTCCCTTTGCACATTCTTTTTCTCTGCAGCAGGGAGCTCCATGAGGGGGGAAGTTTTGAACTGGTACACTGAATGCTTTATGCCCAGCACATATACCCATGCCTGGCATACAGCAGGTGCTCAAAACATGCATGCTGAATAAATTTTTGTAAGTCACAGAGTTCCCATGACTGGTACAAATTGAAAATTGTTCCCTGGGTTCTCCATGCCTCTAGGAAAGTCATAATAGCTTTGTTTCTTTTCCTTTTGTTAAGCTTTGGTCAGGCAGGTCATTCATTTTTCTTTAGCCACATTAAATGAGCAGATAGCTTTCACGTCTTTTATAGAACAGGCAGTCAAGATGCCAGAATTCTGGTTTCACCTCAGACCCAAACCTTACAGAAACAATTTTTTTTTTCTTCCAAATTTGCTTTACGTTCTTAAAAGTTAAAAAGATGTGACTTTTGATAATGTTAAACTTTGTCTGAACTCTGTGCTCCCTGAAAGCAGTGATGGTTGAAAAATCCCCCACACTTTTGTGTTCCAAGAAATAGCTAACCACCACAAAGGAAGACCCAGCCTTCCCCTGTTCTGAGATAAGGCCCAACTCCATCCCTCCTCATGATTCCCCTAAGACTTGGGGATGACTCCCTTGTTTACTTGCCTCTATAAAACTCAGGCCTCTTCCCTTTTCTTTGAGACATTTCTCATTAATAAATGTTCCCTCTCATGCAATAGCCTGGAATAAAATTATATCCACAATTGACAGCTCTATTTTATCTTTCACACGATCATAAAAAGAGGACTTGTGTTGGGAGGGTTTATTTTTAGCCTCAAAGATAGTGTTTGTTGAAAAATCAGCAGCTGACAATAATAAGTGACAAAAGAACTCTTGACAATAGAAAACAGACAACCAAAGTGTCCACTCCCTCAGCAGAAAGCCAGCATGGAGTTGAGTTTCAGAGCAGGGAATAATTACTTCTTCCAGAGGCTGGCAGAAACTTGATTCAAGCAGATGGCTGGACAAAAAGATATTGTTGGAAATAATTTCACAGTATATAAAGTAGATGAGGTTCTATAAAACTTCCCCCTGAAATAAATTATTCTCAATGTCCTGGGCACAAAAGTCTCAGTCCTTTCCTGTCTAGGATGCCTGGTGCTATAGAGATGGGGTGAGGACAGAAAGCTCCTAGAAGCTAGAGACTGTCATATACTGCATGTCTGCAAGCTCTTACCTTTCCAAGAGGCGGGTTCAGGAGAACCACCTGCCTGTCTTCCCATAGAACAGAAGAATTGTGACCAGCTGTATAAAGATCAGGGTTTAGACAAATGGTTTTACCTTCCTTCCAAACCACGGTTAGCCCTTCATGCCAGGAATTACATGCTAGTGAATCCAGCAGAAACATTTAGCTTCGTTCTGTTGGACACAAGTCTTCCAAATACTCTACAAAACCAAGAAATGACTAGTCAGACCTAGATGCTGATGAAGTCTGATGCTAGGGACTCTACAGACTCAGGGTTCTTGGGATAAGTGAACTGGATTCCATGTAGTAGGAATTTCCTAAAACTTGAATGCCAAGTGTTGAGTGTGTATGTGTGTATACATGTGCATTTTTTAAAAGAATGATTCCACAAAGAAGTCTGCATTCTTCCTGCAGATTCTACAGCCTTTTCACATTCTTAAAGGGATCTGTGCCCCTCTAAATGGCTAAGAACCATGACCTATTACAAGATCTATTAGAAGAAGACTTCTGAGCCTTCAAAGAACTATTCCCTAGCCAGATTCCCCGCATTCCTGAGGCACTAAAGCGCACCACTAGTGTATGAATGGACTGACTTACTTCATTTGTAGGCTCTCAGTCTTTTCCTGGGATCAGCAATGAGCCACGAAGTCCTGCCAAAGACTGTGGTATCAGCGAAGTCCTGATTAAATCAATTCATCTCCTAGAAGCTGACAAGGAAGAGGTTATATGCCACCAAAGGAAAGAATAATATTTATCTAATTCATTTCATATCGTCTCAGTCTGTTCGTGCTGCTATAACAAAATACCACAGACTGAGCAGCTTATAAACAGCAAAGGCTTATTGCTCACAATTCTGGAAGCTGGGAAGTTCAAGAGCAAGGCACCAGCATGGTCATGTTCTAGGACCTCTTCTGGTTCAGAGCTGGGGTTTTCTCACTGTTCAGAGGAAGGAGCTAGGAAGCTCTGTGGGGTCTCTTCATGAGGGCTCCACCCTGGTGACCTAATCACCACCAAAGGCACCATCTCCTGAGACCCTCAACTTTGGGGGTTAGAATTTCAACATATAAATGGGGGTGAGGAGAAAAACAAGCATTCAGATCATAGCAAATATTTTCCACAAATATTCTCCATTAGGAATGTAATCTGTCACTAAAAACAGCAGTGGCCAAAGACATAATATGAAAATGAAATGAAGACATATAAATATTATCAAGACATTGGGTTTATTTTTTTCTTCTGAAGTACTCAGACTTGGATTTTGTGGCCAATATTTTGAATTAATAATAGCTTTCAGAATCATTACCATGTATTTTACATAATTTTAACAAACAAGGCTTAATTGGCTTGCTGAACTGTGTCTTTGTGAGACTCTAATTTTCCTACAAAAACAGTAAATGTCAACAAGATAGACATTCCTGTTCTTCTAAGCTCTGTTTATGATTCTAAGAAGTAAACAGGCAGTTATTACATTAAAAACATTCCCTCTATGCCAGCAATATCTAATTTTAATCTGTGGGTCTTTCAGAGGAAGAACTAAGGGCTAGGAATGGCACAAAGAACCCCCAAATATGCCCGATACCTAAAATCTGAAGCCTGATCCAATTCTACTGTGGATAAATAAATCATGTTTCTTAACGTCTTGTTGTCTTGATGTAGAGAATTGGATAATATTGGCAACTTAGCCTATAAATAAGATTCTCTTTATTTCTAAATTCCTTTGAGACAGCACCATGGAAGCATCTTGCCGACCCATGGTGAGAAGTGCTATTTGTCAAATTGGATATCAAATAAGTAAATTAAGTGGAATTCTGGTGTCCATATGCATTAGCATCCCCCAAAGGGACCAACATACTAACTTGGGCAAAGCTAACAAAAGTCCCATTGAAGTGCCACCTCCTTTACGGCCACCTTAATTGCTCCCCACTCTGTGCTGGCCAAACAGTATCATAATCGCTGGCTGTTATGTTTGTCTCCTCAACAGGCTAAGATCCTACAGGGCAGCATCTGTGTCTTTACCCTGTATCTCTAGTAGCTTACACAAATTCGTAGCTTGATGTTGGTAGGTATTCATTTAATGACAGTCACGTGTTAGATCAGAGTCCCCATCCCAATTCTGAATACGCTCTGAGGTGGCTTACCAGTTCATAGTCCTTATTTTCAGAGTCCTGGTAGAAGTACTGAAGGACCATGCACTTTCCATTTCTCTACTGCGAATCACAACAGGAAAAGGCGACTCTGACCTTCACACTTCTGAGGGCCCCAGCAGTGTGAAGAGTGGAAGTGGGTAAGAATAGCTAAAATAGGGGCACCTGGGTGGCTCAGTCGGTTAAGCTGCTTGCCTTTGGCTCAGGTCATGATCCCAGGGTCCTGGGATCAAGTACCGCCTTGGGCTCCTTGCTCTGCAGGGAGCCTGTTTCTCTCTCTCCCCCTCTGCCTGCCACTCTGCTTGTGTGTGCTCTGACAAATAAATAAATAAAATCTTAAAAAAAAAATAGCTAAAATAATTCAGCTCAACAATTTGGCAAAACATTTTTTGTACCTGACACTGTTATAAGCTTTCTGTATCCTCACTGAAGCCGTAGGTGGGTATTGTTGGGTCAGCAGCTCAGGGAATGTAGGAGGAACAATAAAAATGGCCACTGGGCCGTCATCTTCCAGGCCGCCTCTTACTTGACCCATGACTCTGCCGCCGGAAAAACGTATGCCAAGGACACGTCACCCTAAGTGAACCGATACCTATGCAGGAAACAGGAACATCAGGACTCCCCCTACCCTCCAACCACAAATACCTTAACATATATAGTTGTTGTGAACCCATGCCCTGAATGCCTTACCTTATATGGCTGTGAACCTATGCCCTATCTTAACCCAAATAAAAGACCCACTCGACCCCTTCCCGGGTGCGACTTCCCCCACTCTCCTGAGTCCCGGAACTTCGCCCAAGAGTGCCTTTAATAAAACTTGCCTTGTGCCCATCTCGCCTGGTGTCCTGTGTGTCTCGCCTGTAAAACCTTACAGGTATGGTCATCAGAGCTATTTTACATGCAAGGAAAATGGCACAGAGATGTGTCCACGTGAGGGAGTCTCATGCAAGTAAGCCCCAGGCCTCCCACCTCTGAATCCAGGCAGGATGAATTATTTCTCCTCTGTGTTCCCAGAGACTAGGCACTCACATATGGAACTTATTGTACCATGTTGTGATTACAGTCCAATCCACGCTGGTCTCATTGGCCAAACAGTGTGCTCCTGGAGGACAGAGTACTTACTGGTCATCTTTTGGCTTCCCCACCTAGCAGAGGGCCTTGTTTATAGTAGCTTCTCCATAATTCTGCTGAATAACTAAATGAGGGGAGTCTCTTTCCAAAACTGCCACTTCTGGGGCATTCTCCAGAGGCAGGGATGAAGACAGACTCATTCTACTGCCTCAGTTGCGTGTTTGTACGTACACGCATGTGTGTGGTGGCAGGGTCGGTATGTGGGTGTGTGTACCTGCCCGTGTGTGTGCCCCAGCGAGAACTTCCTCAGGGACCACTGAAGTTTGGGGGGATTAACTGGCATTTAAAACTAACCCCATTGCTCTCTCCAAGCAAAAGTAGTTTTTAAAAATAATTTTTATAAAGTTTAAAAAGTCAAAGTCATTTTTAGAAATATGTGCAACTTTAAACTGGGCAATCCTACTTCCGGGAGTGTATCCTAAGAATCTTCCCGGCTGTACGGCTAGAGGCCGCAGGTATAAACGTCTGTGGGAGCTGAGCAGGTAACACAGCAGGCAGAGGAGCTGGGTAAGAAGTGTATATCCTGTCCAAGGCAAGGACAGCAGCACTCTGCAAAGGGGCCTGCCCATTATTGCAATGGGTGGCCAAACTTTGTCGACAGGGCCGAGAAATCTCAACTTTAAAATACTGACTGTAGTCAATTGCAAAAAATGGACCCAAATTATTGCCCTTCCGCTCCCAATGCCCTTCCGTAGAGCCCTCCCACTTTGACTCTGGGCTGGCTTTAGGACTCGCTTCAGCCAACAGAATTATTGGTAAAATGGAGGCAAACAGAGGCTTGAAAAGTGCTTGCCTGCTAGGGTTTTCCTCTTGCTGCCCGTGGGACCCTGGCCACCACTGCCAAGGGAAGGAGGCAGGGTAAACTTCGTGGACGGAGAAGTGTGACCAAGACACCTCTGTTGCTCCAGGCAGCAGCGAGCCACTTGCCAGGCGTGCAAGCGAGGCCATCCCGGATCATCCGGCCTCGGCCAGCCCACCCGCTGACCACAGATGCATGAGTCCAGCAGAGACAGTCCAACTGGCTCCCAGAATTGTAAACTTAAGTTTAAGCCAGGATTTAAGTTTTAAGCCAACACATGGTGGGGCAGTTTGCTATATAATAAAACTAACTGATAATAAAATTTAAATATGTCTGGAACTAAACAAAAGAGGGATCCAGCTCACTGTAGCTTCTGCGGGATGTAAACATTTAACAACGAGGAACTCCCTTGCATCACATCACTGCTTGTAAAAATGACAGAGCAAAAACCACCTACAGGTCCCTTTCATGTCATAGGAGAGTGGTTAACAAATCATGACACACAACTACGCGGGCAAGTACGCCACCGCTAAACATGACGGTGGAGAACAGAGCCACACAGCCCGGTTCCGATTGGCCACGGAATGCACACGCGTATACAAATGGAACACGGAGCGGAGGGGGTCACACAGAGCAGAGGAGAGGGCTTCCTGCTGTGAGGAATAAATAAAAAGCTCAGAATGTTTATGGGAAAGTGCTCAATTTTGCCTTTTCAGGATACGAGTGTACGGTAGTGGGAGCAGCCAAAAGTTCTACTCAAGCAAGGAAGGACATGGTTCTAAAGGGGGGCGTCAGACAAATAGTGGGAAAATGGCGGATGTTTTGACAGTGAAAGACGTTCTTACATTCAGTAGCTAGAGTCTTTTTAATTTCTTCAAACGTGTTGCCGAAAATTATAGGACTTGAAAGTGTGCTCCAAACACAAAGGACAACGAAAATCACTGGTATAGAAAAATCTTTAATGACATGCAAAGACAGCTATATGTTAAATAAAAGAAGCCAATTGTAAAACACCATGTACAATACAATCTCATTTTTTTATTGAAGTATAATTGACATACTACATCCTATTCATTTCAGGTGCACATCATAGTGATTCAATGTTTTTACACATTGTGAAATGACCCCCATGATAAATCCAGTTAACATGTGTCATTATGCGAAGTTCTTACAATATCATGTTCCTTATGCTGTGCATTGCATCCTCATGAGTTACTTATTTTATAGCTGGAAGTTTATACCTTGTGATCCCCTTAATCTATTTGCCTGCCCACCCTACACATCCCCTCCCCACACCCCATAACCAACATTTTCTTTTCTGTACATATTAGCCTGTTTGTTTTGTTTGTTCATTTGTTTTGTTTTTTAGATACCCCATATAAGTGAAATCCTATGGCATTTGTCTTTTTCTGTCTGGTTTATTTCACTCGTCCTAGTACCCTAAAATTACATCTATGTTGTCACAAATGGCAAGATTTCATTCTTTTTTATGACTGAGGAATAGTCCATTGTATACATATGCCATTTCTTCTTTATCCATTCATCCATCGATGGACACTTGGGTTGCTTCCATCTCTTGGCTATGGTAAATAATGCTGCAGAAACATAGGGGTGTAGACAGCTTTTCAAACTAGTGTTTTCATTTTCTCTGGTTAAATTTCCAGAAGCAGAATTGCTGGATTGTATGGTAGTTCCATTTTTGTTTTTTTGAGGACTCTCCATACTGTTTTCCATAGTGGCTGCACCAATTTTCATTCCCACCAACAATGCACAAGGGTTCCCTCTTCTCCACATCCTCACCAACACTTATTTCTTGTCTTTCTGATTTTAGCCACTCTGACGGCGTGCGGCGGCATCTCACTATGGTTTTGATTTGCATCTCCCCGATGATGAGTGATTTTGAGCATCTTTCCATGTGTCTGTTGGCCATCTGCCTGTCTTCTCTGGAAAAATGTCTATTAAGGTCTTCTGCCCATTTTTTAATTGGATTATTTGTTTTTCTGGTGTTGAGTTATATACGTTCTTTATATATTTGGGATATTAACTCCTTATCAGATATATCTTTTGCAAAGATTTTCTCCCATTCGGTAGATTGCCTTTTCATCTTGTTGATGGCTTCTTTTGCAGAAGCTTTTTAGTTTGATGTAGTCTCAGTAGTTTATTTTTGCTTTTGTTTCCCTTGCCTGAGGAAACATATCCATAAATACATTACTAAGGGTGATGGCTGAGAGATTACTGCCTGTGTTTTCTTTTAGGAGCTTTTTTTGTTTTAGGTCTCACATTTAGTTCCTTATCCATTTTGAGATGATTTTTGTGAATGGTGTGGTGATCCAGTTTCAACCCTTTGTATGTAACTGTCCAGTTTTCCTAGCATCATTTGTTGAAGAGACTGTCTTTTCCCCATTACATATTCTTGTCTCTTCCCTTATAGATTAATTTACCATAAATGCATGGGTTTGTTTCTGGGCTCTGCATTCTGTTCCATTGAGCCATGTGTCTATTTTTGTGCCTATACTTCTGACTCCTACAGCTTTGTAGTATATCTTGAAAACTGGGATTATGGATACCTACATCACATCTTTTAATTTTGTGTATCCTTTAACTACGTCTTCTAGTTACAGTTGCTTTGATACAATCTCATTTTCATTATAAAAAGCATATGCAGCCATAGGAAAGTAACTGGGGATAGAGACTAAAACTGGGGTGTCCTAGTGGTTATCTTTGGAGGATGGGGTAGGGGTAATTTTTATTTTTTTATTCTTGCTCACTGGTATTTTCTAAACTGCTATAATGGGCATTCACTATTTTGTACTGAGAAAAACTTCCTAAAAGTT
Source organism: Lontra canadensis (assembly GCF_010015895.1). NCBI lineage: Eukaryota > Metazoa > Chordata > Mammalia > Carnivora > Mustelidae > Lontra > Lontra canadensis. The sequence goes on along the minus strand of NW_022631046.1, from coordinate 8,658,526 downwards.
CTAGTTTTTTAAAAAAAAGCAAGAGGGCATACTCATGAATGTACACGCATGTGCATCCCAAAGCAAAGTGGAATAAGACTTCATATTTTTCTGGACAGTGCTTGCAAACGTTCTGCCACTGCCCTGTACTCATTCAGAATTCTGTTTGGAGGTAGGCAGCCTCTGGAACCGTAGAATCTTCTACCAGGCAAAACCACATGGACTCCTTGCAGGCACGTCACCTACCCGATTCTCCTGGGAGGCAGGCAAATGCCATTTGGCATCACTCTCCACAGCCAGAGGCAGAGATGAGGTAGTGACTTAGATGCTCTGTTTCTGGCATTCTGCAAATCTTCTGCAAGAACGTGAGCAGGCCCAGCAGCTGCGGCTGCCATGTGATGGGGGAGACACCCTGCTCATCAAGGGCAGCAAGTCAGAGATCTCTACCGGCCCTGGCAGCCAGTGATGGACAGAGCACCGAAGTGTCTTTGTGCATGACGGATTCCGCTTCCAAGCAAACGGTGGGAAGATGAACTAGCTAATCATCAGACCCGTTTCTGAAATGCCGTCTAGTCAGAGGCAGCAGAGCCCAGCCATATGCCCTTGGCAATAAATGCGGTGAGAACAAAAGCCAAAGCAACTCTCTGTTAGCAAGCTCAGGGGAACAAATAGCAAAGTAACAAGTCCAGGATTCATAATGACAGGCAGTGTGGAAGATGCCACAGAAGTACAGTCTAGTCTATCACTAGTGCAGTCATGGGGCCAAAGTCTACGAGAATTTTACAAGACAATGAATTAATGGCTGGGCTGCAAAATGGAAAATTAGAGCTGATGAGGCCAGCAGACCATCCTTTTGAACTGTTTGTTGACCTGTAATTGATCTTTTTTAGTAAAGGGAATATGGTTGCCAGACATCTACAAGGATGTGATCGACATATCACTGTCACCTTTTGGAGCACTCACGTCATGTTCAACTCAGCCGTTCTATATACTTGTCCCGGAATAAAGGTAAAAAGTACAATGTTTTCCCTTTGAAAAAAATCCCGAGTTAGGTTAGCATTAGGAAATAGATTCCCCAATTATTCAGAAGAATAGATCACGGATTGGGGCTGTTCGCCTGTCCCACTCTTGATTGGACCCACGGTACAGTTAGTAAATTACATCACATGTTAAAGCTCAGCAGGAAACACGGTCCCAGTGCTTCCTCCCGCAGGGCCCTCACTCTAGCCACTAACCAGCTCTGCCTGTGAACTTGATACGTATGCAGCCACAGCAGCAAGCCAACAGTTCCCACTTCTGAGAGCTGACTAAGGGCCAGGCACTGGATGAGACCCTGGCAGACGTCATTCCCTTAATTATCACAAAAATCTAGGAGGAGAGGACAATCATTTCCTCTTTTGTACAGGGTCAGAGAAGAGGGGCAGTTTGTCCACAGCGATGCTGTTAACAGGAGGAGAACGGGATTCAAGTTTCTTTGAGGAGCACGGGAGAGAGAGGAGGAGAAGCAGCAGGGACCAGGTGGAAAGAGCAGAGCTCCAAAGACACATTTTATAGCTCATTCACTGCCAGCAAATCACTTAATCTCACTACAGAAGGAGGCTCACCTCTCTTGACCAGCTACTTCATAGCATTTTTGTGAGGCCCAAATGAGATCACATATATGAAAACCCTTGATTGAAAACAGGAAAGCATTTGTCAAAAAATACCATGTGTTATTAATAAAAAGACAGAAGACTAAGTCATACTCCTTGGGAGCCTAACACTTTAATCACTACAACGTCAACGGAAAGACCGCACCTTCTTTTGTCCCCCAACTAAATCCTTTAAACACAGGATTTTCTTAAGCAATCTCTCAAAGATGAAGGGCTCAGGGATGCACGCTCGTACCTGAACTGGCCTTACAGGGAGCTTCAGTGTCTTAAATTTAATGCAGACATCCCCTCTGAGCGATTTATCCTGACTGGAGAAAGTAACCATTTTGTTACTACTAGTAATTCTGTTCTAAAAAAAGGACTACTGTAATTTTACACCCTTAATCTATGCACTACAGGAATGAGAAAAAACAAATAATACTGTCTCATGAAAGGCCACATTCTGTACAGTAATTCACTTTTTATTATCATTGTTAATAGCAAAGTCCACAGTTCAGTTCCCAGGCAATATCAAAGTAGATGTTATATATAGATATAGATAGATATAGACAGATATCTCTATCTATCTATCTATAGGATATCTGCATGTAATATGATAAGACAATAATTTTTTTGAGCCATTATGATTTACCAGTTTATTAAAAGGCACTCACACAATTAAAACCTGCACAATTAAAACAACGCAATCTTCAAGACATTAAAAACAATGAATTGTCAAGTTGATGTGGTAGAGCTACTGAGTAATCTGGCCTTTCAAGTAACCAACTGGAAATCTCATTTTCTCCTTTCATTTACAGATCATTAAAAAGAAAAGACGCCCCCCCACCCCCCCGCCCCACTCCTACCCCCACCCCTGGAAAGCCCAGAAACTACCTGCCCTGGGAGAAAGTCAGGATTCCGCCCATGCAACTTGGGGACACACTCCCCCATGGGATGGTGCCGGGAGACCCCATCATTCCAACATGTGCTGGAGCACTGAGGGGTCCACCTCCACGGCCTGGAGGCCTCTGTGCAGGCTCCGGAAGGTGGCCTGCTTCCCATTGCGCTGACGCCAGCGAATGAAGGCCTCCACCATCTGTGACTGCACGTTGTGGGGGTGGTTGGCCTTACAGCGGTAGATATCCGTCTGGGACAGGCCCAGAGACAGCACCACAGGCTCCCACTCGGGGCCCAGCCTCTGCGCCAGCTGGTTGATCTGCCGGTCTGATGGGGAGCTGTTGAGGATGTGTGGAGGGATGCCAGTCATCTGGTCATCTGGAGAAAAGACAGACATGGGGGAAAGAGCAAACACATCAGATGGGGGCACAAATGAAAAAAGTGACTAGAACAGCACTAAGCTTCATCAGGCAGGGCCAACTTTCCCTAGTTTTCTTGGGGGCTGCTCAGTCAAAGGTCACATATAGGAGCTTACAAAATACCATTTAGCGTCTATGAAAATGTTTATTACAGAAAGGGTGAAAACAGGAAAATAAAAATAACTAGAAATCCCATCAGAGAAACCCACTGATAATGATTTGACCTTTTTTTTTTCCCAAATATTTTTGTCTATTTATTTGACAGACAGAGATCACAAGTAGGCAGAGAGTGGAAGGGAAGCAGGCTCCCTGCTGAGCAGAGAGCCCGATGTGGGGCTCGATCCCAGGATCCTGGGATCATGACCCAAGCCAAAGGCAGAGACCTTAACCCACCGGAGCCACCCAGGCACCCCCTGATTTGACCTTTCTTTTTGGTCTTTTATATGTAAAACATAAGTTTAGGATTTCACAGCACACACAGCTTTATAACAGGCTTTCTTCCCTCCATCTCTTTTACCAGAGAGGCCAAGCAGGGTGTTCAGAGGGAATTAAGAATGCCAGGCTGGGCCCCAGTTCCCTCTGGCACAGGCCTGTGGGTGCAGGAGTGATACCCTCTCCTGCAGGAATGGCTAGTGCTGGAGGGAAACGGGCTAAACAAAACAGCTACTCTCTCCTGATAAACTTGAATGTTTCCAAGAAAAGTTGCAGTTTCCAACAGAAGCAGAACCGAAGAGGCCTGCTGAGAAAAAAAGAAAACTCAGAGGCCACAAGGTAGCTTGAGGAGAGTTACCACCCTGGTGGAGCCCAGAGGAAAAAACAAAACTTGTGCTATGGAAGAGCAATGGGAGAACCGGACTTTGCCCTTCCGAGATCCTAGTCACCCCCAGGCCAGGCTGCGGTGGAACTCTGACACCAAGTGAGTGACTATAGACTGCCAGGCATATCAAGGAAGAAGTACCATCAGTTATAATGCAGAAGGCCTTCTAGAGGAAGGAGGCTAAAACTAAGCCCTGAACATGAGAAAGAACCCAATAAAGGGAAAGGAAGTGTGCCCTGAGGAGAGGAAATTGCCTGTGCAAAGGCCTGGAGGCAGGAGACCATGGCAAATTCAAGAAAAGAAAGAAGTTTAGCATAAGGAAGTGCAGAGAGTGAGAAGCACTCCAAACGTCCAAAATTCTGGTGCTGCGTATCGGTTAGGACCGAACCAGAAGTGCGGTTTTCATATTCCTCATTCAGCCATGTGCACAACAAACCGCACTACACTTGTACCATGCTTTCTGTCACCAGCATCACGGGAATCCGAGTCAATCCCACTTCACACTCACCAGCTCATTGTTTAGATTTATGAATTCAATAAGAAGTCAAAAAGCATCCTATTAGAATAGCTAATGTTTTCCACTGCACATGCCTTTCGCCCCAAGGCAGTTGCCAATATCTGAGGCACGAGTTGCAAAAGTTTGTCTTTCTGGTGTTTGTCAAGACAAGACTGTAATTTTTTTAAATGATTAAGACCCAACTAGAATACTGATGATACTACGGACCAATATTTTATATTAATGGTAACAATTTTATGGCTTTTATAAAACTATGGGCACTTTCATAAACATGTGGGCTCATTAAAAAAAATTCAAGCCACATAAAAAAGTACAAAGGAGAAAGCAAGTCCTCCAATAACCCACCACTTAGAGTTGGTGAACATTACTCTGGATAATTCTTCAAGCATATATACTATATTATTGGTTTTTTTCTCATAAGGGTTATTTAATTTTGCTTGAATTTAACAGAAAAAATAAAAAAGAAACAGAAGTGAAAACTAAATGGCTTTTTGACCTATAGTTAACTATTTAACCAACAACAGCAACACATATAGACACACACAAGATTTAACGCTGAGAAAAAAATATATGAAAATTTAAGAGGTAAACTATATATTTTTACATTAATGCTTGGTATTTCTTCTTCCTTTCCTCATTTCTTTCCTATATCATTTCTTGCCTATATACTTTCTCTTTCTCTGTTTTTTTTTTTTTTTTGTTTTAGAGAGCGAGAAAGAGAATGTATGCACACAAGCAGGGGTGAGGGGACAGAGAGAGGGAGAGACAATCTCAAGCAGGCTCCATGCCCAGTGCAGAGACCAACACAGACCCCGATCTCACAACCCTGACATCATGACCTGAGCTGAAATCAAGAGCTGGACACTTAACTGAGTGGGCTACCCAGGTACCCCTCGTCAACGTGTATTTTAAAAATCCCATTCAACCTCATTTCCACTAGGATGGCTATTGTCAAAAACAAAACAACAACAACAAAAACAAAAACAAACAAACAAAAACCCCACCAAAATAACATGTATTGGTGAGGATATAAAATGGCACAGCTGCTACGGAAAAGAGTGCAATGGTTCCTTAAACAACAAAACATGGGATATCATACAATCTAGCAGTTCTACTCCTGGGTCATACACCCAAAAGGACTGAAAGCAGTGAGTCAAAGAGATATTTATACACCCATCTTCATAGCAGCTTTGTTCCCAGTAGCCAAAAAGTAGAAGCAACCGAGTGTGTATCAAGGAATGGAAGGAGAAACAAAATGTGGTAGATCATACATTAGAATATTATTCAGTCTTAAAAGGGAAGACATTCTGTCTCAAGCTACAACATGGGTAAGACTTGAAGACATTATGCCAAGTGAAATAAGCCAGTCACCAAAGAACAAGTCCTCTATGATCTCATTCCTACGAAGTACCTGTGCTACTGAAATTCACTGAGATGGAAAGAACGGTGGTTACCGGGGGAGAGCGTGGGGGGAATGGGGAATTGTTTAATGGGCAGTCAGTTCTGCAACATGAGAGGAGTTCTGGAGGTCGGCTGCATAATGTGAATGTACTTAACACTACTGAACTGTACTCCCCAAAATGGAAAAGATGGCAAGTTTCATGTTATGTTTTATCACAATTAAAAATGAAAATTTAAAAAAATCTCATTGTTGTCTTGTCATAACTACATTGAGTTTTTATTTCCACTGAATTGATCCTGAGCTCTCTGACAGCACAAAATACTTGTGAGGCTGAGTTTTCTTGCACTGGGTTTCTGCTCGGGCCCAGCTGGTTGTATGTCTGTTTCTGCAATCCATGTTCCTTTCTTTATTCTGCTGTAGCATTTTCACATAGCTGTCATGACACTTACCTTCATCTTGCTCACATTTAACATGAGCATCTCTATCTAGAGCTTCTGTTGCTCTTTTATAGTAAGCCAACGTATCTCTAACACTCTCTCCCTCTGAGCTACAATTTGTGCTTGGCTGATGCTTTTTACGTAGTGTTCTGCCACAGAGGAAAGGCAGGACACACTAGGCCTGCCCTGGTTGGGGGTCCAGTGTGCTGCTCTCTTTTGGAAACCAAGGAAATGTCTCATGCTGGCACCTGTTCTGCCTAGCCAGGGTGCACGCACTCCTGCGGTCTCTTTCCTGTAGCTCAGCACAGAGATGGCCTGCCCTGGGTTGCCTTCCAGCCTCTGCTGACAATGTCTCCTGACATCGACCAAGATCGTCCACTCACCTCCTCCACCAGCTTCTTTCATACCAATCTGATTTAGTGGGGTCCTGAGGATTTTGTACCCTTCCCTCCCTTCTTTTCCTAGGACTCCTTCTGAAGGTTCAGGATGGGGTGTTTTCTTCCTTTGGAAAGGGCCTGCCATTTTTCAAAGTACATGGCATCAAAGTTGTGATTGGATTTTTTGTTTGGTTGGTTGCTGTTGTTGAATGTTTTGGATCAGTTCATCAGGTGTTGGGGAGGGAGCCTCTGTGGTTCTGCTACACTGTCACCATTCTGACTCCTGGCCAACTATTAATGCAACATAGGCTTTGGGTCAATTATTTGGGAGTGAGTGCAGTATTTGCTCTCATTCCTCCACACGTTCAGGGTCACATATCCCTTGGGAATACTGCCTCAGAACTCAGAGATGGCCAGCAGTTTGTGGACACAGGCCGGAGCTAAAATAACTGGGCACAGGAGCACTACTCAGCCGAGAGCACGTCAAGCCCTTCCAAGGAGACCTTCCAGACATGAGGAGACCATTACAGCTGTTTGTGCTATCTGATCTCGAGCAGGAGAAGTATCCTCACGAGGCCCTTCCAACGTGTGAATTCTGCTGAATGCAAAGTTACTGAAAAAATGAGAGTCCCAAGTGGGGAGCCTGGGTGGCTCAGAGGTTTAAGCCTCTGCCTTCAGCTCGGGTCATGATCTCAGGGTCCTGGGATCGAGCCCTGCATCGGACTCTGCTCGGCAGGAAGCCTGCTTCTCCCTCTCTCTGCCTCCTTGTGATTTCTGTCAAATAAATAAATAAAAATCTAAAAAAATAAAAAAAATAAATTAAAAAAATGAGAGTCCCAAGGCTTTAGTGTCAACATCCAAGGATATACTATACAAAATCAGGTCAAGCTATAAATTAATCCACTGTGACCATCTGGCCACTGTTTTGCAGAGCTTGATGTGCATACCACGAGCAGTGTACAAGAGGATACCCAGAGGTCCACAGGTGAATATTCTGTATTAGAACAATCATCTATTAAACAAATAGTAATCTAATAAATAAACAGTCCTATTGTTAAAATAGTATCTATTTTAATACAATTAGAAAAGTATAAATAACATTTCAAACTCATGATTATAAGAATTAAGATAAGTAAATAAAAGTTAAAAAGCAGATCCAGAATAACACAAAAGTAACAAAGAAAGAAAAGTAGATTTTTAAATAAAAAGTAAATTTAAATACAAGCAAGGAGTTAGCAGTACAGGTGGTACAAAGATAGAGCAAAAATTGTACCAGCAGAAGCCGAATGACTGGTGTGTGGGAAGTCTGGTGTTTCTCACCAAAGCATCACCAGCCTTTGAGGTGGGCCATCCATTAAGCAGGGCTGTCCATGCACCTGTTCATGGCCTGCACCTCCGACGCGCTAGTAACACCCCAGTCTGAGCACATAAGTCCACATACCTGGGGCTGAGGCAGCACTGTGCCTGGTTAAGAACCACCAGATGCTGTGACAGAAGTGTTAACTGGTTTTAAATATCCTAGATGGGTAATTAGCTCCTACTGTACTGCCAGAATGTTCTCTCTCATACAGATTCTAAATCTTGCATGCAACTCTGTAATCCCATTCTCAGTGAGGTGAAAACTCCCATGTTTCAAACAAAACAACATTCTCTACCAAACCCCTCTACCACAACGAAGCCATCCATTTGAAGGGATAAATACCCTATTCCCCATCTCCCTATGAACGCCCATCCTTCCACCCTCCCATCCCTGTGGTCATTACATCTCCAACTATCTCCTCCTCCCTCATTCATACCTAATTAACCACCAAAAATCTCCTTTCCCATTCTTATTGCATTTAGAGTCAGGTCTAAAAGATTCATACTTAACTTTTTTGTTTCTTATAAGACACTTCTGTCTCCTGAGCTCTCATGGGTAGGGATCACATCTTCTACTTCTTGCCCTCCTCCAAGATTTAGCCCCTTGCTGAGCACAATATGGAACTCAATGTATAGTACCATATTTTACTCTTTTATTTTTATTCAAATTCTGTTAATTAACATATAGTATATTATTAGTTTCAGAGGTAGAGTTCAGTGATTCATCAGTTGCATATAACACCCAGTGGTCATCACATCACATGCTCTCCTTAACACCTGTCACTCAGTTACCCCTCGCCCCCAATCTCCCCTCCAGCAGAGCTCAGCTTGTTTCCCACAGTTAAGAGAAGGACAGTATCATATGATTTCACTCACATGTGGATTTAAGAAACAAAACAGAGGAACATACGGGAAGGAAGGGGGAAAAAACTCATCATATTGTTAAAAAAGTTCTTCCAAGTCAAGTTTCTAATTCATCATCTCCACAGGTATGTGCTTCTGACTTTTTTATTTGTTCCAGAAAAAGAAGTCATTTCTTCCAACAAATCTTTGCATGGACAGCACCCCCTGGTCTATCCTGGCTGAGTGTGCAATCTCCAGGTGAAGGAAAGTCTGCAAGCCCATCTTCCTGTCTGGTCAACCTCCCCTTTCTGATCTATATTCTTCTATAATACGTGGCCACCTTAATGGTGACCTAAAAAAGAGGAACTGTACAGGATTCAAAAGCACAGTTGAGAGACTGAAGATTACGGAGTAAAGCAAAGGCACAGCAGTCCCATAAACAGCTGCTAGGAGACTCAGATAAATCTCTGCTCAGGAATCTACAATAACAGAAAGGATTTTATCTATAAAATTCCTTTAAAAAAAAAAGATATTATTTATTTATTTGAGAGAGAGAGAGCATGTGCGAGAAAGCACAAGTAGGGGAGAGGGGTAGAGGGAGAGTGAGAAGCAGGCTCTACCTGAGCAGGGAGCCAAACATCGGGCTCCATCCCAGGACGCTGGGGATCATGACCTGAGCCAAAGGCAGATGCTAAACAGACTGAGCCACCCAGGTGCCCCCTATAAAATTCCTTTTTAAACTTCAGTTACTTTGTGATATAGCCGGAGATATAAGTACATATGTGTTCCTTGTAACAGTGACTTAGTTGGATATGGGGTTGCACTTTTAAAAACTATATACATTCTTAGGCAGAATTTGGTAATATATTACCCTTCCCAACTCACTGCTGCAGTGAACCACTGTCACTGGTGGGAGTATCATATGCTTTAGGTTTGCTGGACCGAAAAAAAGTTGAACTAAGAGACTGCCCCTTTCTAGTGTAGCCACTTTTTAGGAGCAAAAGGCTAACTCCTGCCTCAAGGACATGTAAGGCCTCTGCAGGCTGAGTTTACTGACGTTCCATTGACCAAAGCAAGGCATGTGGCCAAGTCTAAGACCACCAGGACAGTGTTATTAAATGTTCTCACAGGGCAGTTGGAGTAAAAATTTGCTAAGCAATAATTTATAAATACTCACAAGTATACTGATACATTTTTAAAATCTAGATGAACTGATACTGGGATATATATAATGCCAAAAATGGTGCAGGAAAAAATAGAAAACTTGAATAGACCTAAGTATTAAATACATTGAAATGGCAATCAAAGCTTTCCCCTGCTCAAGGGTCCTAGGCCCAGACAGTTTTACAGGTGAGCTATATCAAATGTTCATGAAACATTTAATTTCCTATCTTCTGTAAGTTGTTCTAGGAAATAGAAAAATAACAGAAGTTCTATAGCCTATTTTATTAGGCTGCTTTACTTTTTGTTTGAAACAGGATAAGGAGAATACAAGAAAAGTTATAGGTTCTTTTCAATGATTATTTCATATGTAAAAATCCTAAGTATTTATTGAGTAAAAAAGATCTATTTAAAATAATATATTAGAAACAAGTAGAATTTATCCCAGGATTACAATAATTTTAATATCACTAGATCAATTAATTCAATACCTCAGTAGTCCAAAGAGATAAGTCACTATTATCTTAATAGATGCAAAAAAGTATTTGATAAAATTTGACACATATTTATGATTTCTTAAAAAGATTTCTTTAAAAATTAGGAATATGGGGAACCTATATAACTTGGTGAAGATTATGAAAGTCTTCAATAAGCATTTGATTTAATAGATATCTTTTAAACATTTTCCCTTTAAGGGCAGAAACAAAACAAGAATGCCCAGTGTCACCACTACTGTTGTATATAATAGTGAAGGTCCTAACCAGAGCTATAAAGAAAAAAAGAAGTTAGGTATAAGCATTTGAGAAGAAGAGATAAAACCATCACTATTTTCAGATCATTTGATCTAATATGTAAGAAAAGGTCAGGATCAATAGATAATCCATTAGATGGACGCCTGGGTGGCATAGTCAGTTAAGCGTCTGACTCAGCTTCAAGCTGGGACATGATCTCAGGGTTGTGAGATTGAGCCCCGCTTTGGACTCCATACTGAGAAGAGAGTCTGCTTGAGACTCTCTCTTGCTCTCCCTCTGCCCCTCCTGTCTCTCTCTCTCAAATAAACAGATAAATCTTAAAAAAAAAAAAAAAAAAAAAAAAGATAATCCACTAAACAATTAAGAGGGCCAAGTAAAATCACCAGATAACAACTTAAAAACCAACAAACACAAAATATGATAAAAAATAAACAATAAAAACCACAAAGTATCTAGAAATTAAATTAGCAAAGTTCACATAAGACCTCAACAGGGAAAATTTTAAGCACGAATTAAAAGACATAAAGCAAGATCTGAATAAATGGAGAGTCATTCGTGCCCTGGGTGGGATGACATTATTATTACATAAACATGACAATTCTATAATAACAATTAAAATTTTATAGTGGGGAAAGGAGAGGCTTTCTCCAAACTGGGAAAAACTAATTATACAGGGAAATGTAAAACAATACTTTTACACCACACCCTACAGTGATGGAGTCTGTATGGATAAAGGTAAAACATAAAAGATAAAGCTACGAAGTTAATAAAAATAATGGAGATTATCTTCATTACCAGCAGTGGGAAGTGTCTTTTTCAATGAATCCCCAAAAGATGAATTTTTTTTCCATCAAAATTAAAAATTTCTGCTCAGTGAAGGAGACCATTATTCCAGATGACAGAGCAGAATGGACAAACATACTTGTCAATGTCTAAAGCTCAGGAGACAGGACTATGTGGATGTACAAGGACCCCCGAAAACCAAGAGGAAAAAGATAAGTACCTCCACAGAAAAGAGGATGAAGTTACGACAAGGTGACTTGAATTAGAGGAAACTCAGAGAGAGACTCAAACCCAGAAATTTAAGAAATAACAATGGAAATAATCACGATAAATCCCTTTTTGTGCCTAGAAATCTAGGCAATACCAAGTTCTGGCAGAGATGTGGAGATGTAGAACTATATTCCTTGCGGGTGGGAATGAGGACTGGGCAGCCATTCCATAAGCAAGCGGGCATGGGAGTAAATTGGAACGTGGTGTACGATCTTGTTCCTATGTATATGTACCAGAGAAAAACTCCGAAAAAGTCCCATAAGGGACACGGAGAAGGCTGTTTGTATACAAATCGTGTTGTTTGTGCTAGGAAGTATGCATATGCCTTATAACCCAGTTGTCATCTTTTGGGGTTCATAGATCCAGAAAAATTCTCACACAGATTCATGAGGGGTCATGTCAGAATTCTATGGGAAGAAATTTGCTGGAAGCAATATCTGAGCTCATTACTACAGGAAGAGACAAACTTGAGAGGGCACAAAGGGAATGCTGGACAGTCAGGATAAAGCAGAAATGTAAGAAAAAGAAGGAGACCTATACCGATGCAAATTCTAAAATATGTATTTCAAAACAACACCATTAGTGGGGCGCCTGGGTGGCTCAGTGGGTTAAAACCTCTGCCTTTGGCTCGGGTCGTGATCCCAGGGTCCTGGGATCGAGCCCCACATCGGGCTCTCTGCTCTGAGGGGAGCCTGCTTTCTCCTCTCTGCCTCTCTGCCTGCTTGTGATCTCTGTCTGTCAAATAAATAAATAAGATCTTAAAAAAAGAAAAAAAACCCACAACACCATTAGTGAAAACACACACAAATGAAAGAATGTATTTGAGACAGAAAGAACAGTTTATTGTGGGAGGGAAGGGAACGGAGAGGTTGGGGATACTACCAGCCTGAGAAAGCCAACCTGACCGGCCGCCTCCCAGGGCCCACGTGAACCCAGGTCCCCCAGTGCAGTGGCTCAGCAAAGAAATCCCTTTGGCGGAAGGACTGGCTGCCAGGAAATGAAAGAAAAGCACCTTGGAAAGAAAACTAATTAGAACCACTTGTTCTGATAGATAATCACAGAGAACAACGTGGTCCTCAGAGAGAGGTGAAGAAATAAACTGGTCTTTCAAAAACTGATTCCAGGATGATGAAGTGACCGCCCACTTCAAATAACAAGGCCCTGTTGCAAAATACAAATAAATCATACTTATTGTCATGGAAAACTTGATTTGACTATCAAGTCCATGGAAGGTCAACAACAAAACTATTAGCAATAATGGAGTTCTCCCTGAAATAAAAGGCCAGAGGCAGGGTGGCCACAGCTCGGGCGGGACGAAGAATTAATCAGCAAGCATGGGCCCTATCCCCATTTGAATTTGCCATCAACTAGCCATATAACTTGGGGTAAGACATTTAGCCTCTCTCGGATTGTATTCTCATTTGTAAAAAGTAAAACCAGATGATTGCCAAAGCCTCATTTAGATACACCATATTATACTACCTTTTTAAAAAGCAATTTTATTTTCTACAGATCTTGTTTTTTGATTTCTCATTAGTGAACAACTACTATTCATTTATTGTTGCATTACTTTTCCTATATGTCTTCTAGACAGAACAAAAACTTCTGTGGTTTTAATTATGGTTTTTGCTAATTTGCTTCAGCTTTTTAAAGATCACAGATGGAAACTTATCCTCCCATAGCAAACAAACAAACAAAACACCCAGTGAATACTGGTAGAATCAACTTTTTCAAAATAGTACAAAAACTTTAAAAGTTTATGTTACAACTTTCTGGGCCACTGATTTTTCTCACCGACTTCTACAGACCTGACTCAACTCCATCAATCTGCCATTCACTTTGCTCCTTGAAACCAACAACCTAGCCTGGAACCGTAGGACCTTGCACAGCTGGTCCATCTCCTTGGAAAGTTCTTCAGCTGACTCCCTCCCCTGCCGACTGACCAGCCTGTTCTTAATCACAGCACCCATTCCACTCTGATCCCCCATATCTACATAGTACTTTCTGATCTGTAGCTCACAAATGCACCGTTATCTGTTGCTACTATCTGTCCTCACCCCACACACTCATCCTGTCTCTGCTAGAATGGAAGCTCCTCACAGGCGGAGAGCCTTGTTGGTTTTTGTTTAATGAGGTATCCCAGGCACCCAAAATGGTACCTAGCACATAGTCATCACTCACTACTTAAATGAATGTTGGACAAATAAACAAATTAAAAGCAATGCTCCATTACAATTATAATAAATTCACTTAGCTCTGCTGTCTACTCTATGGCTAGAGTGTTACCAAATGCTCCCACTTTTAAGTTACTTAGCACTCAAAAACCAAAGAAATTATATTGCATAATCTGGGACTGAATAGAAAATAAAAAGGGGGTATGACTCCATAATAATAAAATACTGTCAAGGCGAAGCATAGGCAGCTACTGGCTTTCTATACTGAACTGGGCCACATCCACGTTTAATTTGAAGAGAGTCAGAAAGACAGATTCCAAGACAGCTTCTGGGTAAATATGGCAAACAGAGGCCAGTTCCAGTCTTCACTCTCTCTAATACTTAAGGAAATGAACAAAAAGTAATAAAAATAAGCCAATGAAAAAAGATGGCAGAGCCACCTTCCAATTCCTGATTCCCTGAAGCTGTACTGATTATTCAACAAACAACTGAAAGATTCACTCTCATATCCCCAAATCTGGAGGGGAATGAATTGGTTATTTTTTTCTCTTCTAACTTTAGTAGAGTGAAGATGGTAACTGCTACATTGAGGTATGGAAAGATCAGAAATGTGAACAATAAGGACTGACCATCCCTAGCAGAAGTGACAAGACATTTCATATGGTCTCGGTAAAGACTGCTGGGCACAGGTGTTCCACAGCCCAACAAACAATTCAACTGAACTCAGTCCCCTGCCCTGACTCTTCTGCCTACATGTGCCCTTAAGCTAAAGAACAGGAAACAGCCAGTCCTCTAAAGGGTCAGAAGGGGGTCAAGGAGATATCACCCCAGTGTATCAGAGCACCAAAGGCAGAATCCAGCTGCTCCATCAGGTACAAGATGGAATGAAATGGAATGGCAATGTTGTGCCCGAGTTTTCATGTCTGAGAGACCATCAAGGAGCCAAGCACCGATGCAATCACACGAGGGTTTATTTGACAAGCTTAAGCTTGGGCCCAAGTATACCTGACACAGCAGAGTAGGGACTTGCACCCCGAGCTTAACTAAGGCAGGGGTATTTATGGGTTCCTGTTACTAAAGCAAGGTGGGGGTTTCTGGAACCAAAGCAGGGTGGGGCTTCCTGACACTAAAGTAGGGCGGGACCAAAGTAAAGTAGAGGAAAGTTCAGCCCTTGGGCACAGGGGTCTGAGATGGCTGTACTTATGCTGAGGCTAAACCTGAGGAGGGATGGCCTTGATTTTTCTCCGCCTCCACAGCAAATGAGTAACATATTAGAGTAACAAGTGATTTAAAAAGGAAAACATTATATGGGAAAAAAAAAAAAACAAAAACCCTGACAAATCCACAGATGCCAAAATAAGAGAAAGCATTTTGTCATAGAACAACTTAATAAGGGTATAATAGGAACATGAATACAGTAAACAAGAGCTTAACAACGAGATAATCAAATAACAAAATGAGATTTTAAAAACAGCTTGTCATACTAAAATGATAAATTGAGGACCAAAACAGCATCATCATGAAATTCATAAACTGGAAATACCAAAGAATAGAATTAACATGATTCAATTTATCTATATTCAGGAAAGACTTGAGGTAAACAGAGATAAAAGGCAGAATTTAAAGTAACTGGAGAAAAATGATGACCGTGGAGGAGAGAAAAATATAATCCATTGAAAGGTTAACGGGCATCCCTAAAGTAGAAAACCCAGCCCAAAGAATTCAAAGATCTAAAACAAGAAAATATCCCAAAAATGAATAAGCAATAGAATCTCTAAGATGAAAGAGAATACGGTGTTTCAGGAATAACTAATAAGAGAGTAAATCAATAGTGAGACATATTCTGGCTAAATAATTGAGTTTCTGGTTCTAATAAAATAATTCCTTAAGCAGAAAAAGCAAGTTGCTACAAGGAGGAGAAAGTCCATTAAATTTTCAACAGTACTTTAAATGCAAAAGATAATAAAGCAATTCCTCCAAAATTCTAAGGGGAATAAAGTATAATCTATGAATATTATTCTTAGCCAAGTTGGTTTTCAAATACATAGGTAATTGGTAGTGAATTAGTGATAAAAACTCAAGAACTTGCCGCGAAGACTTTTAAAAGAAGGCTCAGAACAATCTTTTTTTTTTTTTTTTTTTTAAGATTTTATTTATTTATTTGAGAGAGAGGGAGAGTACTGAGGGAGAGTGAGAGGGAGAAGCAGAATCCCCATTGAGTGGAGCCTGACCTGGGGCTCAATCCCAGGACCCTGCAAACATGTCTTGAGCCAAAGGCAGACACTTAACAGACTGAGCCACCCAGGCACCTCGAAAGTCTTGACAGTCTATCTAATAAGTGCAGTGGATAAAATGAAGACGCTAGCAATGGCATACCAAGACTGGGTCAGTGGCAATGTTTGCTTTAGATGCAGGCAATAAAGGATGCACTGTTTACAGATAATTTAAAAACAATAATAAAACCACTAAAAATCTGCTTTTTCATATCAACATGTGCCCAAAATTCTAAGCAATACAAATGATAAAATATTTCTCTTCTCTGGGGTACAATGCTCCCCTGTCAGATAGTCTGCCCTGAGCCCGTTGACTTGTTTCTTGGTATCAGTAATAGGAAAGACACGCAAAAAGATTAGTACAGGGCACTAAATTCATTTAAATATACAACTAATTTTAAACAACTGAACAGGGATGCTTGGGTGGCTCAGTCGTTAAGCATCTGCCTTCAGCTCAGGTCATGATCCTGGGGTTCTGGGATCCAGGCAAGCAGGCTTCTCTGTCTGCCTCTGCCTGCCGGTCTGCCTACTTGTGCTCTCTCTCTCTCTCTCTCTCTCTGTGTCAAATGAATAAATAAAATGTTAATATATAAATAAAACCACAAAAAATAAGCAACTGAAGAGAATACAATGCTATATTAACCTTGACTATATTAAAATAATACAAGTGATCAAAATTAAAGCTAGATTATAGAATAGAATATAAATATTGTATCTTGAATTTGTGATACAGCAATGTAACTAACCAAAATCCAGAAGGGAAGAAGGAAAGACAGGGAGAGTGTCAATGATCTCATTTATCATAGCAGAGAGGAATTAACTCTTTCTTCCTTTTTTAAGATTTTATTTATTTAATTGTCAGAGAGAGAGAGGGCACAAGCAGGGATGTGGCAGGCAGAGGGAAAAGCAGGCTCCCCATGGAGCAAGGAACCCGATGTGGGACTGGATCTCAGGACCCTGGGATCATGACCTGAGCTGAAGGCAGACACTTAACCAACTGAGCCACTCAGGTGTCCTGAAATTAACACTTTCTAAAACGGGATGGCAGCAGTCAGGAGAGACTGTTACCTATGGTAAAAAAAAAAAAAAAAGCCCTAAATCTCAGTGACTTAACAGAACAAGATTTCATTTCTCTCTCACATGCCCACCACTGCAGGTCCACACGGCTCTTCAGCACACCCATGAGCTAGTTCTGCATTCTAGGCTGCACTGATACTACACTTCTCCACAATCACATGAGAACCCGTGTTCACCAAGATGGAAAGCAAGGATAAGAGTAAGATCTGGCAATTAAATGCATCAATCCCTAAGTGAACTTCTGCTCACTTCCGTTCACATTTTGCGGCTAGAGCAAGTCACAACGTCATATCTAACTTGAAGGGAATGCGGGGCACTCCTGTATCCCAGGATGGGGAGAGACCTGGGTGAACAGCACTAATGTCTACTGAGAAACCTAACTGGGGGAGAAGAGAAAAAACAAAATAAAAACATCAAGTTCTTCATCATCTCTTAACCACAGAAGGAAAAAAAATACATTTCTAACTGTGAAAAAAAATTGTTTATTCAAAGTTTAGTAATTTCTTTTCACTTAGTTTCTTTTACTTTAAATTCAAATAAAATTAAATGTAATGGTTTTTAAATTTAAAAACCAGTACGTATCGGGCGCCTGGGTGGCTCAGTGGGTTAAGCCGCTGCCTTCGGCTCAGGTCATGATCTCAGGGTCCTGGGATCGAGTCCCGCATCGGGCTCTCTGCTCATCAGGGAGCCTGCTTCCTCCTCCCTCTCTCTCTCTGCCTGCCTCTCTGCCTACTTGTGATCTCTGTCTGTCAAATAAATAAATAAAGTCTTTAAAAAAAAAAAAAAACCAGTACGTATCATGTAATCCTACTTTTGTAAAAGCATTTTTTTTTCTTTTTCTTTTTCTCTTTTTCTTTCTTCCTTCCATCCATCCATCCACCTTTCCATTTACAAACATGCTTAAAGAGATGTCCAATGGGGACATTCACATATTGTTGAGGCTTATTTCTAAGTGTTAGGATTTGTGATTGTTTATTTATTCTCTTCTTCATTCCTTGGATTCTTTATAATGAACATGTATCATTTTTATAAACATAGCAGAATCATTATTAGAATATGAATGAATGAGAAATAACACTTGATCTTCCACTGTTAAACCTTAAAACCACCAGATAGTAAAAACAGAGAAACATGGCTTTACATTGCTATAGGAAAGGAAGGGGGCTAAAGGAGCAGTAAATGTAGTATTTCATGATCATTATATCCTGTTTGAAATTACAAAATGGGTAAATGCTGATAGCTTCGGGCCATGTAGCTGGTTTCAATCAGTTATGTAAAAGACCTACATTTCTGTTTTACCACTTTCTTTAAGTCTTCTATACCTTAATTCAGAATAGTTCTTGATAAATGTCAGGGCTGATTACAGGTTACAGGTTATTATAGGTTACTCCCACCAATATGCAGCTGCTTATTGAGTTTAAAAGAGATGCTCTACAGAAAAGTTGTTTTTCCCATTTAAAAAATATATATATATATGGACATTAAACACAAAAGAACAATTAATAAACTGAAAAGGAAAAAGAACTTTTTTTAAAGATTTTATTTATTTATTTGACAGAGAGATAGCACAAGTAAGCAGAGCAGCTGGCAGAGGGAGAGAGAAGCAGGCTCTCTGCTGAGCAGGGAGCCTGATGTGGGGCTCCATCCCAGGTCCCTGGAATCATGACCTGAGCCGAAGGCAGCCGCTTAACTGAGCCATCCAGGCGTCCCGGAAAAATAACTTCTAATCAGAGTCTATTTATCCATTAAGCACAGTGGGGACAGGGATGAGAGCCCACAATACTTTTTGAAGCCCATGAAAATGTTTTAATTTCTTTTAAAATGAGAAGAAAAAAATGAACTTCAGGTCAAAGAAAATGTTTGAATATATAATATTAATATATTCGTCTTTATACCAATAGAGTCCTAAAATGTCATTTTTAATATTTTTTTTATGGAGCAAGGGGCCACAAAGGCAAGAGTGCCTCCAGCCCAGGCAAGTCATAATGCAGCCCTGTTTCTAGTATTTCTAAGTCACAAACTTATTGGCAGGTGGCAAAAATTACTTGGTTTATTGAAACGTGCTTCAAAACTACCCTTTTGAAATTAAAAACAGAGTGTAGTTGTTGAGAGACAAAATTCCAAAGTGCCTTGTATATTACCCAGAGTGCATAAGTGACTAATTGCAAATTCTCAACATTAATGACAACACTGCTTTTCAACAGGTGACAAGCAAATGACATTAAAGATTTCTTTATATGGAAGTTCCATTATACAAATATAAATTTTGGGTATTCCCCTTTTCTAAATAGGCAAAATGAACTCTTTAATCACATTATTTCCCACGGATGACTGTTCTTCAAAAGTTTCAAAATTGTTTTAAAAACATATGTAACTCTATTTTAGTCTTCAAGATCAAAACATCGATATTTAAACTGATACCCAAACGGAAGGAAACAAGGTACCCCCAGGGTCCTTTGACATTATCTTTGTCGCTGGTTCCTGGTCAGTAAAGAGTAAAAGAGAGTTACTTTAAAAAAAGTTTTGACTGCATATAAGTTATAAAATAACAACTCTGATAGATATGCTTTCCTTATCAGTACTAAACCTGCCCAGAGGAAGGATACGATCACTAATGAGTGCTTACAGACAGGTGACTCCAGGCACCTGCCTGAAGTACATTTCTTTGAACAGCAGAACGATAAGCCCAAAGAAATAAAAGAAGACGATGATTTTGCCAAGCAAAATCTTTCAAAGCTATGACACCATAATAATCTCAAGTGAAACTTCCAGTCCTCTTACCAGCAACTGGGGGAGAGGGATAGAAGGCAGGAATTTTAAGTTGCTGCCTTCCCACAATTGGGAGAGACAATGAACGTGGTGATTGACATAATCAAGAATTAAAATAATTTGGATAGATCGATGGAATGATACTAACAAGACTTAATTTGTGTTGGGATAAATGGGACATCCTATCAAGCTTAGAAAATCAAGCATGACAGCACAGAATGTTTTCAGCTTGTCTTAAATGCAGTTCAGGAGGAAAGGTGTAGATGCCTTAATGGCCTACAAACGCAGTGGGAACCTAGCACGTGCACAACACACGCGCAGACAGACAGACAAACACATCCATCTGGAATCAGGGAGAAGGAAGATGACAGTCTCACAGAACTAGCATTGGTCAGACAGACCACTTCCACACCGATGACCTGACGGCCCATTCTACGGACAGGGACAGAGAGGCAGGACCCTGAACCTCAGAGACTATAGGGATCCTGAAAGCTGTTAACCTTCAAGCACACACGTGGTCTGTGGAAAGCACATGGCATGGGTGAAGCGTGAGTTTTAGTCAGACAGAAAATGTGTGTCTGTCTTACTCAGAGTGAGGACACAGCGTGCGTCCGGTACTAACAGCTCCCAAGAAATATCTTTTAAGACCTTGGGTTTAAAAAGATGTATGGCGGGGGCACCTGGGTGGCTCAGTTGGTTGGGCGACTGCCTTCGGCTCAGGTCATGATACCAGAGTCCTGGAATCGAGTCCCACATCGGGCTCCCAGCTCCACGGGGAGTCTGCTTCTCCCTCTGACCTCCCCTCTCATGCTCTCTCATTCTATCTCTCTCTCAAATAAATAAATAAATAAAATTAAAAAAAAAAATGTATGGCGGAGTTGCATCTCAGGTAGGGGGCACATTCTGAACACTTCACATAAGGCCAGAGTAACTGGGCAAAGCCCGGGAGTGCGGCCAATTAGCAAGAGCCGAGCACCACAGTGAGTCCCACCTGGCTTTGAGACTTTGTGACTCTTGACAAAATTTTAATTTCCTTTGGATTTGCATGGTTTCAGATTTTGTGCCTAACGTGAAACTTCTGTAATGCTTTTTATCAATTAGTTCAAATATGCCTAATTTCCCATAAAATGGGATGGTAATCTGAAAACAGTTATGCTAATTCAGCAAATATGAATTGAGGCCTACTAGGCTGAGGGGCACTGCTCACAGGGCTAATGATCCAGCAGGGGGCAAATTTAGCTATTCACAGAAAGGGTCTGCAGTGTGCCAAGAGCACCTCTGTGGAACGTGGGGCGTGAACACTACCAATCTAGACGAATTCATTTATTTGACCAGGAAAACAAGGCAGGAAATAAAATCGGAGGAATGAAAGTCACTTGCTCATTCTCCCCATCACCTGGCATCGATGCCTAGCCCAGTGGGTATTCTGTGCCTACTCAGAGCGGCACGTCACCGCTGAAGTTAACAATTCATGAAAGGATCTCAGAAATAACATGGGGTCATCCTTTAGACTCTTTTAATCTCCTTGTGATTCTCAAAAAATGGAAATATTTCCAGACTATGCTTTTCTGGTTTTTGACCAAAAATACGTGTATTAGAAATATGCTCATGTATGTGTGTGTTAAAACTGAACGAGAAGTTTCACAAAGCATAAAATACTGACCTTTACTATATGATATCCTATTTTATTTTAATTCCGAATTCAACCATTAAATTGACTTCATGTCCCACAAACAGGCAGCGACCAGAAAACTGATTAACGTTGTTCTAGTGTACATTCAGCTGGCCAATTTCCACTCTACCTTCAATAATTAACTCACATTGTCACCTCCTCAGAGAAGCCTTCCGGGACTCCTCCAAGTACCATCAACCATGGCCTTCCAGGAGGCCTGAAAGGAGTGACAGAATACAGGGGAGGGGCAGATTCAGGAGAGAATGGGAGGTGGCACGGGAATGTCTCTATACCCCCTTAAGCCCCACACTGGAGCAGGAGCCCCTCCAGCACAGGGGTCGAAAGGGTCCCTCCTACCACTGATCCATTTCCTGGGTACTGAGTACTTCCTGGCACATTATGAGTACTCTATAAGCAATTGTTAATGAATCCTTCGGGGAGCTGATGAAAGAGCCGACCCTGAAAGCAAATAAAAAAGAACCCATCCATCGCATACTGCACACTGGTAGCCAGTGGACTTAATCTGGCCCACAGATATGTTTCATTTGGCCTATGCTGTTCAAAAAACTACAACGACTGCATTTGAAAATCAGGAGCTTTCACAAAATTCCAGATTTGTGGCTTTGCCTGTCAGCTCACCAGAGTCATCCTCATGCTGGTTAGCCCCCAACATCCACTCTCTCCCGCAATGCATGTGAAAGCCCAGTGGCTGGGCTGCTCTCCTTTGTCCAGGATCTCTCAGGCCCTACATGTGTCTGGTTTGCAACTCCTGCACCAAGCCACAGGCTACACCAGTCTACTGCTTGGTGAATGAGCCTGCAGCCACGGGGGGAAAGAAGAGCAAAAGGGACCCTTCTCGCTGAAGAAAGCACAGATTCTCCCAATTATCTGTGATCTTTTCCCAGAGGTGAGAAACTACCCAAGATAATCGTCTTATTCTCTGTCTCTGGGAGGAGATTTTTAAAAAGGGTGAATTTATAGGAAATAAGGGCCAGAATTAGAACATTTTATTTTTCTTTGTATCCTTTGGCACGGAATAACACCATTTTGCACAGGTGGGTTTTCAATAAACTTGGAAGTGAGGCTGTGGAAAATTTTTTAAATGCTGTACTAGTCTCAAAATTCCAGTTGTTCAGATATAAAAATGATGTTTGAATACCTTCCTCCCATGGACACAGCCCCAAGAAAGCCCAGCAACTCTCAATCGAAATCACTCTCAATCCAAATCCCAGAATATTTTTAAATAGGAATGGACAAGCTAATTCTAAAACTTATAAGGAGATGTGAAGGATCTCCTTATAAGGAGAACCAGAAGAGCCAAAATAATTGCAAAAAAGAACAAAGTTGGAGAATTACACTTCCTGATTTCAAGACTCATTCTTAAGAAATGAAAACAGTGTGATATTCATGAAAAAATAGGGAACTAGATCAATGCAATAGCCTTAAGTCGAGAAAGAGATCTACACCTGTATGAACAATGGAGTTTTTACAAAGGTGCATAGGCAATCGAGCAGAGATACGAGAGTCTTTTCCACAAAGGATGCGCAAACAGTTGGCTATCTAGATGACAAGGAGAGAACTTCAATCTACACTTCATGCCATATATAAACTTCAGGAATCCCAAATGAAAAACCCATAACTACATAACTTCCTGAAGGAAACATTAGGTGGAAAACGTGTGCAACTTTAAGTAAAGATTTCTTAAAAGTGACACCAAAAGCATGATCCATAGAAGAACAAGAAGTCATCAACATGTAAAAGTTCTCCTCTTTGGAAGACACTACTAAGAGAATGAAAAGACAAACTACAGACTGGAAGAAAATACTTACAAACAAGTCATATACCTTAGAAAGGACACACAAAGAATTCTCTGAGCTTAATAAGAAAACAACCCAATTTAAAAATGCCAAAGATCTAACAGACACTTCAGCTAGGAAGATATATAGATGGTAAATAAATACATAAAAAGATGTCTGGCATCATTAGTCATTAGAGATATGCAAATGAATGCCACAGTGAGATACCACTCTATACTTATTAAAATGAGAAAAATTAAGAAGACATATACAATGACGGCAAGGATGTAGAAGAAATCGGGCACTGCTGGTAGGAACATATAATGGGACAACCACTTCGGAAACAGTACAGCAGTCTCTTATAAAGTTAAACATATACATAATACGGCCATTCCATTCGTAGGTGCATACCAAAGAGAAAAGAAAACCTATGTCCATACAAAGTCTTGTACATGCATGTTCATAGCAGCCTTATTTGTAAGAACTGACAATACAAGTGTCTATCAACAGGTGAATGAGGGGCACCTGCGTGGCTCAGTTGGTTAAGCAACTGCCTTTGGTTCAGTTCATGATCCTGGAGTCTCAGGATTGAGTCTCACACCAGGCTCCCTGCTCAGCAGGGAGTCTGTTTCTTCCTCTGACCCTCCCTCCCTCTCATGCTCTCTCTCTCATCTTCTTTCTCTCTCTGAAATAAATAGAATCTTAAAAAAAGAATTTTAAAAAAGGTGAATAAAAAAAACTGGTTTATCTGTTTGATGAAATATTATTCTGTAATAAAAAGAGATGAAATATTGATATATATACTTCAACATGAATGAGGGGAAAAAGGTACTATATAAGGCCATTTATATAACATTCTACAAAATGAAACTAGTAACAGCATGTTTGCCTGGGGATGGGGTGGACAGGAAGAAGGGATTACCAAGGGGAATGAGGAAATTTGGGGGGATGATAGATATGTTCATTATTTGATTGCAGTGATGGTTTTATGGGTATATACATGTGCCAAAACTTATCAAATTTACACTAAGAATATGTGCGGTTTACTGCATGCCAATCATTCCTCAATAAAGTGACTTGTTTAAAACAACAACAACAATGGAACAACAACACTCAGCTATGCTGTCCCCTTCTTGTCCCCTGACCCCACAACACTGTGCGGAGTCCTCTTCCCTAGACTTTCCCATAGCTCTGCCCAATGGCCCCACTGTGGTCTTTGTCACCGTGTATAGTTCTCACCTAACAAACCACCAACGTTCTACCATTTCTGACCTAAGAAATGGCAGTCTCACATGGCTTGACCTAAATGCTCGCTTGTCAACCAGACCTGACGGGGAGTCCTCTGAGGCCAGAGGACAGGCTGGCCCAAGGACATCTGTTAAGGGAATGTACCGCCGCTTTGGAAATCCTTGTCCCTCCAGCGAGCCGCGCTCTGTTGCGTCACCACAAGCAGCTGAGAAGAAAGGCCCAGGGTGGCCCCTGCCTTTACATCCTCATCCCTCTTATCCACTTAAAATCACTTGAAGGCTCCGCACTGCAAAACCTCCTTTTTGCATAATTTGAAAACTTCTCTTTTGAAAAGCGTCTTTCAAAGCAACAGAAGTGCACCCCTGGGTGCTGGAGGCAGAGGAGGTAGCTTTGAAAATGTAAAAAAGTGTTAAACATTGAAAGCAACCATAAATCAAAGGAAAACTCGGACGCCGGACATGTCTGTGAGGGAAAATTCCAGAGGCTGCAGTACTTTAAAATAGCATCATGTGCTCTGGCCCCAGCCTTGCCCCCCCCCTCCCTTGGAACAACAAAGAGAGCAGTGCCAGCTGGTACGGCCGGTCTGGTTATATAACGCAGTTAATCGCACGGCCTCTTCCCTGTGGGGTGGAACCCAAGTTTCACAGTGGTCTATTTTATTTAGCATTGGTAGTTTTACTCATTTCATATTAAAGAGATCTTTCCACAAAATTGGCTGCTCTCGCTGTCTTGGCTTGAGAAGGGAAAATATGGGAATTAAAAAGCTGTGCAACAGATGGACCTCAGTTACGAAGAGTATCTCCGGCTTCAGAAGTTCCTCACAGAGGCAGGTGTGAAGCCTGTGAGTAAGCTCCTGGCTTTCAGATTTTCCCGAAGACAACCGAGGCCCTCCATGTCTGCGTTCTGTAGGCAGAACAGAACATAAAAACACAGAGCTCCATAAATACGTGTCAGACTCTGGGGATGTATTTGCCTCGCTACGTGTTCGTCTCGGAGGAGCTCTACTTTTATTACTGGGAAAAACAACAGCATCAGGAGGGCTGGGGGGGGCAGGAAGAGAGGGGACGGGGCAGGTTGCCGCCCTGCCTGCTCTCCCGCGTGGCCGGGGTCCCAGGCGGTAAAGGGTCTGAGAGGTGGGCAGAGCCGCTTCTCCTTGCGGTAGTGGCTCTTTCCCTTCCAGAAAGGGGTTGGGAAAAGGCTACACCAACGAGGTTCTCTTGGCCTTCTGCGTGGTTCCTCATCCTCGCCTGAGGGAGCCCCCATATTTTCTCTCCTAGCTACTGGCTGGATGACAGAAAAGAAGCGAGATAAGTCATTTCACTCCCTGCTAGGACTAAAGTGACAAATGCCCAGCTCCGAGCTTATCAATGCTTTCAAACACAGCCCTGGGCGGGTTCAGAGAGTTCTCGTACCAGCGTACCAGCGTGTTCCCTCCCTGGATCATTTTAAAAGAAGGAGAAGGGAAGGTTAAGGCAAACACTTTTGCTCTTACAGCCATCGTCACGGGACAGGTGTGATCATGCTCGTCTTTCTGTAACAAGGGTGTTATTCTTAGAAGAAGCTGAAGGACTTGCTCCTAGTCACTCATAAGAAGGCACAGCCTGGTTTCAAGCCCTGGGCTGTCTGGCCCCAGAGTCTGCTCTTCCGATGAGTCTCTGTGCTCTGCTGTCTTTGTCTGAGTAGATGAGTGACGACAAATCCCTTGAGAAAGAAAGATTACCGGGCAGTAATTTTGTGCTGGTTCCGAGGTTCCCAAACTGCTCAGATACCCAAAGACACCTATTAAACGGCAGAGCCCAGAGCCAACGTGGAGACGGCCGGCCAAGAAGAAAAGACTGAGTTTCAGGGGAAGCTGCATTTTAATAAATAATATAACATCAACAATAAAAATTTATTTAACACGTAATATATGATTGATTTAAAACAAGGACCTGGTAATGTTTATCTGACTGAAAAGATAATGTGAGCATTTAATTGACAGAAAGGTGAGTGGGTCCAAAGGAATACCTCCTGTAAGGCGGCCCTGGCGACGTGTGCCACCCATCTTAATGCAGCTTTCACCTCCTGCCGCCCAGTCACAGTTCTTGGATAGAACAGCGCTCCCCCACCGCCCCCCACCACCAATGCAGGAGATGCAGACACCACAACCAACATCTACGATTTTGGTAAATGAAGACTGTGATTTCCCAGAGTGAGCACCTCTAGGAATCCCACTCAGCAGAGGCTAGATTTTTAACTTAAGCTATGATACAACATTCAAAAGTATCCTTCAGTGTTGACACAATAGTTCCGTAGGTAATCGGAACTCTGGCAAATACACTCCAAGTAATTTCTCTGAATTTCTTTCTCCGGCAGCAAGATACTCTTTAAAAAAGAAAGAAGAAAAAAACCAAAACAACAACAGAAAACCGCATGTATTATTCTTTTAGCATCCTTACTGGCAGCATCACGTGTGCGTGCGTGCTTGTGTGTGTGTGTGTGTGTGTGTGTGTGTGTGTGTTCCAAAAAGCACAGAAACAGCTTTTATGGTTAGAAAATTGAAGTGCTATCAAACCTAGGAAATTATAGGGATGAAAAACAAAACAGCTTATCTACATATGTCCCATCTGCTTTTGGTTTTGTGTTTTGCACAATCAATTACTGGAAGCACTGGAAAGTATGCTGAGACACTGAAAATGAGACCCAGGGCGTGCCCTGACAGCGACCTAGAGGTAGGGTGATGCTGCTTTAGAGCCTGCACCAAAAATCAGAGGCTCCCGCTAGAGTTTCCAGGAACCATGAGTGCAGGATAGTACAAACAAAAACACAACACTCACCCGACTGGAGCCAGTGTTTTGGAACATGGCAAAAAGCAAATTTCCATCCACTGGGGAATCGCCATCCATTTCATTATTGTCTCAGTGTGGGTCGCTGTGTTTTCCACAATTCCGTATTTACACTGCACACAGCAGTTGCCCCCAAGCTGCTTGGACAGCAGGCTCTCTGCGAGCTGGTAACTGCCCAGCCTCGTGCAGCTGGGTTTTTAGGATGGTGGCCCTTTCTAGCAGGGTCTCTTTGGGCCACTCTGTTCCAACAGCCCTACTTCTTTCTCCTGTGACAATCCCCCCTTCACACCCTACTCTCATTACCTGCTTCTACGCTCCCTCCCCCTTCAACTGCACTTTTAATCTGATCCTCACCTCCACTTCTGCCTGAACCCCAGGAACAGGAAAAGTCCACAGGGTTAGAAAGACAAGTTTAGACAAAGATGAGAACAGCAACAGATTTACAATTCAAATGAAGAAAGTCAATGCCTGAACTGAAGAGGTATTATAATGAAGGAACTTTTCTTAAGCCGAAAGAACCTGGTGGTAGAGAATTCTTCATAGAAGGAGAAATGCTTTTTACTCTTATCGATCCAACCAACTAATGGAAATAAATCCTTAGTGGAAATAATTTAGTCTGAATTTTAAAAATTCCTTTTGTCTAAGAGAAGGGAGTGGAAGGGGATGGTATTAGTTATTTTTTATTTTAAGTCCAGTATGTTAACATACAGTGATACATTAGTTTCCCATGTACAATACAGTGATTCAGCAATTCTATGCATCACCCAGTGCTCATCAGGGTACATGCACTCTTAATATCTATCACCTGTTTCACCCCTCTCCCCCACCAGCCTCCCCTGGTGTTACCTATTGATCCAATGCTCACTCTTAAAGTATTTTCTTTAGGGGAGAAACAGATAAAAGTCCCAGAAATTTAAGAAATGAAATCAACAATATGAGCCTCTTCATCAATGAGCACATTTCGTTTGCATAAATCACTATGTCCATTAGTCTGCCATCAAAAGGAGAGGACTATGAAATCGTAAATCTGATTTCCATTCTTGAGCAGTGGCTCAGAGATTTGAAAGAGAGGATTTGATTTCTCCATCTATGTCTAGAGGAAAATATTTCTCTTACTGATAAAATATTCTAATTGCCTTGGCTTAATCAAAAGAGAGTGTTAATGTATGCACAAGTTCCCAGATACACTTGAATACAGATAAAAGAAGTATAATTAAGTACCATTAAACATTTTTAGACTCCAGTGGGAAACAAAAAAGAGAATAATACAAGAGACACAAAGCCCGGAAGGTAAAAACATGTCACACCACGCTACCCACATGGCTTGCCTTTAGGGATAGGTCTTGTCACTCCATTTTCCTCCTCATACACAGCCTGCCTCTTTATATCTTAGGGAAAAAAAGCCCAAAGTTGCCATGTGGATGAGGTCTTGAGTTGCTAACGACTCAGAACAGCTTCATGACAATGATTCACTGTGGGACAAAAAGAGGCAGTATCCAGGAGGATCTGATAGCTGTCGAGGCTAATTTCCCTATGCATGATGTGGCCTCTTTCTCTGAAGAACACTAAAACACTACTGGACTCAAGGCTCTGGGGTTATGTTTCATCCCAGTTCCTCCTGACTGGTCAAAGCCATTGTTTGTCAAGGTAATCTGCAAACTTGCCCTTCCTGCAGGGATCCATCTGTCCACAGTAATTTTCAGGGTGTGATAGCATGGTATGGGGCACTGGGAACAAAGATTTGGTTTCTGGTCCTTTTCCTGCCACTGACTCAATGCGTCTACATCTCCATTTCCACATCCCAGGCAAGGTGGCAACCCAGCCGGCTTTCCGCAGCACCGCAAGAAAGAGGCTGTTCCCTTCTCAAAAGCTCTCCAGGTTTTATTTTCCCCGTCCTTTTCAATCCTCCCTATTTCTCCAACTTTTCTGATTTGAGTCTCATGCACTGTAGGTGATACTCATAGAACACCACCCTGGTCCTCCAGACTGTATGTTCTAATATTCATGTTGCTACAGATATAAGCAAAACAACTAAGGGACGCACTGGCTAGCAATCACTACGGAAAGAATAGCTAACCAAGTTGCAGAGTGGGTTTCCTTTCAGTCTTCAACTAAGAGGCAGCTGTGATTCAGTAGAGACAGCAGAAGCCATGAGACGGTTCAAGACCCAGTACAAGACCCTGAGACTGAAGCGCCAGCTTCCTGGTCTCAGCTTCCTCCCTGACAAATGCAAGGGGCTGAAGAACTCAGGGGCTGCAAATGCAAATATCCACCCAGACCTGGCAGGGGTCACAAGCGAGTATAACACAGAGCAGCGGGGTGCTAGCGTGCTCCGCATCAGCTAACTATCACCCCGGGAGGAGGAGGACCCAATGTTTCTGCATCTTCCAGACTTTGAGGAGAAGCCAAGAGTCCATATTTTAGGTAACTTCTTGATTTTAATGCGGCTCGGCTAAACATCATATTAAATGCCATGAGTTCTGTCTGCAGGCTGGCTCCGGTCCTCAAGGGTTCAGTCAACGGCCTCTGTACTAAGCACAGTGCCTCTCAGTTCTCTCTTCGCGCTAACAGTTCCTGATACACCCCAGAGCTAGTTTTTACAGTAAAATCTCTCATCTGATTCACGGCTATTAATATGATGTTTAGTGATACATCATTGTAGATGGAACCCAGATTTGATTTAGAGCTCAAGGGAAACAGGAAGCCATGAATGACGGGGGTGGGGGTGATACTGGAAAGAAGTTTGGTGTGATCCCATTTACATTTTAATAAAATCACTGTGACCATTGGAAGAATGAACTGGAAAGCAGGGCCGGTGCACATGGTTGAGCAGGTGTTGAGGCACAAGGGCACCAGCCAAGGGAGCAAATGAGGGATGAAATCCAGCCTCGGTCTGCTCATAAAGGTCTGGCCCCAGCTGCATCTTCTTCTATGGGCAGTGTATTTTTGCTACCCCAACCCGCCTGCAGGCTTTCTGGCCTTGGGACAAAGGTAATACAGGAAGGCCAGTTGGAAAATTACTGCAGGGGAAAGATAATGATTCTTTGAACTAGAAACCAGTCACCGGACAGTGGCTATGGAGAAAAGTAGATGGAATCCAAAAATACTGAAGAGGTAGAATGGACATCTGTGGTTGACTGATTAAACATAAGGACCAGGATAGACAGGGGTCATCAATGATAAGTGACTGTCCAGTTTCTATCTTGAGAGGCTGGGTGGCTGGTATTTGCCACCGATGGTGTTGAAATGGAGAAGGGCTGAAGGAGAAGCAGGAAAATGCAGGATCTAGAGATGAATTCTGGACACGTTAAATAGAAGATGTCTGGGGGATACCCCAGTGGAAATGTCAAGAAGATGACTAGATAGATAGGCAAAACTCAAAGAGGTCTGGGTCCCATTCAAACTCTAGGGTGTTCTTTGCTTTTTGTTTTCAAGGTCCCCTTATTGGGTAACTCCAGTTTAAAAGAAGGTAATCTGTATATTGAGGTCGATTTTCCATCACTGATTCTGCTTTGGTTACCTGGCACAACCCATTATCCACTCCCTGCTTTCTTAAGCCCAGCAAAGAAATGCTTACGAAGTGCTTCCCCCGTCAGCCACTGTTAAGTGCTTACTATGTATCAACCTGCCCAGTTCTTGCATCAGCCATGGGTACCATATTGTCCTCACTTTCTGAAGTGGAGAAAGAGAAGCACAGAGAGGTGAAACAGAGGTGGTAAGTGCCTTCAGCAGAAGTTGAACTCAGGCCACTCGGCTTTTACCCACCATACATTAAGTCCCACCGCCTCTCAAACAGCTGAGATGGTGTTCATGGCTTCTTTGAGTCCCCCCTCTTCCACACTAAATACTCCTGGTTCCTCACTTGAACTGGCACCTAAATCCCTCATTCGCTTCCTTTTCCTCACATGAACTGGTTTCTAGACACCCCCTAGTCTAGTTTTATTTTCCTGCTCTTGAACCACCAAAGTTTGCTGGCGTGGACCATGTGTATGAATGAGTCTTCTCTTCTAGATGAAGGGCAGGAACAGGCCCTGTGTTCATTCCTTCCAAACCCTTTACAAAGCTGCCAAGTGCGCGTGCACAAGGCCAGCCCTCAAATAAGGACGGGGCCAGACCAAGTCAGGATAATAGGTCTGCCCGTGTGGATAACAAGAGCTGGCTGGGAATATATTTTTATCTGTCACAGCCCTAATTAAGGCGAAAGACCTTATCTTGTGGCTAGAAATGTCAACATAATGAATTGGCTAATTGTTCCTTCTCGCTGCAGACCTTCTCCGGAGCTGTCTCCGGGTCCAGGCGCTGGAGTTGGAAGGCACCTTATTTGGCTGCACCACAAGATATGACTGACTCTGTGGATGGCATGGCTGCTCCAGGGCCGGACAACCTCTCACAATGTTTTTGGTCCTGCCCTGTCTCTGTCCGGTGTTCTCCTGGACCAGGGTGGCTGCCCCCTTCAAGGCAGTGGAGCAGGGCCCTCCTTTGTCTCTCCCGCTCTGTGGTTTCCTTTCCTGTCCTGTTCCCCAGATGCGTGGGAGCAGTTAGAGTCCATCCTCTCCCCGCCAGGGGCCTGGGAACACTCCTCTGAGCTGTCACTGGGTAGCTCCCAGCTCACCCTCGTCCCCCACACCCACCTGTCCAAGAGGGCAGGTCTTCTTACTCAGCAAACCCTGGGTGCCCCTCCCCCCAAGTGGGCCTCTATCATTTCTACCGCCTCCCACCTCCCACCCTCTAATGTGCCAAGGAAAAAAACAGGTCCAGGAAGGGACACCGCCCGGAAGACACAAGTTACCTGGCCTGTGCAGCAGGCACTTCCCTATTCAGGAAATACAGGCCTCAGACAATCTAATTTGTGGAAGAAATCGGGAATATGGGTCACCTCTGAGGAAGGTGCAAAGGGCTGAGGGGCATAGCCTAGAAGAGAAGCCGACCTTTTTCACTAAATCTCTTTTGCATTACCTCTGCTTCAATTACAAATACTGAAATTCTTCGACAATAATCTAACTGTCCTAGTTCTGATTCCAAGTGTGTTAAACAGACTTCCGATAAAAGCCTGGCTTCTCATACAAGGCCTTTTGTGGAAATAAAAAAAAAAAAAAAACCACACACACACACAAAAAACCCTGCAAACGTAAATATCTGTGTCCTATTGGAAGAAATCTTTCTTCTAGCCCAGTAATGAACAGGTATCGTGATTTATACCTTAGTCTCTTCTAAGGTTGGTTGTCATGAGTCAGTTTCCCCCAAACCCTCTCCCAGCCTGTTCTGCCCACCCTCGGTCCGAGGTTACCCTTGATCTGCAAAGCTGAGGAACAGACCTGGGGAGGAAGGGATCCTGGCAAAGCTCTGCCCATCTACAAGGCCCTGCCTGAGTGGCCAGACAGCCCCCTTCTGGTCTTAGGAAGCAGCTTTTCTTCCTACAAAACCCTAAGGCTTGTAGCAACAGCACCAGCCGCTCCCGGGTCTGGATCCCCCCGGAGATGACAGGCAAATGGGATTCCTGATTGGCTGAATAATGGCCTGACAAAAGTTGAATGTCACACGTTCCCAGATTGAGCTTCTTAAAAAAGGAATCTGAGCCATCAAATGGAAAACCAGTTTAGAAGTCTGAGGGTCACATATGGTGGATTATAAGCCCTCGACTTGTTTTATAACGAGGGGCTCCTCGCCTGAAGCACATTTGCTGGGAGTGGGGGGTGGGGAATATGTCATGGAAATGAAGGATGAAGGATGAGTAAGAAGGGGCAGACAGCTTAATGCCAAGAAAGAAAATTCTGCCTAGCAACCTTAAAGAATGTGATGATGACAGCTCCTGGAACCTGGGGCAAGTTATTTAACCTCTTCTGCCTACATTTCCTTTTGTGGAAAATAAGGATAACTATAGCACGTTCCTCAAATGGCAGTTCTACTGATTCAGTAGGACAACATAAGTAAAGTACTCTGCCCAGCCAGATGCCACATTCTCTGCCCCCCACACCCTCCACACCAACCCCTACACACATCCTTGAACATAGCTCTTAGGCATTATGAAAATACATTTCAAATACCTCAAGAACACAGGAAACCTGGCCAGGAGTTGCAGTCCTTTGAGGGACCAGGTTAGAGGCTCTGATGGACCCCGTTCCAAATCAGGGGGCAGTACCATGGACAGGGAAGGGCCTTAGAAAATCCCTGGGTCCGAGTCCCTTTGTATGTACATTCCATAAGTGAGCCAAAGGAGCAGACAAAGATGAAAAGAAATAATAAATTACTTTAAAAAATAGTAAGTTTGTGAAATTCTGTGTAAAGTTCTATAGCCCTGAGCCCTTCGATTCCTGGCACTAGGCCACTTCTCCAAATCCAGATATCTGTGTTCTGACCATCACTCCACCCCTCCAGGGCTGGCACCCTAGCACGCTGCACTGTGTGAGCAAGACTTCAAACAAACCCTCCGTATTTTTGATGCCTTTGACTCTAGCACAGGGAGGGGGAGGGGACCAGCAAAGGCCACCACGGTGCCCCTGCACCCCACCGTCAGGTCATGTGAGGGCTTCTTCTAGATGGGCATCACTGCGTGGGATGAGAAGTCGTGGATGGGAGCGCTTGGATGGCTGAACTGGGTGGAGGCAGAAAGAGCCCCGAAAAGCCATTTCACTAGCACCGCACTGTTCAATGCAGAAGCCACTAGCCATGTGTGTGTGACAGGAGTCTTGCACTGAGCAAGGTGTGCCCATCAAATATCACTAGGACCTCACTCACCCCCAATCACAGCAACATCTAAAAAACATCCCCACAGCCTTCTAAAAGCACCCAAGGGGGTGATTCTAATGTCTGTAGAGAACTCCTAACAGGCCAAACATTTTAATCACTGCCATAATTTGAATAAAATGTGGGGGGCACAGACATTAGATGCAGTGATGGTAAGTTCACTTTCTATTTTGAAGAAACCGTTTTATCAATACAATATCACAGAACGAATGGAACTGTGAACTTAGGTTTCGCAACCAATGTGGCTAATTTGCTGCATCCCTGTTGGTCCTGTGATGTTCCAAGTTAGAAAAATGACTTGTCCTCTGAGATGCTTTGCCTGTGTCCTTACATGACAGAAAAGGCCCAGAGGTTCAGGCTAAATTGGAGAACCCGGGCCTCCTGGCGGCCAGCTCCATGTTTTTAGGCTTATTTCCTCTGGCGTCCTCTGGCGTTCTCAGACGTTTCTAGAATGTCACAGCCATTGTACTACTTGCAACACTTCTGACTCCAACTGCAGTATTTGCTTTCAGAGCCTTGGTCATTAGCACTCACACGTGACTCTAGGATGCATGATGAGGGTAGATTAAATATTTAGATGCATCAGACAAGTCCAACTACAGTCAGACCAGATTTCAACTGGGTAATTGGGTAATCCCACTTGAACTTTGTTTACTTTGCGGGGAGCATTCAAAACCTGCATAAACAGAAGGCAAAGTCAGCTCCTCTCCATCTCTGTCCTTATCTCAGATTGAGAAACCCATCCAGTTCCTCCCAGGAGTTGCCTAGCCGAGCTCACTGCAGAGTGTGTGTACTCAGTGGGAATGACCTGCTCATGCTAGGAAACCAGATCCTGTTTGAATGACAGTAGTTAGGAGAAAACAGTATGTCTACAGCCAGCACCAATGTATGGCTTGTACTTTGTGGGGGCCCCAACCCACCAGAGGGGCGGCAGGCAGCTGAGAAACCTAGTCTGACTACCAGGTTTGGGCAACCTGCTTGACTACCGCCCTTGCTTTCCCTTCTCTGTCTGACCCCTTAATCTGAGCATTTGGGCTGCAGGCAATATTCTCTGGCTCCAAGCCAACTTTTCTTTTCTGTGATACCCTCAGCAGGTGGGGCAGAGGGTGGTTCTGGCTTGCCCCGAACTACAATCTGCTCTCAGGTTCCCCAGAAATACCTTTTTTAAAACATAGATTCTTTCTCTTTCCTGGGTAGCTCTGAGCTTACCCTGCTTCCTGCCCTGGCTCACCTCCGCACTCATCCACAGACCAGTGGTTCCCCAAAATCCACAGATCCCAGGGTAAGCCCAAGTTACGCCAGGAAGTTCCCCTATTGCTGACACTTGGACACCGAGTTCTCTTTGACTTTGAGATAATCTGTCACACAGACTCCAGGACATCGACCAATAGTTACAGAGGTGGGACAAAAGAAACCAACTGGACTGGTCATTAAGATTTTTCCAATAGGCATGGATAATGTAAAGGTGAGAGAAGGTACAAAGGCACACATATGTGAAGGGAAAAGGAAAGAGAGACAATGTTTCTATCCCAACTTCCCCTGACTGCTTGCAGTTCCATGCCTCTGAAACCAGCCAAGAAAAATTATCAAGCAAGAGGTAGAGGATTTGGACATAAATGTAACATTGAGTTTAACACTTTGTAAAAGCCCAAAGACTATTTATTGCGTGTTCCTGACTTCTCTGCATTATTGTGTTGGATTCAAGTTCTGTGGGATTTGGCCACTTTGGACACTTTTTGCATGGCTAGATTCTTAGCATCTAGTGAAAAAAGGAAAAGGGCCTCTGATACATTCAAAAGTTCCAGTTACAGAACAGGCGTTCGTTCTTATTTAATTATACAATCCCTTTTATCAGATGTTGGCAAAATTAAAATGTGCTCTGTTTTTATGCTTGGTCATATAGTTCTTTCATGATTAACATGTGTCACTTGAATTTATATTTCCTGCCTACCCTTCCCACATTAATTTGAAACATACAAAAAAAAAAAAAAACGTACAAAGAGGAGAAACTTCATGCAAGACAAATAAGGATATTGTATTGAGGCAATTCTTGATTAAAGTTAGTATTTTACATAACAATACAGGATATGGCAAAATCAATTCAAGATGCCTTCTACTGCAATTGTGTTATAACTAAGCAAATCCAGACCCAAATTTTACACTAACTGTAATTCGTGGACTGAAATAAAACTCAGGGAAACTCACGCCTGAACCAGAGTTTGCTTTCCTGG
This sequence comes from Lontra canadensis, assembly GCF_010015895.1. Taxonomy (NCBI): domain Eukaryota; kingdom Metazoa; phylum Chordata; class Mammalia; order Carnivora; family Mustelidae; genus Lontra; species Lontra canadensis. The sequence continues at coordinate 8,622,073 of NW_022631046.1, read as the reverse complement.
GATCTGGTAACACATTATTAACTGCATAGGATGGGGGGCAGGGGGGAAAACATTACATTTCTTTGAACCAATCCATGATTATAAAACACAACTAATTCTCATTTGGTAGCCAGCTAGATTTTTAAATATCACTTTTAGCTAAAATTGATACATCTAACCCAAAGAGAAACTATGTCTAAATGACATCATTGGAACTTAGAATAGAATAAAAATAATATCTACCATTTATTAGAGCCTCGCATGTACTAGTTGGTAGATTAGGCAGTTTACATACATCCTCTTCTTTGATCTTTTTAGGAAACTTTATTTGTTTATTAAAGTCTCACAGTTTCCCTCAGGGCTCCCTCTTTGCCATGTACATGCTGTGGGTTTCAGTAAGTGCCTAATGCCACGAACCCGCCATTAAAGTATCTTACAAAGTAGCTTCATTGCCCTAAAACTCCCCTGTCCTTGACCTGTTCGTCCCTTAGCCCTTTACCCCAAACCCCTGGAAACCACCGATCTTTTTATGTTGTCTCTATAGTTTTGACTTTTCCAAAATGCCATACAGTTGGAATCATACTGGTATGTGGCCTTTCCAGACTGGCTTCCTTCACTTAGCCATATGCATATGTTGCTTCCATCTCTTCTCATGCCTTGATAGCTCATTTCTTTTTATTGCTGAAAAAGAGTCCATCAGATGGATGTACCACAGTCTGTTTATCTAGTCAATTATTGAAAGGCATCTTGCTCACTTCGAGATTGGCAACTTTAACTTCCGGTAAGTTAACGGATAAAGCTGCTATAACAGCGTGCAGGTTTTTTTGTGTGGACATAAGGCTTCAGCTCACCTGGGTAAATATCTAGGAGCAGGGCTTCTAGATCACGTGTTAAGACCATGTTTAGTTTCTTAGGAAAACACTGAAATGGCTCCTAAAGTGGCCATCCTATTTTGCGTTCCCATTCCTTAATCTTTTAGCAGTCCTTCAATGTGTGTGTTTTACAACTGTGACTCAGATGAGAACACTGAGATTCCAAGAAGTTAAATAATTTGCCCAAAGTCACAGAGCAGAGTAAAGGCTAATTCTGCAGTTCAAATTCAGGTTGGTCTGGCTTTCCAGCTGGTGCTCTTTCTACTGCACTCTGCTGCATCCCCACGCAAACCAAACATTCAGCCAAGGTGGGATCTTGCCGTGGTGCATGCACATGCAGCCAGTTTCTGCAGCAAATGTCAGTGTCCGTGTCCTGAGTCTAAAGTCAAACATCAGGGAAATGTCTGATTACACAAGCCTGGTAACTTGCCTCCTCGACGGAACCTCCTCCTCCTTGGCCGCAGCTCCAGGGAAGGGCTACCTGGCCTGTGAAAGGGGCGGAGGGCAGGTGGAAGGAACCACACCTAAGTACAACTCCAGCTGTAGATAACGGGTTTGCTATCATTAACCTTTGTATTGTCAGTCCATAAAAGCACTTTGAGTAATGCAAATACTAACCAAATGTCCCAGCATCAGGTTTCTGAATTCAAAGCATCTTTTCAAAAATCTACACCACCAGCAGCTGGCTATTCTAGGATGCAACAGGGCCGGGAGAAAATGTCACTGGCTGCCATTTGTAAGTTGTTTTGACAGAAAAAAAAAAAAAAAAATAACAACAACAACTTAAGACCTGTAAGCTAAGGGATTTAGTCACTTAAAAATGTATTTTTAGCTCAAGACCAGGGAGTTTTACATTGCTTTTTTTTTTTTTTTTTTTTTTTGAGAGAGAACGAGAGAGAATCCCAAGAAGGCTCTGCACTCAGCATGGAGCTCCACACAGGGCTACATCTCACAACCCTGCAATCATGACCTGAGCCGAAATCAAGAGTCAGACGCCTTACAGACTGAACAGATTGAGCCACCCCAGGCACCCCTTACATTTCATTCTTGAGGTGTGATCTGAGATATTTCTAATTTTCAACCAGGGCAGAAATCCAGATATACCTGTACATCAGTGACTTGATCACCACAACATACAGTGTAGGTGCTGGGGAGGAGTGACAGGCAGTGATGGCTGGGCAAAGTAGAGGCTAGGGCCAGCCGATGTTCACTGTTAGGTTTGAGACCCAGCCCTGCCACTTATGCAGTATGACTTTGAGGCAGAGCCCATTCCGCCACATAGAAGGTGGGGGATAATATTTCCATGTAATAATATACATATCAGCCATATTGTATTCAGCAAAGAGCCTTGTGAAATTCCCTATTTTTTTTTTAAGATTTTTTATTTGACAGAGAGAGATCACAAGTAGGCAGAGAGAGAGAGAGGAGGAAGCAGGCGCCCCGCCAAGCAGAGAGCCCGATGTGGGACTCGATCCCAGGACCCTGAGATCATGACCCGAGCCAAAGGCAGAGGCTCAACCCACTGAGCCACCCAGGTGCCCCGAAATTCCCTATTCTTAAAGCATTTCAGTTCCCTCTCTTTCTCTCTTTTCTGTTCAGCAATTCCAACTACATTAGTCACACCAGCTTTCACATGGGCACAGAATGTCCCACTTTAAGAAGAAGCATAATTTGGTACAGCCTGGAGAAACAGATTAGAAGCTTAAGAGTGATGCTTGTTCTCATGGATAATACGATCTTGTTAATTTAGAGAGTGTGCTGTACACAGCAATTGGACAAGCCTAGAAGCACTGCCCTTTGCTGGTAATCATTTCTTTAAAAAGTTTATATAACTTTTCAGCTGTTGGTAGAGGTTATAGGAGAATATCTCTTTGGCTGGCACTTGTGTAACTAGCTAGATTTCTGTCAGGGAAGATATAAATTGAGGGGAAGAGATGAAACTGTTAAGTGTGAAAGCAGACTAAATTCATGAAAACCTTAGGCCCATCTCTTTATTCACCAAAGGAGGGCTATGGACTTAATTCATATTTCCATATAGGTATTTCCATATAGGGAAAGATAAGTATGTAAACCAACTATGCCATGATGCCCACTCACTCTTTATGCATTCAATAATCAAAAATCTTTACTGTAATCAGGAAGTAGTAAAAAGAAAAGGGGTTGCAAGTTGTATAAACTGGATCTTACGGTCAATAATATGCAACCACCTGGGCCCTGTGGGGTCATGGGTCTGGCATTCCAGATTCTTTAGCATTACATAATGACAGGAGGAAGGGACTTTGTGATTATCCAGTCTGACCACTCATCTCTCCTTGTTAATATAAAGGAAAATGGAAAACAATAGCTTTAAATGATTTTCCCAAGGTCACACAGCTAATTTATTGCCAAATATAGGGCTGTCCAAGTACCTCTATCCCCAACCTAATGTTCTTCCAATTCCTCAAACTGAGGAAGAACCACTTCCTGGGGTACAAGCAGTGCACAAGCAACAAGATAAACATGGTGTATTTTCTTGGAGGAATGATTTTGTTTAAATGATAAACATTTTTTATATTAAAACAAATATGAATATATTATATTCTGGAATAGAAGCAAAAAAAAAAAAATATAGGATAAAAAGAAAATTCCATGAAGATTTTGTGCTTGAGATGAGTTACTATGGTCTACCCTCCCAGATCCTCCTGGGAACATGGTCAGTCTGCAGTAGGGGTTCTTCAGAGAAAACCTGGGAGAAGCATTAGAATATGGATCATGGGGTTCAATTATTCAACAACATTGGTTCACTCACAGATGACAAGGGACTGGAAATGTATTAACTAAAGTCACAAAGAGCAGAACTGAAATGAAATAATGCAGAGCAGTCCAAAATACTGTCACTTGCTAACACCTTCTAGTCTCACTGGTCTCCTTAAGGAACTGGGTAGGAACAGTGTTGGAATGAAAGGGAGATGAATAAATTCAAGATATAATAAAATGAAACAAATATACAGTGGCATGTCATTTCCCCAAGGAATTGAATACTGATACTGCCCTATCAGGATACCTTCTCCCTTCCCTGTCTGACAAAACTTCTTGACTAATTTGTCTAAATCAGCTACAGTAGTCCCACTTTAACCATGGTTTTGCTTTCCATGGTTTTAGTAACACATGGTCAACTGTGGTCTGGAAAGAGACGATCCTTCTCATATACTTCAGAAGGTCAACAGTAGCCTCATGCTAGGTCAAAAGCCTGCATCATTCATCTCACTTCGTCCCTCCTGTAGGCATTTCATCCTCTCACATCATCTCAAAATACCCTTCAAGAAGAAGGGTAAGTGAAGCAAAAGATATTTTGAAAGAAAGAGAAACCACATTCACATAACTTTTATTACAGTATATGGTTCTAACTGCTCTATTAGTTGTTCTTAATCTCTCACTGTGCCTAAATTATGAATTAAACTTTATCATATGTACAGAAGAAGATCTGGTATATCAGGGTTCAGACTATCTAGTCTCAGGTATCCGCTCAGGGTCTTGAAATGTATTCCCCATGGATAAGGCAGGACTGCTATATTTCCTAGTTTTCTCACTCCTCCCTTATGAAGTTGTCACAGAAATGAATGAAAGATTAATAAAAAATAGCAACTTGAATTAATAAATTTATAAATAAAATAACTTATATTAGATATATTATTTCAAATTCTTTTCTGAGTTTTGTGAACCAAACTAGCTCCATGATAGAACTTGGAAAAGAGCCAATCGTCATAGTTAACACAAAGCTTTTATTATTTTTAATTGTTTTTTAATACCAAGCTTTTAAAAGTTTTTAAAAGTTTTTTAAAAACTTAGTTTCCAGGGGCGCCTGGGTGGCTCAGTGGGTTAAGCCTCTGCCTTCGGCTCAGGTCATGATCTGAGGGTCCTGGGATCGAGCCCCGCATCGGGCTCTCTGCTCGGCAGGGAGCCTGCTTCCCTTCTCTCTCTGCCTGCCTCTCTGCCTATTTGTGATCTCTCTCTCTCTCTCTCTCTCTCTAATAAATAAATAAAAATCTTAAAAAAAAAGAAAAACAAAAACTTTAGTTTCCAAATTATGGGGCTATAGCCTAGCCTATTTAGAATCTTAGATACTAAAGAGATGACATGCCCTAAAGACTGAACACTACATTGTTTCAAATTCAGAAAACATTTTTAGAGAGCAAATACATACTTTATTTTATCTTCATTTTCTTGAAAGACCACACCAGACTACAGAAGTTTCTGGGTCCTATTCTGTGGTTAAAATTGAAATTATCTAGGGAGATTGTTCTAGTTATATAGAATAGGAGCAAACAGTTATATGTTTTAATTCCTCAGTTTTTACATGGCATAACTGTACTGTTAAGCCCAGATGACTAGCTCACACATCTGTCCCCAGAAGACACTAAAAGCAAGAGTCAGTCTGATTTTCAGAGCACCCCCATCCCTTTCTTTCCTTGGATCTGGATATGCCTATTCCATTCTAGTTTTTGCCAGGTCTAAGCTCTGTGCTTCTGCTTTCTGTGCTTTTGAATGATCTTGGTTCCCCCCACCTCTTGATACCTGTGCCCTCTAAAAGACTATGGCTGTGTTCAACCCTATGGCTCTCTGGGCTGCTTTGGATGGGTTATCTAAGACCCAACAACTCTAATCATATTCCACCTTCTCTCAAGGTAGAATTCAGGCCTCACGAATTATATTTCTTCTATTCTAACACAAATCGAAGAGCCTCATTAAATAATTTTATTATTGTCTTAATTGACAGTTCGTAATCATATTTCTTAATTCCCATTAAGATGATGGGAAGCATCAAGTTTATACCAAAAGGTCTTATAGTAAATACTGAAGTTGCAAAACCCATCTTTAATGATCCCAACACAAATATTTTGGAGAAACATTAAAGTTTCTAAAATTTTAAACATTAAATTCTAAATATTAACGTCACTAAAATCAGTAGACAAACACTACCACTGTATTTTAATTACTGGTTTCCTGGAATCTATGAAACTTATATGGGAAAAACAAGCTTGACCACTATGAGTTAGTTTATTTTTTATTTTGTTAAAGATTTTCTTTATTTGAGAGAGAGCGAGAGAGATCATAAGTGGGGGAGAGAGGCAGAAGGAAAGGGAGAAGTAGACTCCCTGCAGAGCAGGGAGCCTGATGTGGGACTCAATCCCAGGACCCTGAGATCATGACCTGAGTCGAAGGCAGATGCTTAACCGACTGAGCCACCCAAGAACCTGAGTTAGTTTAAACACCTACTTTCCCAAAGCAAAAACATTTTCCAGGTCACCCACTTGTTATACCATACCTTAATCTCATAGTTTCCTATATTTGTCAGGATTCTTTGGTATAACCTGAGCTTCAATTTTATTCTTGCTGGAGCTAAGAAAACTAAATTTTGCTATATCTAATCTCATCTGGGAAATAAAGAAATATATCTCTCACCATTTCTTTTTGAGTTCTACAAACAAAACTACTACAAATCTGAATCAAATTCTATAACAGATAGTATTTCTGCCACTTGCCTTTATATCTCACCACTACAATGTAGTCTCCACAATTTATAAATGTATTGCTAAATAGCTTTGAAAACAAACAAAAGCCTTACAACATTTAATATGTTTAGTATACTTAGTATCGTTCAGTTAAAACAAGTATAAAATATGAAAGAGACTCAAGAAGGTATCAGATTCATAAAAAAAGTTGAATGGACTATAAAACTTGAGAATAAAAAAAAATGGATTATTGAAATAAAACCAAGAGCAGAATAGACATAGTGGAAGTAAGAAATTTGAGAGCTGGAAGACTGACAAAGGATCCTCATTCCATTCTGGAAGAATGTAGGCCAGAATGACATAGATAGATGGTATGAAAGAAAAGTTGAGAGACATGGAAAACAGAATCAGAAGTTCTAATATCCACCTAACAGAAGTTAGAAGAGGACAATAAGAATGGAGGATAAGAAATAGTTAAAAGAATACTATTTTTAAAATTCTTGACTTGGAAGAAAGTCATGAGTCTTCAGAATAAAGAGTCCTACCAAGTGCTGATCCCTCTCTTCTTGAATGCCTCAACACTTGAGGGAGAAACAGGTTGTCCCGAGATCTTTAATCATCAAGAACCTTAGCCCCTATCTCCTTCGTCCCAAGAGCAAGACCAGCAGTATCAAGATACAAATTGTCAGTATTCCCAGGGCCACAATACCTTCAACAGCATGTGAGATCTACCTCCCTAAAGTTTTTATTCTTAAGTACTCAACAAATGGTAGCTGCTATCATCATCATCATCATCATCACCACCACCACCACCATCATCCATGCCTGTGGTTTCAAGTATCATTCACTCATTTGCTAATGACCCTTAGATATACCTCCAGTCAAGATCCCTTACCTGAGTTTCAGCATCTATTTAACTATTTGACATTCCTACTGGGATGTCAAATAGCAATCTTAAATTTAACATGACCAAATTAGATTTCTCTCTCTCTCTCTCTCTCTACTCTCTATCCCAAATCCAGTTCTTAACACAAACTCCCCTGTCTAGCCTCCCTCATGTCAGTAAATGATATTGCCCTCTACCCATTTCTCAGACTAAGACTTGATTCATTTCATTCAGTTTTTACATATCATATTTTCTTGTCATTTTTTTTCTTCCTGATTTTTAGTGAAATAATTTTCTGTCACTTTTTTCACTCTATTTCTTAAAAGCATGTATTCTATTTTAGTCTACTGATAAATTTTAAATACACAGGTAAACTAGACTTTTAATACACAGCTAGAGGATATTTACTTATTAAAGATTTGTTAAAATTTTATTTTAGAGAAAGAGAGTGTGCGCATGTGCACGGGAGAGGGGGCAGAGGCAGAGGGAGAAAGAGAATCTCAAGCAGACTCCAGCTGAGCATGCAGCCTGATGCAGGGCTTGATCTCCCAACCCTGATATCATAATGAACTGAAATCAAGATTGGATGCTCAACCAAGTGAGCCACCCAGGTGCCCCATTAGAGTATATTTAATACTCCCTGAGCAAAACAGTATCTGTGGAATGCCCTTTTTGTTCTACCTTCTTTGCCTCTCTTTACCACATTTCTGCCACTGCCCCATTTTTAAAATCACAAACTATTTAAGCCTCAGATGAATTTTTAAATGTATAAAATTCAGCAATACTTTTTAACATACAAAGGAAGAAATAAAAAATTTTCCTTCTGCCTCTATGCTTTCCCCCAATCTTCAATCCAAAACCTGCTCCACAACAGCCTTCCTATCTCCACTGATACAATTCTATCTTCCACTTACTCAGGCCAAAACCTTGGAATCAGACTTGTGTCTTCTCTTTGTCCCACACCCTAGTCTAATTTGACAGGATATCATGCTGCCTCTACCTTCAATATATATCCAGAGTCCAATCACATCGACCACATCCACTCCAACACATCTGCTTTAAACAACCATCACCTCACACCTGGATCACTCAGCGTACTAAATTTGCCCTCTTCACTCCTAATCCTGAACATCTGTTCACACAGCAGCCACAGTAACCCTGCCTCCTGTCCTAATGCTAAGCCCCCCTTATTCACTCTGCTACAGCCACACTCTTGCTGTTTTTCACACATCAGCCATGACTTCAGCCTAGGGCCTTTGCTCTAGCTCTCCTCTCTACGGTCTCTTATCCAGAGCTAATTCCTTCACCTCATTAAGGCTGCACTCACAGGTAACCGGCTCAGCGATGCTTACCCCAACCACCCGACTTAAACTTACACCCTGTTCCCATGTTACCTGTTTTCCCTAAACTGTTCTACACCTTTTATTTTTGTAGAACGCTCACCACCTTCTAACGTACCATATAATATAGTTACTTATAATACTTATTGTTTATTGTGTGTCCACCTCCTACCCAGGGTAGGATATAAGATACCCAGGCAAAGATCTTTGCCTGTTTTCCAGTATAAATAAACCAAGTACCTAAACAAGCCTGGCATATAGTGGCACCCAACAAATATTTGATGATTTTAGATGTACTGTTCGTTTTTGGTTTTGTTTTTGTTTTTTTTTTTTTTGTTTGTTTTGTTTTTTTATGTGGATGACTTTAGGTCTCAAGTTAAACACCACTTCCTCTGAGAAGCCATTTCTGACCAACCAGGCTAGAGTCACCATCCCAGTCACATCACACAGGTGATTTCTGTCATGGCGTTCCCTCTATCTGAAATGTTCTCATAGATTTATTTTTCTGTCTCTCCATCCCCCTGGTCCCCACCTTTACAAACGTATAAAACTTTAGCTGCCTTCATTACCAGAGTATCTCTGGTACCCAAGACAATGTTTAGTGTTTGATAGATACTCGATAAATGCCTCAGATCACAAGCTGGAAGACTAGTTAGATCTAGCAGCCTGAACTAATGTAGGGGGCTGAGGTCACCAGTAATCTGAGCTTGGTAATATGGGGGACGCTCCTCCACCTCTTTTGTCACCTTTTTCTGGAGGTAATTGCCTGCACCCAGAATGGGTTCAGCACACCCTCAAAGGACCTGAGCCACCACATTAAAACACATCTAATGGAGCAACCTCATTCTTTCCCTCCGTCTGCCTTATCTGGCCCTTCCATATTCTTCCTACTACACACAGAATACATCAGGTCCATGATGAATCCCAGCAGCCTCTCTATTCCAGCACTCTTCAAATGGACTTTCCAAAGGGAGAGTTTCATGGAAATGAGTTCCTGTATCTTCAGCTTCCATATGTACTCTTTTCTAAAAGTGTCTGACAGCTTTTTAGCAGTGATATTTTTTCTTCCACTCTACGGAAGAAAGTCATATTATTCATATATCTCAAATCTCACTAGGGTGGGCTGCCATACAGGAGTCCAAATATTGGTCTGGGGAAATTTCAGGGTTTTTTGTTTCTCTCTGTTCTCTAAACAGGTCTGTAGGGGTGAGCTAGGCCACTGCTGCAAAGTTCTGAATAAAGTAACACAGTGGTGATGTGGATTAAAGTAACTACAATATTTTTTTAAAAAGGTCTGGAACCACCAGATGTGCTGGGTACAGTCTACATACGTTTTTTATTGACTCCTTTCAGATTTAATATGTTACTCAGTGAGGACATTAAAGCTTATTTTATCAAAATCATGTCACGAAATAATTTATTCCATGCACAATCAATCTTCACCTTCTCTCAATTTATGAGATGTATAATGTTTTCTACTTTCTATTTTAAAAAACGATGAGAACATATAGATGTCAAGTTAAGAACTCAAGAAAGTACACCATTTAAAAGAAAAAAAAAAATCCTTGTAGGGGTTATCCAGCAAAGAAGTTAGAAGACCACTGACTTCTCTCAAGGCAAGGCTTCTGTTCTGTGAAGTTGAGTTGGAAATGAATTCTCTGGAACCAGCTGTACTACATCTATTAGAAACTCCTTCATGTTTCTGACACATAGTGTCTTTCTCTGACTTCCAATGCTTAGCAAAATATTTCTTATTTTACATATCATGGAGGATAGGAGAGAGTGTCACAGGACTATCTTCAGGCACTAGCCACTGTTTAAAAAATTATCTGGCCTGCGTGGTGAAACTATCAGCAATCCAAAAGTCTGACCTTGATCTTTTAGAGACATAACAGGTCATACCTTGGGATAAAGCCACTACTGTGCTTTGCATTCGCAGCATTTCTCAGCAAGAATGGGCAAGGGGTAGAGTGGGGGAGCAGCAGAGATGCAGAAGTGGCTCACGCAATGGGTAGAAGGCAGTTTGTTAGTGTTCAAACCATGGGAGAACAAAGAATGACAGTGTGTCTGTCCACCTTTTTGTTTTTTAAAAAGGCCAGCTACACCTGTCTGATGGTAACTGACATTTTGGCAGCTGAAAGAAAACAGAGGTATACCTGGAAAATTTCCCAAGGCAAGAAAATATGCTGAAATACCTCATCAGCTCATTACCCAGCATGCAGCCATTGCTAGTGTCTAAGGAGACAGCGACTCATGCACACAGTGTTCTTTCCTCTAACAGGCCAGAGAAACCACAGCATCCTTCAGGGGCTTACTGTATTGTGGCCAGCCAAGTATTTCTGGGTAATTTCTGAAGAATTGAGTACTTTGCAGTGCTAATATGACCCATGTTCTACTCTTTCCCTCTGGCAGACATATGATCACACAGGCACTTGCTACACACCGTTCAGTGGCCAAGAAGCAAGAAGCAGGTGGATATGGTTTCAATGTCCTAAGTTCACGTAACAAATTAATGTGGATTTCTAGCAGTCTTGCCGATACATTTCTTCAGGGAATTTGTGGGGAGTTTTCCTACATTAGTAAGCTTTAGTTTTGTTCCATATATTTTTGTTCCATTTATCTATGGAACAAAATATATGTATGTATATATGTATGTATGTATGTATGTATGTGTGTATATATATATATACACACATACATATATATATATATACACATACATATATGTAGATATATATACACACACATACACACAAAATACTGTGTTGTTTTTTTCCACTGAATGACAAAATGTACTGGGGAGGAAAAGAGTATGTTCCGCAAATAGGCTCTGAGGACTAGCTAAAAAAGGGGGGGGGACTGACTATAAAGTCATGTAAACTCTTTTTAATAGATATAAATTTATTAAAATAATTTATTAAAATTTTTATTTTTTGTTTTTGTTATTTTTTATGTTGCATAAGAATATAATTTGCTACCTAGAATGAGCTTTAATTTTTTTTATTTTTTAGAATGTGCTTTTTAAAATATTTATTTTTATTTATATTTTTAAAAATAATGATTTAGACTATACATACCCCTTCAAAATAATTTCCCATTTCTTGTTACTTCAGTTACATCACATATTTGTTAAGGAAAAAAATGACTTAGAAAGATCTTTTAAACCCCGATCCACTTCAGTATGAGGCTAGTATCTGTATCACAGGATTCCATATATGCTAAGAGAGACAAACCCCAAATTCCTCTGCACAAAGAACACATGACTTGATCTTCAGAATTGCTTTGCAGCTCTGGCAAGAAAATTCCTGCAGCTTTAAGAATCTTTAGCACAAAAAGATAAATGGTACCCAACTCAGAAATGTCTTCTTGAACTCTTCACAGTCCTTAAAACAAAAGCAACTTGAATATATCCTGAGAAATCTTAAAAGCAGTAGCTGTTAGATCTGGCTTACTCATCACCCTTAACTACCATTTACTAGTTCTCTCCACCTCTGCATGGCTGAGATTATTAATCACTTTTTAGAGTTCTGGGAAGTTAAGGACCAAGGAGGTTAAAGCAAGGTCAAAACTGAATCCATGGCCGAAAGAAGACAAGATCCAAACCTATGAGTCTTTCATTCAGCTTTTGGTTCCTAATTGTGTGTTCCCTCCCTCTCTTCCCAGCCCCTCAGCCCAGCCAAGAGGGTTTATTTTCCTACTGTTTTGCTTGGTGTGATTTAGAAGGGTGACACCCTAACTGACAGATGAAGCAGCTAGCCACATTTCAGCAGTAGAGGAGGGGTGGTGATTTAGAAGAAAGAAAATCTAAGTGGCGTCACTTGCCCAAGGGCCTGACCACAACATTCACTGGCCTGTCCTGATGAAAGCACCACGAGTGTGGCAGACCTCCAGAGCCACACTGCATTGTTCTTCCACCACATGGGAACTATGTCCGTTCCAGCCAGACCTCACGGGGTCTGGACATGTCCGTACTTGCTGGATATCCAGATGAAAACTGAAAAGTTCCCCTCAGCAGTAGCTGGTCTACACCTGGTTGAACAATTCCAACATCCAGATATCTGGAGTCACACATAGGACTGACTGAATGTCCAGCATCATTTCACCAGCTTGAATATATTTCAGCTACTGAAGAATATCCTCATCGAGGTCATGAGGACCTCATCGAGGTCTCTCTTGTCAAAATGCATTCATTAAGCACCCAAGTTTCTAGAGATAAATATGAGGCATTAAGAACCTTTAAGTGTTTCTACTGTACAGAGCCAGATGGATAGAGAGATAAAGGGATAAAAACTTAAGTGCTTTTTGGTATGAGTTTTCTATTGCTGCTATAGCAAATGACCACAAACTTCATGATTTAGAACAATATTTATCTATCTTATGCCTTATTATCTTTTAGTTATGCAGTCAAAAGACCAACATAAATCTCACTGAGCTAAAAATCAAGGCATCAGCTAGGCTGTGTTCTTCTTTGGGACCTCTGGGAGACAGTCCATTCCCTTGTCTCTTCTAGCTTCTAGAAACTTGCCCACCTTCCTAGGCTCACGGCCCCTTCCTCCACTTTCAAAGGCTGCAACAGTAGATCAAATCCTCCCAGTTACATCCTTCCAACCTGCTCTTCTGTCTCCCTTTGCCATCTTTTTCACATGATTAGATTGGTTCTGTCTAGATAATCCAGGACAATCCCTTCATCTCAAAATCAGTACCCTCAGTTGAAGTCCCTTTTGCCATATAAGGCATATAATCCCAGGTTCCACAGTGAAGGCGTGTAAATTGGGGGTGGGGGGGCATTATTCTGGCAACCACAGATGAGCTTTTGTTTTGTTTATTTTCCATTTCAGCTGGAAGCAATTTGAGACTTCTGCTTCTCAGAATGCCAGAAGAGACAGATCTCCTGAGTTAAGACTTGTTAACAGCTTACTGGCGAGGCAAGGTACTTACAGCCCTTTGGACGGTTTCAGATATTCAGTGCCAAAAGGTAGATGTGGAATGACTTTAAGAAAGAAACTATATTTATTAAGTTGATTCAAATACAGTAGATATTTCTCTTCTTGCTCACAAACAGTACTGAGTGGGCAAAGAGGATGGAGGGGTAGTTTCCACACATTACAAATGGGACTGCCAAGCTTTGTGAACCTCTTTGATACATTTGAGAGCACACAGTATCACCTATGAAGTATTCTTGCCTGAAATATTTAGCCTAAATTTAATCAAGCCTCCAGATCCAACTACTTAGCTTACAGGAAATATAGGTGAAGGAAAAACATACTAAACACCACCACAAGAATAAAATCACACAAATCTAGAATGTGTGAAATTGTATAAGTTAAATGATATACCCACTTTAACAGTGCTTCCCCAAATAAATAAGACAAAGATTTTTAAATTTAATGAGAAAGAACCATCTACTGGTTACTGCATTTTCTGCAGATGAATTGCTGTGAGCTGGTGTATGCAAAGACAGGATCGTAAACACAGCCCCGAATGCTGGGGCACAGTTGTTTTGATGCAGCTGCTTATGGGCCCGTCCCACACAGACTCTGATTTGGCCTTTTCCTGGTGTAATTCTAATCCATGGATTAAACCACCTGTGTACTTTTCTCAGTAATCCAGAACAAAGTAGTCATTATTTTATACCTTTATTTTGTTCTCATGATCCCAAGGGAAAGACTCAATTTATTACGTAACTGAAGAAACTGAAGATTTATTCTGTAAAATGTCTTTCAGTAGAAAGTTTCCACTGCAGAAGAACATAGCAGCCTGGGGCGCCTGGGTGGCTTAGTCGATTGAGCATCTGCCCTTCGCTTGGGTCATGATCCCAGAGTCCTGGGATCGAGTCCCACACTGGTCTTCCTCCTTGGCGGGGAGCCTGCTTCTCCCTCTCCCTCTGCCTCTTCCCCCTGCTGGTGATCTCTTGCTCTCTCTCTCATTCTCTCTCTCGAATAAATAAAATTTAAAAAACAAAACAAAACCTAGTAACCTGGACATGCTCACTGTTCAATGCTGTGACCCCTCTGACTGAAGTCATGGTCACGACTAGCCAGGGAGGTGGAGGAACAACAGGGAACTTCCTGGATAGAAAAGATAAACGACATTTCAGGAAGCTTTTGGTCACACGTATATTCACGTGGCTGTGTTTGCTGGGCTATAACATGTATTTCAAAAAGCCTGACGCTATAGGTGACTCATACCTGCTCCTGTCAAAGTCATGGTGACCAATATAACCTGAGAAACTGAAATCAAGAGGCAGGGGACCCATTAGAAATGATCCCAAATAAGGCAATATTAAGTTTTTGGTTAGTGTTTAAATAAAAATACGTAGTTCTCATAGGACTTTTAGATGCCCTGGGTCCTTAGACTCCAATCTGATAAAGAATAATGTAGTTCAAGTCCCTCATACTAAGATAAGGGTACTGAACACAGACAGGTATGCCCCCTGCCTATCCCTCACCTTACTTGCTAAGAACGCTGTGTCTGGAATCCCTTTCCCTTCCACAGGCTGTATGAAGGATGGGCCCCTGTCTAGAGGGCCACGTTACTAGATTTGGGGTGAGCTGGTGGCTGAAATGGACAGATTTTCCCAGAACCAGAACAGAAATTCCCAAATTTACCAGAACAGAAATTCCCAGGAATTTCTCACAGAGAGAAATCCCTCAGCATTCCTTGCCCTGCCTTTCTGGGATCTGCCTGTCCCAGCTATCTGTGAGTTTAGCAGGAGAGCATCTGGAGGGGATGAGCTTGTGAAAGGAACCAGTCCCATGTTCAGTGTAACTCTTTAGCAATACTACAGTAATAGTTATTAAAATAATGCAGCAATAGGACAGTAAACCTGTGACCTAGCAGTTTTCACACATGTAGGATCTGAATTCGCTCAGTGTCTTCCAACCTTAGAGAGGACGACTAACTGTTAAAAGCCCAGACTGTGGAGTTTGGATCCCAACTGCCACCTACTAGCTGTGTGACTTTGAGCAAGTCGCTTGACTTCTCTGTGTCTCAGTTTCTTTACTAGCACCACTGATCTTACTTCTCATTCTGCCTCTTCACTTACCCTCTGCACCTGGGAAAAGACAAAAGAAAATCAAAATAAAACCACTTCCGGGGCGTCTGGGTGGCTCAGTCAGTTCACCGTTTGACTCTTGGTTTCAGCTCCGGTCGTCATCTCAGGGTTGTGGGATGGAGCCCTGTATTACCGTGGGGCCTGCTTAAGATTCTCTCTGTCCCTCTGCCCCTTCCCCATCCACTTGTGCAGCTCTTTCTCTCTCTCAATCAACCAATCAAAAATACTTCTGGTTCTTTATTCATGTCCCCAACAACATTCATTCAGCGAATACTGGCGGGGAACCACCAAACACAGACAAGACGCAGTTTCCTGCATTCAAGAAATTATACTCTCCTGGGAAACAAAGAAAAATACATATGACTGATTAGAAATAATATGCCAGGTGTAGAAACTGAGGAATGTACAAAGAGCTGTAGGACCAAGGAGGAGAGAGCAAGTGAGTGTTGCAGGGGGAGCCCTAGGGAAGCTTGGAGAGGGAGGTGAGGAAACCATGCTCCAACTGAGGCCTCAGTGATGTGGAAAGAGACTGTTTCTAGCCTTGAGCAAAGCTTTCCTGGTTCCCCTTCCTCAATTATCCAAAGCCTGGAAGATGCGACTGGACTGGAAAAACAAAAATAGCTAATGCACAGGGTGTGGAGATTGTGAGCCCCACCATGAAGGCTGCTTAGAAACAGTGGTCGCTTCCTCCTGGACGTTTCCTCACACAGCTCCATCCCGACCGCCTGTCTGCCACATGTTCCACACACATCCACACGGCTGAATGTGTTCCTTTGTCTGTGTTCTGGGTACACAGCTACACGTTACAATATCCTTTGTGCAATGAAGAAATGTGTAACAGAATTCCAGAAATGTAAGCATACCAAGCACACATAAAAACACAACATTAGCAGCGGAGCAACCAACGGCAGTGGTATGAAAATTCTTCCAACGGAATTATGCCAGGTACCCTCCAGATGGAAGCCATGTGTTTGCTGGGGCTCTCAATGTCCTTCAAGTTGTACGAAAAACGGGCTCAACCCTCCACCAACTGAACAGCCTCTGGAAACCGAAAGCCCATCTCGACATTTTGGTGAGATGAAGTTCTCAGGGCCTCCCTTCCTTCCTTCCGACTACGTGGATGTGGTCTCCACACCACCCTGTGCTGACTGAGATGCGAATGTCTACATCTCCAGGTTCCCCTCCAGAAGTCCACTCCATGCTAGACATGTACCAGCAATGTAGACTTCACAGAGAAGTCAGGGGACCACACGGAACAGTGCCATCAGGGTCCTCCCCACAATCTTCAGCACCTAGCTGGGGCCCTGTCCCTCCTCCACCCTCCCCTCTCTTTTGTTCTTGCACATACCCCTTCTACTCATGGAACAATCAATAAGTGCTTCCCCTTGGCTCCAGGCAGAGTAGTTCTGACAACACGCAGGCCTTTGGGGCCTCATATTCTTCCTCAAGCATTCGTTAAGGTGTTCTCTCCAAGATCATCTCCTTCCTAGAGCAAATTCTGACGCCAGCTGTTCAGATAAGAGCATTTCCATTTTCCCCAGCTCCTACCATTCATATGTAAAAGGAGGGCTGATCTCAGCGGAAGCAGCAAGAGTGCCAACCAGATCTGGCCAGCCAGTGTGAATGGCGGAGGTAGGACCAGGTATGTCAAGTGACCTCAGGCCTAAGCCGCTTGTGGGCATGTGAGACAGGCCAAGGGGGAAGGAGAGATTTGCAAAGGGCCAAAGCGCTATTAGAGCAGAAGGGGTAAGAACAAGCAAAATGAAAATTATCAACATCAAAGAGACCCATTAACCCTAAGACCTAAGGAAACAGGGCCTATAGTAAAAAAAAATCCTTAGAAAAATTATACCCATAACAGGAAAAGTCTAGCCCCAGAAATGTTTTTGCTGATCACAAGTAAATACTTGATATTTAAAAGTATTATTCAAATGACTTATACGTAGTTCATAAAGAATGATCTTGGCAGGGGTGCCTGGGGTGCTCAATCATTAAGCATCTGCCTTTGGCTCAGGGCATGATCCCAGGGTCCTGGATCAAGCCCCGAGTCAGGCTCCCTGCTCGGCAGGAAGCCTGATTCTCCCTTCGCACTCCCTCTCTCACTGTCTCTCTGTGTGTGTCAAATAAATAAATATAATCTTTAAAAAAAGACTGATCTTGGCAGAAAGAACAGACTTCTAACTACATGCAAAAGAATATCAGTAACAAATCTGTTAGTTATGACTGAAAAGAAAATCCCAACAGCCTACTTTTCTTTCAACTTTTCCTTAAGATACAATTCTCTGAGAAAGAACCCAGAAGTCCTTGAAAACAAGCTTACCCAAGCTCTCTATCAAGTAGAGACATACATAGGTACAATTACACCCATGAGATAAATTGATAAAATTTGTTGATTCCAACTCATCTCCTGTCAAGAAGATTCCCAAAGTACTAACCTACTCGGAGACACGACAAAGGATTTCACTTTTGACGCCCTGGCCAATCCCAGTATAACAATCAAATTGGTAACAATGCACATGCCCTAGCTATTTTCTGGAAGGCTGCTCAATTATCACATTAAAATTGAGATTTAAACAGAGTTTTTAGTTATATAAATACAACTGGGGAAGGGCCTTTCTCGCAGTTGATCTTACTGAACTAGAAATTTATGAGTTGCTACAGGAAAAGAAAAATGGAGGGGAAGGAAAGGAAGGAGCAAACTGACAACCAAAGACAAGCAAAGAAAAGCTAAGAAGAAACAAGAGTGCCTTAGATCAAAGAGCGAGTGGAGCTGGTGGATCTCAGTTGCTTTTTGCTCAGACCTAGAAGTGTTCCAGCTCTGCAGATGAATGGTGTGAAGTTCAAATACTACTGGAGGAGAGGACATGCAAGCAGCCATAAATATTACTACCTTTCTGAGAAACTGGGAAATTGGACAAGACCCCTGTGGATGGAGCCCCAGAAAGAATCTGACTACTGGAAATGACAAAGAACCCAAAGTACAATATATGTCTTTAAACCTGTTTAAAAATGCTGAACACGCTTTTACACAGTACACAAGCACAGAGTTCAAATGAGCAGGGGGCAAAGGCCAGGGGAAGAAGTAAGGGGGTAATACCATATAGATTAGTCCTTGGGAGCAAAGTGCTTTGATCCTGAATCAGAAACGAAAGTCATTCATGTGTTCCTTCATGCAGTAAGTATTAACCTCCCATATGTTCCAGATACTGGTCTAGGTACTGGGGAGACAGCACACACAAGACAGACAAGGAATCCACTCTTCTGGAGTTTACAGTCTAGCGGCAAAACAAATAAATAAACAAATGCAAAAGCACATGCATGCCTTTCTATAAATTCAAAGAAAATGGGCTGTAGGCAGGAGTATAACCCAGGACCATATGGGCACTTTGGCTAGGAGAGTTAGGGAAAATCTCTCTCAGCTCTGTAGCTGAGACCAAAGTAATGAGCGGACACCAGCCGTATAAAGTGATCTATATGCCAACAAGAGAGAACTGCGAAGACCTCGAGGTTTGACACTCACGTGGTATATGTGAAGAACAAAATAGGGACACGAGCCATGGAAGAGAGGCGGGAGAGAGGCAGGAGAAAAGGTATGGATATAGGCAGGAGCTACATACAGCATGAAGGAGTTTGTATTTTCTTCTAAGTGCAATGGGAAGCCAATTGAGGATTTCAAGTAGAGGAGTGACATTTATATTTTAAAAGACTGCTCTGGCTGCTACCTCTGGCCGACTGCAGGGGTGAGTACAGAAGCAGAGAGACAGGTCAGGAGACAATGTGGGAGTCCAGTGGAAGATGTCAGAGTTCTGGACTTGGGTGGTGGCAGAAAAGACAAGAGAAATAGATGGATGTGGGTGACTAAGGAGGTCTTTCAGTATAGGATACTGACAGACTGGCTGTGGGAGATGAGGGGAAAAGAGGAACCCAGAACGTTGCTTTGGTGTGAGGCTTCAACAGTGGGGTGTATGACAGAGTTACTTTCTGAGGGGGGATAGGGAGGAGGGGTTGGCCTCATGGAGAAAGCAGAAGTGAGATGAAGAGTTCTGATTGAGGTGCATTAAATTCGAGCTGCTCTCAGACATTCAAGCCTGGAAGTCAGGCTTCAAAATGTCAGTTAGCAAACAGAAGATATATAAAGCAAAAGAACCCACAAAGATTACCCAGAAAAGGAGTACAGAGAAGTTCTAAGATCAGGCGTTGGAGGCTTTCTAATAGCCAGAGGTCAGAAGGAGAAGGAACATCAGTGAGGTGTGGAAAAAAACAAAAACAAAAACAAAAAAAAAACAAGAAAATATGGGTTGACATCAGCCAAGAAAAGAAAATATTCCATAAAAGAAGTGACTATTATATCAAATGTTGCTAAAAGTAACATGAGAAAAAAGAATTGACCATCATAAACCGTGGCATATGGCCAGAAAGACGTGAGCGGTGCCCTTGATAGAGGCACCATCAGTGGACTGGTGGGGATGAAAGCCTAATGAAGTGGGCTGAAAAGAGTGGAGGATGAGGAATAGAAATGAGCACACAGAGTTCTTTCTAGAAGCTCTGTAATGACAGAGAGCAGAAAAATGAATAGGTTGGCTAGGGGTCAAGGAAGGATTTTTTCTGTGCTGTTGCTGTCTCCTTTAACTGACTTCAGGAAAAGGTATGAACTTTATTTTTTTCTTTAAAACAGGAATTCTCAAAGTATGACCCACTGTCAGCTGCAGGGCCATGAGGGGTTTACTGGTAAGCAGCAAACTGATGACAACATCTAAACTCTTCCATTCATTCTAATGGCGGAAGAGGAAGTCTAAGAACTTTTGTTTGCTTTTTCTGGTTTTGGTTTTGTGCATGAATAAGTAGTATAACATATTAAGTTATTTAGGATTGCCAAAATTAGTACATTCCTAGAGTTTGAGATGATTCTCATTTGAAATTATGCTAAGAAGTCCTACTGCCACACGATGCCTAGTCCTGTTGCAGAACATATACCTGTGCTTGGAATGTCTGTAAATTAAAGGAATTTTACCTCATCACCCATGCATGTCTTCAGTTGCTTATGGTTGCAATTCTTCTGTTCTTGTTTTGTGCCTGCAAACTGCTTAGCTTTATCGCCATTTAGTGTATGCGGGTTGTCTGGGTAAACTCTCAGAATACAGTGATGCATAATTATATCATTGATATTAACTTGCCACTTGTTCTCTCATTGGTTATCTGCTGTACTGGGTACAAAGATTTGAGACACAAAACCTAAAACTGAGAAAATTCTATAAACTGTTAACTTCCGTGGATTGAGGGGGACTTTATAATTTTATTTCAGTTGTGGAAAACCTCTGTCATGTGGGGACAGTATAACAGTTAAGATCAGAAACTGGATCTCCAGACTCTGTGTTCAAATCAAGGCTTTGCTACTAAGTAGCTGTGTGACCTTGGGAAGTTCAGTCATATAACTTTTCTGTTCCTTAGTTCCTCATCTGTAAAATGGGGACAATAGTAGTACAACACGTATAACTCAAACCGTGTCACTTGTAATAACAGGGACAACTTGTATCTTTAAATGAGTGAGCAGCCACAACTGGAACTACACCTGGCACATACCAAGTTCTGTATTTTAACACAGAAAATATTACTACTACACCTGCTACGATAACTGCTACCAGTATTACAGTTTATGACACCAGGGTTCTATGAGAGGACACTGTGAAAATCAGTAACACCTAGCTTGAGACCTATATAAGTGATAAATATAATAGCATAAATGGTGGCAAGCTTTATTATCAAACCTATTTAACCTACAATATAACCAAACTATTCACTAAGAGTCCTCATCTGAATTCCAGATCTTGGAACTCCTTGGGGCAGAATGCATAGAAAAGATACGGGTCCTTTCACGAAAGCTGGGCCAGCCTTAGAGAACATTACAAAACAGGTGGAGGAAGGCCTTGGACATCCTTTAACACCTTTCTGCAAGCCTCCCCGACTTCCTAACTACATGCTCCCCAAGCCCCCAAGTACCTTTATTTTGTCCTAAGTCCTTTACTATAATACTCGCCAGGCCAGTTCCTCAAAACTGAATTCCTTCTCTAGGACCTTCTAACCTCAGCTACGTGTAAGTAGGGGGAAAAAATGCTTTTAAGAAATTTGTAATTACTTGTATATAGCTATTAACTTCTGAAGAGTCTCAGAAGTATTTCTATTCTTAAAAGAAAGCTCTTATCAGAAGTTCTAATTACTGGAAATTTAGGCAGAGTAAGAAAGCTAAGTAAAAAAATTCAAGCAGTCTACAACACCACAGAGCTTATTTTGGAAAGCTGGCCTTGAGATTTAAAAAAAAAAAAAAATCCATTAGGGGGCACCTGGGTGGCTCAGTGGGTTAAGCCGCTGCCTTTGGCTCAGGTCATGATTCCAGGGTCCTAGGATCGAGTCCCACATCGGGCTCTCTGCTCAGCAGGGAGCTGCTTCCCTCTCTCTCTCTCTCTCCGCCTGCCTCTCTGCCTACTTGTTATCTCTCACTGTCAAATAAATAAATAAAAAATCTTAAAAAAAAAAAAATCCATTAACACTATTCTAACAGTTTGTTCTATTTTGAAACAATGTTGTTTTGTTTAGGGGCACCTGGGTGGCTCAGCAGCTTCTCCCTCTGCCCCTCACCCCACTCATGCTCTCTCTTTCTCAAATAAATAAATCATAAAATCTTAAAAAAAAAAAAAAAGACTTAAAAAAAATGTTGTTTTGTTTAACCTTTTTTCTGCAACAGCTTCTGTGGGTAGCAGAGACCCCAATGTTTGAGTGAAGGGAGGGAAGAAAAGAAGGGGAGAGGGAGGGATTAACTTTCTACAACCAGAAAGAGAGAGACAGCGTGTGTGTATAACATTTTACTTCTTGGAAGAGATGCTGATACTCAATAATCATTGTTAATTGATTTCTTTTTCTTGCTGGGGAAGTATAAAATATGAGTATTATTCATAATGAATTCAAATCTCAAAATTTTGAGAACTAGGGGAGGCCATTCCTACCAAGTATGTTTAAACCTGAAGAACCATGTTGATTTTTCAAATTTACTATAATCTCTGATTTTTCTGGCACAAACGTCCCTTGCCCAAAGAAAACTTAGTGGATTAAGTCACAGATTTCATTCCAATTCACCACAGAAAAGATTTTAGGGGATTTCCATCAAGAACACACAAAATTATTAATATTCAAAAACTATAGAGTCTAAGCCAGAAAATATAAGTAAAATAGAAATTCAAGACCAATGAAAATATAACACACTTATGCAGACTATGGTTGTTATAGATAAGCTTCAGGTTTACCTCTGAGTTTCTTGGGGGCCTAAGAGAAGAAAGAAACAGCATCCACTATGTTATCAGAAAAGATGATACATACTATTTCTATCCAGAGAAGCAAAGCTCTCCCTGCAGTTAAAGTGGACTTTGTGGCCTTGAGTAAGAGAGCAGACAACATCCTTGACTCCAGGACCTCAGGCCAGAGCCCACATTGTTTAGAAGTCCCAGCGAAATCCCATGAGGTGACAAGTCCCTGGGGGAAAGAGTGGTGGCTGGTATTCACTTTACAAAAGCAAAGCGCACAAGATTTTCTAAAACCACACCTGCTACCTAGATCACGAATTCATTCAATGAACTTTAAGAGTTCAGACTACTTCTACATGTTGTGAGATATCCAATTAAAGGCCCCCAAACAGATAATTTATGAAAGAAGGAGAAAATACACACACACACACACACACACACACACACACACACAAAGAATTTGAACTGTGTTTGGTTTTTCTTTCTAAAATGCTATTCAGCTTCTCAGGTAATTTTCTGGAGATGAAGTAACTACACTCTGAAAAAAAAAATGACTGTACCAGATACTTCTTAGCCTCTGCCTGGGGAAAAACATGAACTCAGACGCTCACACAAAAAACTCTGGCCACTCTGAGCCATAGAAGATTCTGTCAGTCAACATGGAAAGTGGGAAAATAGGAAGACTGGGGGAAGAGGATTGGGGGATATGTACCCACCAACCACAGTCTCCGACCTTGAAAAACTTGGCTACTGAAGATATACAAATAACCCATAGAAGGAAGAAGAAATAAGAGCTAAGAGCTGTGAAACAAAACCCCAGGGACTCCAAGGGACAGAGCTGCTTCTCAGTGCAGCCAAAGCTTCATTATCAGAAAGAGGATGACAGGGGCACCTGGGTGGCTCAGTGGGTTAAAGCCTCTGCCTTTAGCTCGGGTCATGATCCCAGCGTCCTGGGATCGAGCCCCACATCGGGCTCTCTGCTCAGCAGGGAGCCTGCTTCCCTTCCTTTCTCTCTGCCTGCCTCTGCCTACTTGTGATCTCTGTCAAATAAATAAATAAAATCTTTAAAAAAAAAAAAAAGAAAGAAAGAAAGAGGATGACGGCAACAAGGACTAACATCCCTACAATGCTTTCACATGCCCCGTCTCCTACAAAGCCCCACAACAATGCTGGGAATAAGCAGGAATAACCTTCTTCTGGAAGGTTAGAAAACTGAGGTCTAGGTCAATGAGGTAATGACCGCTGAGGAGAGCAGAGCTGGGACTGGAAAGTGTCGTCTTCTGATTCCAGCACCACTGCTATTTCTTCTTCCCCAGACAGCACCCTGAAGAGATGATGGAACATGACAACAACCTCAGAGCCTCAGAGCCTTGCCTCCCCCTACAACCAAGAACATCATTCTAATGAGGGCTCCGTGACACATTTGGTTAAGAAGTGGTCTGAGATGGATCCTTGGACCTGAGGGACCACCCACATGGTGACCAGGTGCCATGCCAGAGATGTATTTCCTCAAGAGTATATACATGGCCCAATGGTCCTAAAATGAACAATGTTTCAAATGTACCAGAAAGGCTCACCGCTCCATGAAACTCCAAATTATCCCTTAAAGAAAAAGTAGGATAATTGATAATACTACTATTAATTATACTCAGGTCAGTTACTGAATAAGTTTGTATTCTTGCATAGCAGACTTCCAGGAGGTGAAGCCAACATATTTATCATCATCATTATCATCATCGTAAGTGACTGATTATGCCTGGCATATACTTGGCCTCAAAAGATATCTGTGGAATCAATGAATGAGCTCAACAGGCCACAACACGGAACTCTTTAATTCTACTGTTAAACACTTTGACAGGAAACTTATTTGTCTCTAAATCATGGTAGAATAATCATGGTCAACAATGAAGCAATCCTTTCCAGTTCAGATAGTTTTAAAGAACTTGGTATAAACATGTATTTCTTTCCATTAACATCTTCTAAGAATGGATCTAATTTGTTTCATTTTCTTGGAGAAAATCTCTCCCAGAGCTTCACAGAATGCTACAATATTTTAAAGGGAAAAACAAAACTCAGTTTGCTAAGAGGTAAGTACAAGGTTCTCTACGAAGACATACTATACCACACGGGCAGATGAGCACCACTCCTTTCAAAGTAACCCTGGTGGGAAGCTACAAGTATATTTCAGGGATACTGGTTTTGAGCAAAAAACTTGCAGAATGCCTCTTGTGGAACTGCCTTTATCTCTAAGATTAGTTTATGTGTCATACAAGAAACTTGTCATATTACTTTATGGTCCTAACCCATTTCTAACCAAAAATTACTCTAGCCAGTTTGATCACCACCTACGTGGAAGACTTCGTCAGTTAGAGTTCTTGGCAAGTCTCCCAAATCAAAACCACCTTCCAAGAATGAATACCATCAGTATAAAAATCTTCAGCAAAATGTGCCAAGGTCTCTAAAGGAGAATTCCAAAGGGAGACTTCAAAGATACCTTGAACAACACATCCTGAACAATCACATACCTTGAAGCCCATCCCTGAAGGTCTGTGTCGCTTCTCAAGGCCATCCTGTACATGACGATTCCATTAGGTCTTAGTCGTCTTTATATTATTCCCTTGGAATAGTGCCCTGCACATAGTAGGGCATGTAGCAAATTCTCTTCAAAATAGATTTCCCTTGGGAATAACCAAACTATGAAACTACCATCGTCACAGCAGGGCCCCCAGACACTAGATTTTTCCTAAGGAGGAAATGTGGTGTTGTGTTTCCTCACTGTCAAAAGCGGTTTTGAGAGTAACCAACCATCTTGATTTTACTGCCTCCTGTATCCCCTGGCAAAAAGAAAACGTGTCCTTCTAAATGGGGTCTTTTAAAGATGAAAGCTGTATTTTTAAACAACTGAACTGCAGGTTGAAGAGATTTCAACTGCAGAGTCTATGAAGCAGCACTGGCATCTATCATTCTTTTCTAAATGTTGAGCAACTGGCCCTCAAGGTAAAAATGAAAAAATTATAGATGGTCCACCACCATGGCACTGGTAATGGAATTAACATTTAGAATGTGCCTACTCTGTATTAAGTATGGTGCTACATGTAATCTTTAGGAAATCCAACAAAATGGTACTGCCATTCTCATTTCTACAAATAAAGAAACTTGAAACTTTAAGAAGTGAAATATGGATATACAAGCTAACATATTTATTAGAGGGCAGGGCCAAGGTTCAAATTCAGGTTTGTCAGAATCTAAAACTTTGCCCTTTATCCATTAATAATGGAGTCTATCCCAGAAGTCCAAAAGCCAAAGGCCCATTGGCCAGCCATGTGTCACCAACAACAGTGAGTTGATAAAAATGGAAAGGCTTGTCAACTTTTGGGTTGTGGAGATGGATGAAGTAGGTGATGGGGACTAAGGACGGCACTTGCTGTGATGAGCACCAGGAGCTGAATGTTAGTCTTGAATCACTAAATTGTACACCTGAAACTAATATTATACTATATGTTAACTAACTGGAATTTAAATAAAAACTAAAAAACTAAATACATACATACATACATACAGACATATAGACATACAAAAAACTGAACCACATGATCCAGCAATTCAATTTCTAGGTATTTAAAAAAAAGAAAAACTTGTCAATGTTTAAAAATATGGGGTTTTTACATAAAATATGGATATGTACTTCTGCTATATCAAATTCACTTCACTTATTTGCCTACACAGGCATTTGAGTCTGTGACCCCTGCTACTCTCTGTTGCCTCCCCAACACTTCCTTTTAAGGCAAAACCCAAAACTAATGTTCCACCTGCCTCATCTTACCTGGATATCCCATAGGAACTTAGAATCATGCCATTTTGATGAAGTAGAACATAATCACTGAGATCATGTACAAGTCTTTTATACAGAATCTATGGCCAAAGAATTAAGTGACCAGTTCATGGTCATAAGCTATAGGACTAGATCTCACATGTTCTTGACTGTGTCTGCTCTCTTCGGTAGCAAAACATACATCTGAGTTAATGACCTGTGAAGTGGGGTATTCACTATTCCTCCATAATGCTGTCTGATATTATTATCAGTAGCTTGCATTTTTAATAAATACTGCTGGTACTGCCAAGATTTCAAATCCATTTTCTTTTATTCACCAAAGGGCTTCCATGAACAAATCCCTCTGCTTTTATAGATCTACTTCTTGGCCTCCTTTCCTGTTCTGCCAGGAGCTGCCAACAACATTTGTGGTTGAATACTGAAGGGTAAAAGAAGGTATGAAGGAAGTTTCAAAGAAGCATCCTTGCCTTCTAACTCACAGGTCAAGGACTGGGAAGTTGAGGAAGATGATATACCAGTGGTTGACTTAAGCCTGCTACCCTCTGGAGGAGACATATTTAAGTCTTTAATTTTTTTTTTAATTTTATATTTTTTTAAATTAAAAGTCTTTAATTTTATTTTATTTTTATTAATTTTATTTTTTTGTTTTTTTGTTTCTTTACCAGAGAAAACCAGTTTGAGTCATTCTCAATCATTATATAAATACTAAAGCATATTTCAATCATATAAGCTGGCAAAGTTTCTTGTCCTTGCTCTCAAAAGTACTAGGTTAATCAAATTTAAATTTTAAAGCTTCCTCTCCTGGGCCTGGAAAAAATATCAAAGAAATAACTTGTCAACTGCAAATTATTTTTAGAGGTGTCTGTAGCATATGCATTATCAAATACAGTTCCTATTTTTTTTTTTTTTAAGGCAAAACACCATGTTGGACTCATTCCAATGTTTCTATATGTGGCTGGAGCCAGAAAAAGCATTTGTGAAAATATCACTCTTTTGAGGAAAGTATACCACATTAATAATGAGTTGGGCCTAAAGAGATTTTAGGATTTCAAAGTAAGCAGGTTCCATGCTTCTCCAACAAATCAGGAATGAAAACGCACTCCCTTCACTAAGCAGGAGAAATGCTTTTATTTATGTCAAAATGGTATTTCTTTGCCTTTTGTTTTCATTTCATTTCTGACCTAATTTCTTTCTGATAATCTTGAATGAATATCCATTCTTTTTTTTTTTTTAAGATTTTATTTATTTATTTGCCAGAGTGAGCGAGCACAGAGTGGCAGGCAGAGGCAGAGGGAGAGAAGCCCGCTCCCTGTTGAGCAAGGAGCCTGATGTGGGACTTGATCCTAGGACGCTGGGATCATGACCTGAGCCGAAGGCAACCGCTCAACCAACTGAGCCACCCAAGCGTCCCTGAATATCCATTCTATGTCCTTTAATTGTCTTACAAGGTCACCAGGCCAACTGTCTTTCCCACTGGACAGTAAGTCACTCTGGAACCCTGTATTCTAATATCAACTCCGTGTATCAAGTATCAAATACAGAAGATTTGCCAGATGTGCTTGATCAATCTCTTCATCTCTTTCTGCTTAGCTTTAGATACCTGTCAAACTGTCAGATGAAGCTCTGGCATGTGACCCAGGTTTCTACCGTGCCCTAATGTCTGCAAAGGCACATGTATGGTATGGATTACTGTACCAATCCAAAGGTATGGATTACCGCGTGGGATTACTTTCTGCTGGGGCTCCTAGACTGCCCAATGGTGAGACAGCAAAGGCTTAGGACTTGCAATGCCTGAATTCAGAGCCCAGCTCTGCCATTACTAAGCATGCAGCCTCAGGCAGTCACTTAACCTCTCGGTGCTGCAGCCACCTCAGTTATAAAACAGGATCGCTCAGACAGTTAAGCATTCGTATGTGTTTAGAGGACTTGGTACAGCTTCTGGCAAATAGCAAGACTCAATATTTATTATTATTTATCCATTTTTGATGCCCTCACCGGCATGCCCTGGTAAATTCTGTCATTCATTTCGACTATATTTAATGCCTTGATTCTTGAAGGAAACAACAAAGTCAAACCCATTAATATAATTTCCTAAGATTGTAGTCAGACATCTCTGGGGCATAAATTACATGGGATCAGTCATGAAGTGCCACGCTGCAGGTATTTTGGAAAGTCACACTAAATCTTGTAAAGCAGAGGGTATGATTCACGCATGCCCTGCAGGAGGAATTCAGCGATGTGGCTTGCTAGCACTCCCTGACTGATGGCTGCTATCTCATACATCTAGAGCATCACGCGTGAACAGATGACAATGACAGGGCTGCACTTGCCCATCGGCACACCTGGGTTTGACAAATGCCAAAATAATTTTGGAAGAAAATAAAGCAAATCGTGGCTCAGGGGAAGTTCAGGATTTTATTTGTTTGTTTCAGAGCATTTCTTTATTGTGATAGTCCTAAAAGCATTTTACGGACACAAGAGAAATTAAATCAGCCAATTTTCTCTGGCCTCCACTTTAGTAGAAGGATGATCAAATACTGTTGTTGAAGAACAAGCATAAGGAAACCTTATTTTGTGGCTTTAAGTTACAATTTGCGGAGATTTACTTTTCTATGAGTATGAAGAAAGTTGCTACATACTCTAGTCCCATCACTGCCTTGCCTCTGATTAGGCCTTTGTAATTATCACAGTCAGAAAGATACCTTACATCTTTCTCACACACAAGGAATACACAGATGCTACTCCATTTCATCTATCCTTATTTATTCAGTGTTTAAAATTTATCCATAAATAAAATTAAAAATAAAAATTGAAAAACTATAAAATAAAAGGATTATTTCCAGGAAGCAGCAAGAAATAATCCACAAAAGCTCCTATTTTGGTGACAGAGGGACATGGGTTTGTGGAAAAGAAACTTCAACCCCGGGGTGCCTGAGTGGCTCAGTGGATTAAGCCTCTGCCTTCTGCTCAGGTCATGATCTCAGGGTCATGGTGTAAGGGCCTACTTAGCCAGAGCAACCCCATCTCGGTAGTACAGCCATTTTGTTGTTTATGCAGTGAACTTAGATTGATCCTGCCCCCCAGAGGAACTTACTTAGAAAGAGGTCTGGGAAAGCAGTAAAATATGGCCGACCAGCCCCTGATAACAGAGCCCAGATACCAGGACGTGTTAGGCCAGGTGGAGACGTCCAATCAGTAAAGTGCACCTACTACCTCCCTAACCACCAAAGAATGTAAACCCTGCCTTTTGGGCGCCAAACTAAGGCGCCAATTCTGACCAAAGTGATAGGCTAGTTCAAACAGCTATTATAGGGTAAATTGTAATCCAAATGGCCACCCGTGTGTGACCTAGCATGACCGTGTAACTTTCTTTGTGTGCTACAATCTCATTGGCCAGGCTCAACTACATGGCCTGTGCTTTATAAAAGCTGGCCTATGAGGCTGGGGGTCGTCGCTTTCTTTTTGTAGGAAGCGGCCCCGACCGGTCGGTTTGATTCTCAGTGCTGGCACGAAATAAAGCTTTGCTTGACCTTTGCTTTTATCAGTCTCACTCCTTTGATCACGGACCCTAACACTGCGATTGAGCTCTCTGCTCAGCAGGGAGCCTGCTTCCCCCTCTCTCTCTGCCTGCCTCTCTGCCTACTTGTGATCTCTTGTCTGTCAAATAAATAAATAAAATCTTAAAAAAAAAAAAAAGAAAGAAAGAAAGAAAAAAAGAAACTTCAACCCCTCACACTTAAGTTTCCTCATCCGAATAGTGAGAATGTTAGTGTCTACACCTTGCTAGTGGAAGATTTACCACAGTGGTGGTACAAGATGTGATGGAGTGAACAACCCATGAAGCAGAATGAATGAAAGAAATGCAAAATGGCAGGGAGGTGGAGAAAAGGGAGTAGCCATGACTCTCCCTGAGTTATACAAACAATGGCTACAATCCAGGCCTTTAGCCAGGATTTGGCCTCTAAAACAGCACAAGTTGATCTTCTTTATTATGCAGATTTTCTGCATACAACAAACTAGAGAGAAAAATGTAAGGAACTCCCAGGACATACCACCAAATCTCAATAACTATTACATCCTACCATTCTGATTTCATCTGCTTTCCTCAACACTTTTTTTCTTTTGATGTGATATGTTTAAAGGAAATCTTAGGCATCATAGCAATTCAATAGCAAGTGCTTCTTAGGTAAAGACTTTAAAAATATATATATCACAATACCACTCGCAGATCAATAAAGTTTCAGTCATTTCTTAATAACATGTAATAGAGTTATGTTTCATTTTCCTATTGTTCAAAAAAAAGAAAGGTATTTTTATATGATTTTTGTTCAGATGAAGTCTAGACATGGCATTTGATTTACAGGTCTCTTAAGTTTTTTAACTTCTAACTATTCCCCTTCCTACTTTTTTCCTATACATTTATTTGCTGAAGAAATTGGGTCCTTAATTTTGAAGCACTCCCCACACTCCAGGGGTCACCTGTGCGGCTCAATTGGTTAAGCATCTGCCTTCAGCTCAAGTCATGATCTCAGGGTCCTGGGACTGAGTCCCACATGGGACTCCCTGTTCAGGAGGGAGCCTGCTTCTCCCTCTCCCTCTGTCCCTTCCCACCCCTACATTCTCTCTCTCTCTCTGCAATAAATAAATAAAATGTTTAAAAAAAAAAAAAAAAAGAACTCCCACACTCTGAATTTGGCCGATTTATGCCCTTGTGGTGCTGTTGAATATGTGCCTCTGTCTCCTGTACTTTCTATAAACTAATAGGTGGATACTGAACTTTGAGATTCTGGTTCAAATTTGTGTAGAAGAGATGTGGGCAGAATACTGCATAAGTGGTGCTGTTTCTCTTCAATCAGATCACATCAGGAGGAGTAGCTAGTCTACTTTTAGTGATCACTGGGTTCAAATGTCCCACTGATTCTCAATTACAAAGCTTCAATTTCAGTTCAGATTTTAGCATCCATTTATGATTGTTGCCTGGCTCCATTATTTCAGTAGATGTTGCAAAATAGTGGTTTTCTATTTCTAGCATCCTTCTGCATTTATTTGCTGTAATTATCTATAAAGAACCTATTCCTTTCTTGGGTGGCAGCAAGAACAGAGAGGGTGCCCTGAGGGCCTCAGGCACACTGCAAAAGAACAAGGTAGTTGGGCGCTGCCTGCCCACTCCCAGAGGCCACACTCTGCCCCTCCATCACCTGCCAATCTTTGCACCTAATCATGCTGTCACCAAGTTCTGCTTCTGGTACTCTGTGTCTCTGCTGAAGAAGACAAAGTCTTCAGGGGAACTGCTGTGGGTGGGTGTGGGAGAAATTCTCGTTGTGGGTGAAGAATCTGAGTGCCCGGCCACTCTAGGCCTCCTGCAGTGGCACCCACGGCATGCACCAGGAGTCCGGGGACCTGACCACAGCAGACACTGCCCCCCAGTGCTATGGAGACCTGCACTACGGGCACAGTACCTGGGCCCACTGGATCCAGATCACGAAGCAGGAGGAGACTGCAGCCAGCCAACGCTGCCAAGTGGCAGTCATGCAGCTCCAAGACGGGAAGGTCAAGTTCCCGCTGCCTCACAGGATCCCCCCTCCCAGCACAAGCCCCACTTCACCACAAAGAGGCCCAACACTTTCTTTCAGAGGCAGAGCCTCCTTGCCCCAGATGTGCCCAAATACACTCCGTGGGAAAAACCAAAAATCCAAAAAACCAAAAGAAACCAAACACCCTGAGGTACAGGCTGTGTGTGTTTATACACATATATATGTAAATATTATTTTTATATTAATAATTATATATTATTTATTATACATAAATATGTTTGTATTTTCCTTTCTTCCTTACACTGAAAGTAGCATACTCTATAAATACTTTTTCCATTTTATTTTTATCACTTAACAATAGACCCTAAAAATTACTTCATGGGAAGATACAGGTTTTCCTTGTTCCTTCTTATAAATGTATATTATTCCTCTTTATGAGTGTACCATTTGGCCATTCAACCATTCCCCTGTCAATGAATATTTGGAAGGTTTCCAGTCTTCAACTATTATGAACAATGTTGTCATAAATTTGTGTATCACTGTGGATTTTGACACATTTAAATGAACTTTTCAATCCTCTATGTTAAACGTGCCACCTTAAAACTGATATTTTCCAAGCATTACACTTAATAAAAACAGGCTGAAACCCAAGATACATGGCATAGAATGGGTTTTTTAAAGTGTGGGCCAACACACACCTGTATCACCATCAGTCTCCTGGGGTGTGTGACAAAAATGTGAATTTCTCATCCCAATGCCGGGCCTTCTGAATAGTCAAGTGTGAGACTCCCTGATCTAGTGGGGGAAATCACTGTGTTTTGAATGGAAAGACCAGAGGCACCTGGGTGGCTCAGTAGGTTAAAGTCTCTGCCTTCAGCTTGGGTTAAGATCTCAGGGTCCAGGGATCGAGCCCCACGTCGGGCTCTCTGCTCAGCAGGGAACCTGCTTCCTCCTCTCTCTCTCTGCCTGCCTCTCTGTCTACTTGTGATCTCTGTTACATAAATAAATAAAAATCTTTAAAAAAAAATTTAAAAAAAGAATGGAAAGACCACCATTTAGGTTCAGTCAGGAGATCGAAGCCAACATGATCAGCCCCAGTTTCTTTGGGAAGGATTCCCTGTATGATAATAAATACCTTCCCTACTGACTTCACATGATTGCTGTGTAGTTCAAATGCAATTATGTTTGAGAGATCAGTTTGAAAACTAAAGTAAAATTAAAATGTTAACATCTAGTAATAGGAAGGGCAGCTGCTCAAGCAATATCCCCATCTTCTCCATTAACAAACATTCTATGTACACAACTAATCTTACAGACACACAATTTTCCTTAAATGCCTGCATTCCTTCATTGAAGGAACTGATTTATTCATCGAGGTAAAAAAGGTTGGCCAGTTGGCATCCAAAATGCATGCTTTATAAACTACTACCTGCTCTTTAGGAAAACCCACCCACCTCTGTCTAGAACACCATAAGGCAGTCACAACAAGGATTTGATTCAACCCAGAGAGGAGAAGTAACTCAAGGCCACTAAGAGTCTGCCTTTGCTTAATTTTATACAAAGGTGGAAAATGCCTGATGCTTCAGAAATCATTGCCAGTAATGAGACACACAAAGAATAAAAGAAAAGCCCAACCTGCCATAAATGTCCTAAAGAAGAATTTGTTCTGCCACAATTTGGTGCATGGTGTACTTTCGGTCTGGTTCCGTAAAGCCAATAAATCCAGACAAGTTCAGAATCTGTTTATTTTTAAATGACAGGCAAAACCACTATAATTTTTGTCATCTTTTCAAAGGAGAAGACTAGGCACTATTCAGTAGCAGTTTTTTCTTAAGGATCCAGAACAGTTCCTACCATGTGACTAGGAAAGTCACTCCTCCAACACAGGGCCTGAAGCACAAGGTATGGTCAAACAATATACAGGGCTAAATATGAAAGCTTTCAAGAGAGGAGGGGGAAGGCTGGGAAGAAGCACCAGTGTTTTCTATATCTACCCCAAGGAAAAAAATCTTTAGTTAGCAGAAATTAAATATCCCCGATGCAAGATGAGCAAGCTTTAGGGAACTTTTCAAATGTTGGATCTGAGTAAAGCATTAAACACCGATTTTCAGAATGCAGGTTGGGGGTTAGGTTTTCAGTGGATAGGTGATTTTACATGACCTCTTCTCTGAGTCAGGAATTTACTCATCACAGGTGCAAGTGCCACTGGGAGAACGGCCTGTGAAGTCAGAGCCTATATTCTCTGTGAGCTGTGGGCTCAGAACAGACACAGAGAAAAGTACCCTGTCCTAAATGAACATTGATCTTCCAAGCACATAATCAGGTACAGGACAAAGAGGGAAATCAAATGATTTTCTTTTCACAAACGCACTTCACAGTGATACTATGTTTTGGTGAGGTGATGTGGTATGTTCAGAAAACGTACAAGCAGGGGAATTACTCACTCCTCTCCCTCTTAGTAAGAAAGGTTTCATGAAGGGAAAAGGACTTTTGAAGGTTCTGAAAGCTCTGTAAGGGAGACCAGCAGACAGAAGTGGACAGGGAAGATCGACCCAATCCAGACTGTGGGATGCAGGTGGAAGATGAGGTCCAGGCTCGGGAGTGGACAAAGCCTATGTTACAGACTACCACAGACTGGAGGAACAGGCAGGACACAGGAGGCCAGAGGGGAGGGAGGAATGAATAGAAATCAGAAGTTCAGGGGCACCTGGGTGGCTCAGTTGGTTAAGCATCTGACTTCGTCTCAGGTCATGATCTCAGGGTCCTGGGATTTGGCCCCACATCGGGCTCCTCACTCAGTGAGGAGTCTGCTTGTCCCTCTCCCTCTACACTTCCCCCACTAGTACATTCTCTCTTTTACTCAAATAAATAAATAAAATCTTCAAAAAGAGAGAGAGAGAGAGAAAGAAAGAAAAAAGAAATCAAAAGATGGAGAAAACCCAAGCAATTTGGGAATGAGCCTGAAACTATGAATGAGGCTCTTGGTCTTTATTCAAAACAACACTTGACATTTATTAAGGGTTTGACTCTGGGCTTTCTAACTGTAAGGGCTTTTTTTGTGTGGATTAAATCTACAATCCACAATCCTGTAACAGTGGTACTTTCTCATCTTCCCTTTTCAGGTGAGGAAGTTGAGACACTGAGGTAATTCATCCAAGGTCATACAGCCAGGAAGAAGGAAAAGTCAGCATTTGAACCGTGGCATTCTGACTCTAGAACCCATGATCTCAGCCACTGCTCAATGCTGCCTCTCTGGAAAAAAACGGGGGGAGTTACCATGAAATATATCAGAGGAGAATGGCACAGTTGGCCTGGTAGAAAGATGAATTCCTCTATAGTGTTCAGAGCTGTTCTGGAAACAAGAGACACAAAGCCCAAGTAAGGTCTGATAAGTGAAGTGGGAAATGGCCGAGTGTTGACCAAAGAGTTAAACAGGGCTGAACACTGGGGACATCATATAGGATGAGCACAGTTTTGGGATCCTTTGAAAAGTGGTATGCCAAGGATCTACCTCAGTCTGTCTTTTGGGTGAGGGAACAGGAGATGAGGAGGACAGGGATGTCAGAGAGAAATGAAAGGGCAAAGATGGGGCACAAATGAGGGAGGCTGCAGAGTATAACAGAAGGAATATGAGATTTAGAACCATGGACAATTGGGTCAAAACCTGGTACTTTATCTGTGTGTGAGCATGTGTAAGGTAGTTCTCTGTGTCTTTGTCTTTATACCAGTAAAGTGTTTGTTTTTTTTTAACTAAGAGCATCATATATGATTAGATATATTATATACTTGGCATGTATGAGGTAGTCCAAAAATACTGAGAAGGAAGAAAGAGAGTAAGAGAGAAAAGGAGACCAACCACCAGCTGTTGTATCTTGGAATGGGGAGGACCTCAGGAAAGGCTTCAAAAGCAGCCAGAAAGGAAGGCAAGACTGCAGTCATATCACAAGTCCTAGGAAACAGTGCCTGCATGCCACACTTACATAGGATACCAATGCCTGTACTGGCCAGTCCTACTTCCAGAAGGGTCTGCCAGTACAAAATGTTTTGCCTGTTCATTTATTCTTCCCTTTGTTCATTCAACATGTTACTGCCACAGAACTTGGCTAAGAAGACTGCAGAGTTTTGAGGAGATGGGAGAGAGGGGACCATCATGACACAGTGGTCCCCGTGGAGCTTTGTGATCATCAGCCTAGTGGCTACATAAGAACAACACAGTGGTGACTAAGACATAGCCTATAATGGCATCCCTTACAATCTACTAGGAAGGAGACACCTGAACACATTTTTATAACACTCATATGATCACCACTGTAAAGTACTTTGGAATAGGGATCAAAGGTGACAAAATCCTATTAAAGATTTCATAACTTCAGTACCATCATAATCAGTGTCCCATAATTTTTATAGTCAAGCAGGACCATATAATGTTTTCCCCTACATTATTCTTTGTCCAATTTATTCAACAGTCATACTTTGCCAGTCCCTTGTTCATTTCATATTGTTAAACACCATGTGTGTACTAAACATAAAACTATTCCCCGTTACATTCTTTTTGGGGTTGGGTGTGTAAAATATTTTATATGCACTTGATCAAGAAAAGAAGGGGTTTTTTGTTCGTTTGTTTGTTTTGGTGGGGGACTGTTATACTCTTAAAATGCTGATGTTGTCACTAAATTCATTCAGTCTGGTCCTGAATACCAGCTATAACTTCTGACAATGTTTTGTTTCAACAATAAAATACAATCCTGTTAATCCCATTACTGATTTATTCATTACTGTGGGGAAATGAGCTATTTTCAAAGAACCACTGCTTGTTTTGAAAAAGCGAACACTGCAGCTCTTTGTCCTGGCAAAAATTTCACAAGAATTGCTTCTAATCCACCTATAGGACAAAAATTTCACAAGAATTGCTTCCAATCCACCTATAGGACAAAATGAAATAAAATTTCATTTTATTTCCAACTTCTGCAGACTTTTAATCTCGGCACAATCAGGTTATATGCAGTTTTCTAACCAAAATTTAACTTCTCTTCCTTGAAAATCAATAAAAACCACTTAAAATAGTGCTATTGGAAGAGGAGGCAGTGGTGACAACTAATCATTTCACTGGAATAAACCAGAGGGTCCATAAAATAGATCCACTGTCCAACCACCCATCCCCTTTGAATAACCAAGTCAGCAATTACTCTTCAAAAGGTAGACTGCTCCTGTTTTTCTTGGATAATAATGGTACCCTAACAAAATAGTCTTTGACTTCCAAGACTTTTACAGTACCCAAGAGCTACCCTATTTTTGACTATGTATGAAACAGAGAGGTCTATAATCATGACTCTTAGAGGTAGAAGGTCATCTTCTCTAAACCCATCCAGTGTACAAATCTCCTCTTTATATCTCTAACAGATATAATATAATCTCTGCTTGAACCTTCCAAATTACTAGAAAGTACTTCATTATTTTGATGTGAAAAATCACTAGATGTAACTTCAAATTGACTGCTCCAAACTTAACCTAAGGACACTATACATACTGTCTAATTCCTTCTCAAATCCCAGAAAATAAAGTATAAATAGAGATTAAATATAAAACAAGGAAGAATATGCCTGATTCCTTTAAAGAAGTTCAAGTTACCAAGCCAAGATGAATTCTATTTAGGATGCTAATTTAACTGACAGCTATGTGTAAAGATGTAGAATACTCCGAAAAATTAAAGACAAAGCAATCCAAAACAATCCACATTTTGAAAAGGATGGATAAGTCTGATTCCCTAAATCATAGATAATGAACTTAATGCCTACCCCCAGCAAAATTGAACAACAAATTATTACACAGAGTAGCATTTCCCAAACTGTGCTCTCAAGAGATGACACCTATTAACTTTTCCGGCATCTTCAGAGTTCTTCAGAAAACAGCGGGAGGAATGATGACACAGACAATTCATAATCACTTACAAGGCAATAAATATCAGGAATTGCTAGGGATTTACCAAGAATAACTTGGGCCAAAAAACTTCATTTCCTTTTTTGACAGAGTTGCTATTTGGACAGATAGGGGGAATGCCACAAACATGGTATTTTGATTTCAATAAAGCCTGTCTATCTAAAGTCAATAATGTGCGTAAAGTAGTTCAATTAAATATGAATCTACCCAACTGAGCCTAGATTAATTCAACTTGTTTATAAGCTATACGAATCCTCTAACAAATGCTAGTGTTACCAGTTAAATAGCAAGGAAGAGGGGCGCCTGGGTGGCTCAGTTGGGTGTTGGACTCTTGATTTCAGCTCAGGTCATGATCTCAGGGTCGTGCGACCAAGCCCCCACATGGGGCTCCGTGTGCTCAGCGGGGAGTCTGCTTGAGATTCTCTGTCTCCCTCTACCCGTCCCTGTGTTCTCTCTCTCTCTCTCAAATAAATAAAATCTTTAAAAAAAAATAGCAAGGAAGAAAGGAAAGGAAGAAGGTTAGAGTCTACTTTGGCAAGCCACCTTCTGAGGATCCGTACTTTCATTTACAGCTGTTTGCCTGCATAGTACAATCCCACGGACCAGTATCAAGCAATTTGTTCTAGATAGCTCAAAGTGAGCCTTTAAAAAAGAAATCAAGACAGTCTTTATCTGTTTTTTTCTATCATTTTGATATTCCATTTTCCTTCTTTTCCCTGTGATTACACACTATGGCTCTTCACTAACATCTATGAGGTTTTGTTTGTTTCTTTCTGTGTCTTATGATATAAATTAAGCTAAAGACACAATCCTGTTGAAAACTCTTAGGTGCTGTTGGCATGGGAGTCAGGGGGTCCAGTCAAGAGCCAAACTCTGAAGCCAGTCAGGCGTGGAGCTGAGTCTAAGCTAATCATTTCATGGCTGTGTAGCTTCAGGCTTGCTATTAAATCTTCCTGGGTCTTAGTGTTCTTGCCTCTGAAATAAGGTTGAAAACAATACTTACCTCACACAGCTGCTGTAAGCACTAGGAAGAAAAATAACCAAGTTCTCCTTCCTAGTACTCAGTCCTGAGTGGAAACTCAACAAACTGTAGTTGTAACTGTCATTATTATCCCCAATCTTGTGTGCTTCAAGCCTTATTCTGAACCTTGTTTATGTTACACATTCCAGTTTGAAGATCACTCTCTTTGATAAAGAGAGAAGCCAAATAGTTGAGTAGATCTGCTTTTCGTCATGTTAACATTATTCCATTCGCCCCAAGCAATGAGCTTAGCCTTTACTTGTTCTTCTTGTTTTGAACACAGCTTTTCAAGAGCCCTTTTCTGTTGTCTGTAGCATTTTCTCCAGCCTTAGCTCAGTCTGAACTTGAGCATTACAGATATTTTCTTACGAGTTTTATATCACTCTTCTGAATTTGTCATTGAGCATGTGCTTCTCTTTGGGTACATGTTCTCTTACTATCCGAGCTCACTAAAAACTTCCTTGTTCTTAAAGTGGTTCCCTCCCTTTTTCTTCTTCATCCCCCCCCAAAAAAAAAGTGCTTTTGCCCTCAGATTGTTCCTTTCTTTCTTTCCTTCTCTCTTTCTCCCTTTCTCTTTTTGTAGTGCCCTCTTTTCAAGGCTCTGGACATTGAAAAATACCTACCCTTTCTCTATATTTTCCAGAAGTTACCGTTAACTCTTTGGTTATATCCAACTCTCATTTCTTCTGTAGTTACAAAACAACATGATCACGGTAACTGCCTCCCAAGATTTTAATCAATTCTACTTCACTAACAGTTGGCTAGAATTAAGTTCACAGTAATATTTCTATCTCCTTGCTTCCTCCATCTGTGGTTTAAAAAAAGAAAATGACAGAGACTTTTGCTCTCCATGGATTAAAACATTTAGCAGACACAGAAAAAGTTTAAGTTCTCATCCACGACTATATCTTGGCTTGTGGCAATTTTGACATTTCACTAAATCTAAGCATGTGCAGTATCACCACCAGCAAAGTAAGACGCTTACTCACTTGTCTACATTGAACGATAACAGTTGTTCAGGCAGAATTAAAATGTTTTGGCGCCACTGCCAAAAGAACCAGCTGTGCTCTGAAGTTAAGTCACCACAGTTCACAGTCACAATTTTAAGAGGGTTGGCAAAGGAATCAAAGTTTAAACCCCCAACTCAGCAAATGGTAGAAACCTTGCTTTTACTTTTTTTTTTTGTACAAAACAAAGGGACAAAGGGACAAATTGTATGTTTTTTGTTATTTTTTAAAATTGAGATATGACTGGCATCTAATTTCTTACATTCTTGAGTGCTCCTGTGAATTCATTACAACTTCCAGAATCCTACCACAAGAGCACAAGGAGGAATTCTAATACATGCCATAGATGTTTACCTTTAAAACGTATTTAGGAGAAACAACCCAAAAAGTAAAGCAAACCAAAACCAACCAAAAACTCTGTGGCTATGCATAGTGGCTAAAGATTTAGCTCACAGTCAGAAATAAAGAGCAATTTTGATTATCTTGCATTTTAATCTGTTCAAATTTTATTCTTTGTTTACTGAGAGGGAATTCCTTAGGAAGAGGGTGTGCCTTTCAATAATCAGCTAAACATAACTTAAGTTCTCCTAGAGGTCTAGATACCAACGTATTCAAACTAAGATCTCCAAGTGTGATAAATATCACTGAGCTTAGTTACTCCCATGGTAACTACAGGCTATAGACTAAGAATAGAAATACAAATAAAAATATCCACCAGTTAGTTATTCAACTAGCGTGCTTGCGCCAGAATTGGTCTCTTCCTTCCCTCATGCTCTGAATTACCAAGTGAAGTTTCTCTCAATGCTAAAGGTTATTTAGCAAGTCAAAATAAAATCAGAAGAATAGTTATTTCTTGCAAAGGCTGACCAGTTGTTAAGATTCCTGTTAATATCCTATTCAAGTACAAAGGCTAATAGTTTCATATTTATGGTATATTCTTAAATGAAGTTTTGGAGAATAAAGCCTATTCTGTGCAGTGAATCGAATAGAGTGACCAAGAAAAAGCCTTCTTGAAGAGGCAGCTTTTAGGCAACAAGCTTGAACAATGGAAAGCTAAATAAGGAAGAAGGGCCCAGGCTGACTCCAACCCCCTGGCTGAAAACAGACAGGCCCATTAGGCAACCTACCTCAAAATATCCATAAGCCCTAGCTGACCACTGGGCTACTTACACCAGGACACAGGTACCAAAAGAGGAAAATTCCATTTTCCCATATCTCCTCACCTTCCCCCTTAACTATGACCCCATCACTTCCTCCTGGCAGACAATCTCTGCTTTGCTGTCCTGCCCTCCGCTCCCTTGTGGGATAGTCAATACAATTTCTATCTCTTTTGTTCTGTCTTGAGTGAATTCTCTCACCACCAGGGCCACCAGTCTCTGCCCGATCGGGAGACCCCATACTTCGGACTGATCCAAAATAATTTTGCCCATAGGTCAGTCCTGACCCATGCATAGGCTGTCCTGGGCTTGTAAAAGCAAACTGCTGGTAAACCAGTAGTAGCCACCTGAAAAGATTACTCTCCAAAATGGAACCATGGAGACCTACCTCAGTTCTCTCTGACACTTACTTCAGACCTGAGGGTAATTAAGAAGGTTCTGGATGTTACATTTTAATCTACTGGATGTTACATTTTAATCTAATCTGTGCTACGGAGCCATGATGATGGGGGAACTAAGAGAAGTAAAGAAGGCATTAAAAAAGCCACGATTACAAAGAAAACTGAGCTTCTACAGAAAGGTATACTGATTTACCTTTAACTTTCAGTGTTTACTATATGTAAGTTTAACTATCTTTCCCTTAAGCTCAATTTTATCAATCAGCACAACTCAGAGGCCACTTAAATGATAACTTCTTCTGAACATTATCATATTTGCTAGCAAACACATTCCAAAAGAACAGTCAATTCCACTACGTAGAAAAAGCTTAATTGCTGAATTTAAAATGGACTAGCTGCTCTTATTCACAAAGGAGGGCCTCACTGTCCTTGTGACCCTAGGCCTTCCTTCCCTTCTCCTTGACTCTGCAGCTGAGCTCAGCTTCCTCTCTCTGACCTTCCTTTTCCAAATGCTGGAGCACCGCAGGCATTTCTAGGTCAACAAAGAACAGTATCTTCTGTATATTCCAAGGACTGAACAAGGACAAGGAGTCAGTAATTCAGTGTACTAATCCCCATTCTCACCCTAACTAGGGCATGGCATTAACTGCCCCTTGTCTCCATTCTGCTGGTGGAGAAACCCCACCATCCACCTCTGAAGCATCTGCCACCTGAACACACCTCAGCATCGTCCAGAGAAATACTCTCCCCATCCAAATTCCCTGCTACACTGCTACAACTCGGTTTTTCTGCCTGTGTCATAAGCCCATGATAACCACATCACCATCCTTTTCAGCCTATTCCATGAATTCGGCAACCACTCAATTTTCAACAGCTTTACTGATAAATTAATTCACATACCATAAAATTCCCCCATTTAAAATATGCAATTCAGTGGTTTTTGGTATACCCACAGAGTTACACAGCCATCGCAATCTAATTATAGAGAATATTTTCATCGTCCCCCAAAAGAAACCCTGTACCTATTAGCAGTCACTTCCCAAATCTTCCCACCCCACGTCCCTACCCTAAGCAACTACTTACACACTCTCTGCCTCTATCGATTTGCCTGTTCTGGACATTTTATATAAGTATGTATGGGTAAGGGGTGCCTGGGTGGCTCAGTTGGTTAAGCATCTGCCTTTGGCTCAGGTCATGATCTCTGGGTCCTAGGATCAAGCCCTGTAGGGGCTCCCTACCCAGCGGGAAGCCTGCTTCTCCTTCTGTCCCCCCCACCCCCCGCTCATGTTCTCTCTCTCTCTCAAATAAATAAAATCTTTAAAAATAAATAACTATGTATGGTGCTTGTGACTGATTCCTTCACTTACCATAATGCTTTCAAAGTTTATCCACATTATAGTGTATAGTAGTACCTTATTCCTTTTATTGCTGAATAATATTCCGTTATATGTATATCCCACATTGTGGTTATCGATTCAACAATTGCTGACCATTTGGTTTGTTTCCACTTCTTGGCTGTTATGAATAATGCTGTTACATACAAATCATTGGGTGAACATTTTCATTTCTCTTGGCCACCACTTACTTTTAGTAGGCTCTCTCCTCTTTGCCTCTTCTCTGACCCAAAGACCAGGATCCTCTTTAAAAAGAAAAATACTTAGGAAAAGAAATTCACACATACCATGGATAGAATGAAAATAAGTACAGCCTTTCTGGAGGACAATTCTCCAACATCTATCAAACTTTTAAATACATGTACTCTTTGATCTAGGAACTCCATTTCAAGTACTCTACCAAAAAAATCCCTCTACAAAAAGTCTGTGGGTGGCTACAAGGATGTTGTCTGAAGCAGAGTGTACAATACATAGCAAAGGGTTAAGGGAAAAAAAAAACTTAAAAATGGTTCAATAAGAATCATGGAAAAGGAATACAATGTGGATGATGATGCTATTGGTTAAAATAATAATAATAAGGTAGAACTATGTAGTAATATAAGAAGCTGTCCTACATAAATAAGAGATTACAGAAAAATGAATATATATAATAAGTTCACTTACATAAAAAAGCATATACCTCTGTGTGTTTCTTTGTTCACATAAAATGTCCAGAAAGATCCGTTTATTTTCATGATAATCAAAGGCTTGGGAAAGGGACGATTACTTTGCATTTTATATCCTTTTTGTATTGAATTCTTTCTGTAAGAGAAAACTTTGAAAAATCAACTCCCAAATCCAAACCTACATCCATGTTTGTGCCTTTTCTATAGTGGGAGTGCGTGCCCCCCTCCTCTCACTGATTCCATTTTCTGGTATTTCATGCATCTCACTCCTGCCTCTACAAACTCTTTTAACCAAAAATTACGCAAAGCCCATCGGGCATAGAAGGATGATATCAAGAACCTGCTGGCACACAATACACTATTTGTTGATGACTGACCAGTACCAAAGGTTGTCTTAGATAATTATCTACTCACCAAAACTTGGCAAAATGAACTGAATGGCAAAAATGGGTGCTAAATGCTCATTTTATACAAGAGACTTGATCAGGATTTTGATCTGTGTGTTTGAGTTCTTCTCCCCATTTTTTCTAATGTACAGTCAGTTAACACGAGCCGGCGTTATCTACACAGATTACAGAAACACAAATGTGAATGTTTCAGAGCAGAGCAGAGCAATAATTGAACTCATTCTTTAAGATCCAGTTCAAATACCTCCTTCCTCCATGAAGCTGTCCTTACTCCCTGTCCCTCCCACCCCAGCAGCTGGGCACTTCTACCTTATTGCTTCCACTGAGCTCTCATTTTGCATACTAATTACCGATTAAATATTTGACACCTTCCTTAGGCTGCGAATGTTTCTGTCTTCATCACTGCTCCATCCACACCGCCATGCAGAACTCCGTATACACAGAAGGGGGCTAAAGAAAGCTCACACACAGGAGTGCGTGAGTGAAGATTAATTCACTGTCAGTACAAAATACTGGCAAGCTATGGAGC
Source organism: Lontra canadensis (assembly GCF_010015895.1). Classification (NCBI taxonomy): domain Eukaryota; kingdom Metazoa; phylum Chordata; class Mammalia; order Carnivora; family Mustelidae; genus Lontra; species Lontra canadensis. The sequence goes on along the minus strand of NW_022631046.1, from coordinate 8,577,277 downwards.
CTCTAGCCATCCATCCCATCATCCTAAAGTAGCAAATTCTTCCTGCCAAAGAAAACTGAACTCTACCAATAATGACCAGAATAACATATATTTTTGAGATTTTATTTATTTCTTTGTCAGAGAGAAAGAAAGTGAGCACAAGCAGGGGAACAGCAGGCTTTCCACTGAGCAGGGAGCCCGATGCAGGGCTCTACCCTAGGACCTGGGGTTCATGACCTGAACTGAAGGCAGATGCTTGACCTACTGAGCCACCTAGGCATCCCCAGAATAACATCTATTTTAAATCTCCATCTTCATATGCCAAAAGACAAGGGCAACCCTATGACAGAAAATAAAGAATGATGTTCCAAATAATTAAATGCAGAATAAATAACAGGACTTGGGAAAAATGGGTTCAAGTTCTAGTGCTGTCACTAATAGCTGGGCAGACCACTAAACTCCCAGGTCCTCAGACTCCTCCTCTACAGAAACAGAGAGTAAAACATGATCACTGCTAAGGCTCTCTGTTAGCTCTCACGCTTTCAGAGTCCACAGAAAATCCATTCTTTCCTTCTGTCATTTACTCAACAAATGTTACTGGATGCTTATAGTGGAGGACTATGTGTTCACCAAACAGACCCATTTTGTTTTCCTTCTGACACACACATTTCCTGGGCTAACCTGAAAGTCAGTGTGTCTAGGGAATTGAGTTCTGGCCACTGAGAAATGAGTAAAAGTGAGGTGCACCAACCCCAGCCTGGCCTGTAAAGCCTTCTGCGTCACTCCCAGGCTTAGGATTTTCCCTCTCCGGCCAGCCGGAGACAGATGATCTGATGATGGGTTCCAAGGCCTTGGAGAATGTCAGGGTCACTGGATGAAAGAAGTCCGGGTCACTGAATATCTGCATGGAGTAGGGCCCTTCCTCTCCGTCCCTCGCATGGCAGGAAATAAGCTAAGCCAAACCACTGAGAGCCTACTCTCACTCTGTAGAACCTTATATACATGATCACCTTTAACCTTCCCAACAACCTGAGTGGTAGATATTACTATTTACATTTTAGGAAATTGAGTCTCAGAGAAGGGAAGTAATGTATCAAGGTCACAGAGCTTCAAAGTGGCTCAGGCAAGATTTAAACCTATTTGAATATCTAACTCCAAAGCTCATCTTCTTTATTCTTTATCACACAGTTGCTACCAAGGCCCCTGTACACACCCCTCTTCACTCCCAGGTACCTTGGACTTGTTGCTAACAGCTCCACAGGTGCTACTCCAACATAAATAAACTTGTTACTGAGAAGCAGTGCAGGATATGGCAAATAAGCCTATCTAGAAACCGTAGGCACTGGAAGGCCAGAGCTTGACTGTGCCACCATCAAGTATAGTCTTGTATCTGACTAAGTTTGGCCTGAACAGTAGAAGATTAAAGCTCCCACTAAGACCAGCTAACCAGAAATACCAATAACATGGTCGAGGAAATAATCAAGAGGTAACTATACCACTTTAATTTTCCCTTAAAAAGAGTCAATTTGACATCATTAAGAATGACATTTAAATGCTAATCAAAAAGCAGTGTTTCCACATCTCTAGACAAGTATTTGCATGTTAATTAATTCCGAGGATCAGAAGACCAGCTTCCAGTATGAGGTGTCAAAGGAGACAGAGTTCCTTTGCAGAGGAAGATAAAAGGCTATGGCAGAGGCATAATTAAATTACCTGGTTTCAAGAGTTTTAAAAAGAAATAAGTTATCCTTTGCAATGCAAATTCATATTGCATTTTTGTGAAGAGTGCATTTTAATGAACTGACCAAAGTGTAGATTTCCAACATTAATGCCCTTTTAATGCAGTACTCTCATCACAGATCAAAATGGCTTTTACCAAAACGGTAGCTAATGAGCTCACAAAGACGGTCAATACTGCAGACAGCAGCTCAGTGCCCTAGAAGCCAAATATACCACAAACCCCACTCCGAATTGTCACAAAGAACATCAGCTTCAATTTTTTAACATTTCTTTTTAAAGGAATCATGCAAATAAGTACAAACCCGTAAACCACAGGCTCAGAAAGTGGCTGAATAAGTTATAATTTAGGCTACTTCAAAAGATGACCCTTAAAAAAAAAAGATGACCCTTTTTTTAAGATTTTAGTTATAAGTAATCTCTACACTCAACATGGGTCTTGACCCACAATCCCAAGATCAACAGTCACACGCTCCACTCACTGTCAACCAGGATGGCTATAGCCAGCCCTAGAAGATGGTAGTTTTAATGAAGTATACATTCAACTTGCTACAGTTACACCATACATATTAGCATATTGTAATTTGTATTATGTAACTTTTACTGTCTATAACACTTTTTTTTCGTGTATGAGCTCATCTTAACCCTGTAAGATATCTGATATAAAATGTGCTATGTACAGATACAGAAATTAAGGCTCAGGGAGAGTATATGGATTAACCAAGATCTCAGAGGTAAAGATGTAGGTGTAGTACCCAGGCTTCTGGCTCTAATTTCAACGATCTTACCACTCTATTACATTATCTTTCTTCTATTATATCTAGCTGCTAATAATCCCTCCTACTACACACATTATTGATAAGGGAAAAACTGTACTCTAAGATGGCTGACAAAACTAGCAAGGGAATTCCAGTTCCTGTCTCAAAGCCCTTTTGGGTTCTTCTTCCCTACCCAGTTTCCAGCACATGCCAAAGGTACCAAGTATGCGGAAATAGAAGGGTATAAATTAACCTCCCTGCTTGTGCTCAGCACTCTGACTTTTGGAGATCATTCTCCTCTGAGCCCGCTGGTGTCAAATAAACCTCCCATCCTCCAAGGTCTCTAAGTGCCACTCGGTTCTTCTGCCAGGATCCAGTCCAGGTTCCATAACATTTGGTTCTCTGACAGGGAAACCCAACCGCATTGGCCCATTGTTGCCACTGGTTTGGGGGCAATGCTGGGGCAGTGATGGAATGAGGGATCATAACAGAAAAGGCATGCCCTGCTTAATCTTCAGCAGTCTCCCATCTGGTCGCCTCAAACCAGCCCCGCTCCACTGTTCCCGCTAGACTCAAAGGCAACTTGGCAGGTGAAGACCTGGTCCAGAAGTCGGATTCCAGGTGAGGCCTGGGGCTCCAGGACCCAGTCAGGCCCACCCGTCAGGGTGGAAGGGAACACTGATCACCTCCCAGAGTCCTCTTAGAGGTATCACAGGTAGGGACTCCCAGGGGGAGGAGGAGGGAGGTCCCTCAGGTCTGCAACCCCACAAAAAGGGGGACAGGAATGAATTTCCAAAAGGAAAGTAATTCCACAGTTCAGGGCCTCCTGGGGTGGGGGTGGGGGACTATAATAACTTCTGGAGTGAATGGATGAGTGTCAGGCAGACTGATTCTGTGGCTCCACAGGCAGGCACCCTAAAGGTCCCCAGAAGCCTACAGAGTCCGAATGAGCCCTAACCTATTTCTGTGGTGACCTCATAATATCTAAGACAAGGCCCTTCAGGATGCCAGTCCAGGGATTATACAGACTTGCTATGGCCAAGAAGCACCCAAGGCTCCTACAGGAATGCAGAGAGACAGATATCAAACTGTTCTCTCTTTTGGAGGGGTACCCACCATTTGTCTCTACGCTACTGCACATGAGAAACATCACCATGGGATCAGGGCGGAGCAAACCGACAGTCCTAGAAACCATGATCAACAATTTCAAGAAGGGGTGTTTGGGAGACTATGGAGTTAGATGTATCCTGGCAAGCTGAGAACCCTATGTGAGTTAGAGTGACCTATCTTTGATGCTGGATGCCTTCAGAAGGGACACTGGATATCCCAACAGGTCCCAACAGTCTGTTGAGTATGGCAAGTCATAACCAGGGACCCAGGACAACCTGATCAGTTTCCATACATCGACTCCTGGCTGGAAATTACCCAGACCCTTCCCCCTTGGGAGCTGTCGCTTGCAACAGACAGGAACAGGCTAGGGTCTTAGTTGCCACATCTAAGTGGCCCAAAGAGAACCGACAGAAGTCCCAGGCTCCGCAGACCTTAGGCAGAGATCCTGATGATGAAATGATCTTGCCCACTCCGTATGAACCCCCAAGCCCACTGCACCGGACCCTTCAGTTCCAGACAATCCACCGCCACCAGTCTCTCTGACACCCTCAGGTCCAGAGAGTCCACCAGCGCCCCCAGGCCCAAAGGATGATTTTCTCCAGGACCAGCAGCCAGACTGTGCCCCAGATGAAAGTGCCCTCCAGATGCTGGTATGGGAGGCACAGGAACCTGAAAGGCGTGACGAAGACAGGACGGTCCAACCTGGACATTTCATGATGTACTGTCAACCTTTCTCCACCATTGACCTCCTCAACTGGAAGCATAAAACCCCTTTTACTCTGAAAAGCCACAAGCTATGATAGACCTTATGGAATCCCTTTTCCAGACCCACTGGCCAGCCTGGGAGGACTGCCAATAGTTACTGTGCAACCTGTTCAACATGGAGGAAAGAAGAATAATGAGAGGAGCACAACAGTACCTAGAGGAACACGCACCAGTGGGAGTTATTGACCCTGCTGCCTGGGCTAGAACAGTAGCACCCAAGGAGCACTCCACATGGGGCTTCAACAAGGATGAAGGACAGGCCCACATCCGCCAATACCAAGAAGCACTCCTCCAGGGAACCCAAGCAGCAGCAAAGAAGCCACGAACATGGCCAGGTATCCACGGTCACTCAACAACCAGGGGAGTCCCCCGGGGACTACTACGAAAGACTGTGTGAAGCCTATGAGGTGTACACTCCATTCAGCCCCAAGGCACAGGACAGCCAACAAACGGCAAACCCCTCCTTCGTGGCTCAAGCCGCCCCAGACATCAGGAAGAAACTCCAGAAACTGGAGGGATTTGCAGAGATGAACATCACCCAGCTAACAAAGGTTGCTGATAACTTCTTCATGAACAGGGAGGTCACAGCCGAGAGGGAAACCGAAAAGAAAATGAAGAAAAAAGTCAGCTTCCTCTCCTTGTCCCTGAGGGAAAAGGACAATGCAAAGGCGGGAAGGCTCCCACCACCGAAAAGGGGGAAGCCCAGAACCCCCTTGGCAAAAGACCAGTGTGCCTGCTGTAAGGAAAAGGGACACTGGAAAAACAATGTCCCGACAGAGGAAAGTCTGCAAAGCCCAGCCACTACAAGGAAGAACCCCAAGAAGAAGACCTCATAGGCCTGGCAGAAGTAGGTAATCGGGCTCACTCCTCCTTGGCCCCCATGAGCCCATGGTCAGAATGAAAGTAGGAGGCCAACCAATGACTTTCATGGTTGACACTGGGACCAAACACTCTGTTGTCCCCTCCTTGGTGGCCCCCTTCGGCACAAGAACTGCGACTACACTTGTGGCTACCGGGATGAAAGCAATACAGCAACCCTTCTGCCAAGCACAACAATGTGAACTCAGGGGTCACAAGGTCCGACATGAGTTCCTTTATTTGCCTGATTGCCCCATCTCCCTCCTGGGCAGAGACATAACTCTCCAAGCTCGGGGCTCAAATAACTTTTGAACCCACCCGGCATACTAGCCTCTGATTAAACCCAAGACAAGAAGAGGCAGGTCTTTGGTACTAGAGACCACCATGCCAAGAGAAGAATGAAAGCTGTTTTGTGCTCAGGCACAAACGAACAGCCTGCCAGAATTCAGACTTGCCTTTCCTACAGTATGGGCTGAGGACAACCCACCTGGACTAGCCCAGAATTGGGCTGCTATCATTGTTGAACTGATCCCAGGAGCCCAACCCCAAAGACAAAGGCAATATCCCCTTCCACAAGAAGCTAAGATCGGCATCCAAGAACACCCAACCAAACTCAAAGGAGGCAGGCATCCCAGTGAGTGTCAATCAGCCTGGAATACCCCCACCCTTGCCAGTCAAGAAACCAGGAGTGGGATACCGACCAGTTCAGGACCTGCGGGCCATTGAGAAGATGACCATCTCTCTGCACCCCGTGGTCCCAAATCCATACACCCTTCTCAGCCAAATCCCAGGATCAGCCAGATGGTTCACTTGCCTGGACCTGAAGGATGCCTTCTTCTGTCTCTGCTTAGCTCCCCAGAGCCAGCCATTATTTGTCTTTGAATGGACTGAACCCGATATGGGCCATCAGATACAAATAACTTAGACACACCTCCCTAAGGGGCTCAAGAATTCACCAACCCCCTTTGGCAAAGTACTGATTGCAGACCTCACCAGCTTCCCGAGGAAGGCCACATGGTGTACCCTCCTCCAGTACATGGATGACCTCCTTCTTGCTAGTGACACACAAGACTGTCCTAAGGGCACCAAGGCCCTCCTACAGCTTCTGACAGACTCGGGATACAGGGTCTCATGGAAGAAAGCAGAGATCTGCCAAAGACAGATCCAATACCTCGATTCCCCCTCACCCAAGGGGAGAGAGAATTAGGGCTGGAGAGAAAGAGAGTCATCATCTTTCTGCCTTGGCCTTAGACAAAAAAAGTCTACAGGAATTCCTGAGGGCTGCAGGATTCTGCCGCATCTGGATCCCTGGGTTCTCAGCAATAGCGAAACCTCTCTATGATCTTGTAGGAGGTCCAGATCGCAACCCCCCTGCCCAGACTGAGGAGGCAGAAGTTGCATATCTGTCAAAGAACCTGGACCCCGTGGCAACAGGATGGCCACTGTGTCTCAGGGCGTTTGCAGCCACACTCCAACTCATCAAGGAGGCCAACAAGCTCAACCTGGGACAAGAATTTAACGTCAAAGTCCCTCATGCCGTTGCGTCCCTCATGAACACACAGGGGCACTGCTTTCTTTCCAACTCTCGGCTAGCACAATACCAAGGGCGCCTCTGCCAAAACCCACGGGTCAGCCTCGAGACAGTAAGGACATTAAACCCAGCAACCTTTCTCCCCACGGAAGATGGGGAGCCAAACCGTGACTGATCCGAGGTAACTGATAAAGTCCACGCAAGCCATCCGGATCTACGGGATCAAGCCATAAAGAATCCAGAGCTTACGCTATGCAGGGATGGAGGCTGTTACCTAAAAGAGGGTGCCCGGAAAGTGGGTTATGCAGTGACCACAACCACTGAAGTCCTAGAAGCCCAGGCATTAACTGCTGGATGGTCAGCACAACGGGCTGAACTGTATGCCTTAGTCCGAGCCCTCACCCTCAGGGAAGCAATCAAGTCAACATCTACACTGAATCCTCGTCTCCCTTCACTACTGTGCACATGCATGGGGCCATCTCTAAGGAAAGGGGCCTCCTTACTGCCACAGGGAAAGCTATCAAAAACAAGGAGATACTAAAACTCCTTGAAGCTGTCTGGCTTCCAAAGGAAGCAGCAATCCTGCACTGTAAGGGACACCAGAAAGGAAATGACCCCAGAGCATGAGGAAATCGTCTGGCAGATGAAGCGGCCAAGACTGCAGCCAGTAGGGACAAAGTTCCTTCCCTCACGATGGCCCTGACACCCCTGGAAGAAGCCCCTCTGCTCAGTTACACTGAAAAAGAAAGAAAATGAGCCATGGCTCAGGGGCCACCCTGACTCAAAAGGGAAGGTACGTGATGCCAGATGGGTGTGTCTTCGTTCCAACAGCAACAGGAAGGCATCTAGTGAAGGAGTGCCACCAGCTCACTCATCTAGGAAAAACTGCAGTAGGGGCCCTCCTCAAGAAGCACTACTACATCAGCGAGCGGCCGGCACTATGCCGAACAACGAGTGAACGGCGCAGAACGTGTGCTAAGAATAATGCTCGATCTGCACCACGGCCCCCGCTGGGGTCCAGAGAATAGGAGCAACCCCCTCTGAAGATCTAGAAATAGAATTCACAGACATGCAGCCCAGAGAGGGGTACAAACATCTCCTAGTGACAGCGTGCACATACTCTGGTTGCACTGAGGCCTTCCCGACCGGGACGGCACAGAGCCGGGAAGTAACCAGAGTCCTCCTGCGAGAGACTGTGCCCCGTTCGGTCTGCCATTAACAATCCACAGTGACAATGGACCCCCATTTGCAGCCGATATTGTACAGACCTTAACCAAATCTCTCTACATCACCTGGAAGCTCCACACGGCCGACCGGCCTCAAAGCTCAGGGAAAGCAGAATGGATGAATCGCACCGTCAAGGGAACCTTAGCAAAGTTCAGCCAGGTTACTAACTTGCCATGGCCAGATCTGCTACCCCAGCCCTCCTAGGCACTCGCTGCACGCCTGGAGCAGTAGGCTTCTCCCCTTCCGAACTGGTGTATGGACAGCCTCCCGTGCCTAGGAGCCTTTCAGGGAACCTACATCAGATTGGAGGTAAGGAAATAGGGGAAAAGCTTCAGGCACTGGGGCCCATCCTAATTAAGCTACAGAAATATACCATCAAAAGGCTCCAATTTCCTTAGGGTCTCAGGTACACTCATTCCAAACAGGAGACTCAGGTTGGGTCAAAGATTGGACAAAGGACGCCCTCAAACCACAGTGGACAAGGCCCCACACTGTTGTTCTAATCACCCCTACTGTCCTCAAGGTCTCAGGTGTCACCCCGTTGGTCCACCACTCCAGAGTAAGGGCGGCTCACCAGTCAGAAGAGGAATCACACCAGTGGAAAGCCCAACCAGACCCTACAGACCCACTCCAGCTTCACCTTCGGCGAGACCCCACTGACTGATGGACATCTGTTCGCCGTGGTCCCTGCCTATCATCGGCACAATATCCCTCACCTCAGGTGTCCGACTTTATGCTGCTGCCCCTTCTGACTGGACTGTCTCCCAGAAACTTGCTATTGTTATTGCTTATTGGGCAACCTTAGGAACCTTAGGATGGATTGCTAAGTTCATAGAAAACACTGTTACCAGGCGAGCCACCGCCCAGATATTAGCCTTGCAGGGCTATCAGCCCATAGTAGATGAAAATGATGTCCCTCTAAACTAGGTGTTTAGAGGGGCATCAAAGTGGGGGAATGATAAGGGAAAACCTGTACTCTAAGATGGCCGACCAAACCAGCAAGGGAATTCTAGTCCCTGTCTCAAAGCCCTTCTGCGTTCTTCTTCCCTACCCCGTTTCCCATGGGTGCCGTAAGTACCAAGTGTGTGGAAGTAGAAGGGTATAAATTACCCTCCCTGCATGTGCTCAGGGCTCAGACCTTTGGAGATCATTCTCCTCTGAGCCCACCAGTGTTAAATAAACCTCCGGTCCTCCAAAGCCTCTGAAAACTGCTTGGTTCTTCCATCAGGACCCAGTCCAGGTACCGTAACATTATCACTAAGACATTACTTGGTATGTGACGGACATAGAGATTTGGGGAATAATCCAATTTGAAATAGGGTTTTCTTTTTGCTCTTCAGCAAAGGCCCATTCCAGTAACAAAAGGATGCTGGTTAACTCATTTGTTGTACAGATTCATATTTTGTAAATATATTTGACAAAGGGTTTCACCTAAGAAAAAGATTTTTAAAAAACCCAATAGAAAATATGCAAACGCTATGAAAAGGCTACTCACAAGAGACCTACAAATGCCTTGCTTAATCCCACTAGTGAAAAAAAAAAAAAAGCAAATTCAAAGAACAGTTATTATTTTTTCCCATCAAACTGAAAAATATTTTTTTTAAAGATTTTATTTATTTATTTGACTGACAGAGATCACAAGTAGGCAGAGAGGCAGGCAGAGAGAGGAGGAAGCAGGCTCCCCACTGAGCAGAGAGCCCGATGTGGGGCTCGATCCCAGGAACCCGGGATCATGATCTGAGTCGAAGGCAGAGGTTTAACCCACTGAGCCACCCAGGTGTCCCTTAAAAATGTTTTTAAAAATCACTAGTTCCCTAGGTTGACGAGAGTAGAAACTATAATAACAGTGGGTGAGAGTTTAAAATGGCACAATTTGCAGGGGAAGCTAAATTCCAGTTTTCCAGTTTCAGGAGTTAATTATAAGGTGATAGAAAAGTAATAAAAAATGTATATACATGAACATTCACAGTAATACTGTTTATAACAGTAAAAAAAATAGAGATAACCTAAGTTTACAACATAAAGTTATTGATTAAATAAATTTTGGTGTTACCCACACAATTCTCTAGCCACTGAAATTATAAAGCTGAATAATGACAATATGAAACACTGAGTGAAGAAGACCAAATGGAAAGATATTCCATGCACATGAACTAAAAGGTTCAAAATTACAAAGATGTCAAGTCTCCTACAGATCTGATTGTCAAAGCAACCAATCTATAAATCCAAAGGAATCTCTTTTATTTTTTTAGATTTTATTTATTTATTTGACACAGAGAGAGAGAGTTTATAAGCAGGAAGGGTGGGAGAAGGAGAAGCAGGCTCCCCACTGAACAGGGAACCCGATGCTCACGAGATCCCAGGACCTTGGGATCATGACCTGAGCTGAACCACCCAGGAGCCCCTCTTACACTACCTTTCTTAGTCCAAAGAAATCTTGATCAAAATCCTTGAAGTCTTAGTATGTCTCTGTGTATGTTTGTAGAAACCGATAAACCGGTTCTAAGCTTTATATGGAAATGCAAAGAACTGAAGAGTATTATCAGGAATTGGTACAAAGAAGAATTAATCTTTACTTAATTAAGCTACAATAATCAAAACTCACATTAGCACAAAAGAAGTACACCCACAGAAGAGAAGACAAAGTCCAGAACTGGATCTGTGCATATATATATATATATATATATATATATATATATATACACACACACACTTTATTTATGAAAAAGATGGCACCACAGAGCAATGGAGAATGGACGGTCTTTTTGGTTAAATGCTGCTTGGTCAGCTGGATATCAATATGCTCCAAAATGAAACTGAAGTCTAACTCCTCACCATACGCATAAATGTCTAACTCCTCGCCATAGGCATAAATTAAACCCAAGTGAACTGTAGATCTAACTATAAGTAGTAAAACAATAAAGCTGATGGAAGATAACACAGGCAGATGTATCCTCAGGGCCTTGGGGTTGAGACTAAGCAAAGATTTCTTAAGTAGGACTCAAAAAGCACTAATAATAAAGGGGAAATTGGTAAACGGGATCACATTAAAATTAGGAATTTCCACTAACCTCTATTAAAAGAGTAAGAAAAGCAAACCATAGAGTGGAAGGAGATATTTTTTCTTTTCTTTTTTTTTTTTTTTTTGAGATATTTTTAACACATGTAACTAATGAAGGGACTTATATCTAGAATATATGAAGTACAAATAAATAAGAAAAATTCTGATAATCCTATAGAAAAAGTGACCAAGAGACTTAAGCACTTTAAATCTCCTCCATCCCCCACCAAAGATACCCAAATGGCCAATTTGAAAAGTTGTTCAACCTCATTAGTTATCAGGAAAATGCAAATTAAAATCACATGATGCTACCATACACCTATCAGATTGGATGAAATCAATACAACCCACAATATCAAGTGTTGCCAAAGATACGGAGCAACAGAGACTCACATCCATGGGGTGCAAACTGGGGCAACGCCTTCAGCAGTATGCCCTAAAGCTGAACATAAACATATCCTATAATGCACTAAGTCCATTCCTAGGCATACAAACAAACAAACGACAAGAATTAAAACCTTCTCATGTATACCAAAAGCCATGTACAGGAATGCGCATAGCAACATTTTTCATGACAGCCCAAAACTGGAAACAACCCCAAAGGCAATCAACAACTGAGTAAGTAAATATTTTGGCATTTCATCCCAATGAAAAATATCCAACAGCCACAATGAATGAACAAATAATAATGCAGGTTAAAAACATAGGGGAAGCGCAGAAACAAACATGGAGTAAAAGAATCAAAAACAAAAAACTTCACATACTCCTCTTACACAAAGTTTAAAACAGTCGCTACAGGGTTTGAAGTCATGATGGCAGTTACCTCTGCTGGGGAAGAGGTCATGGAGGGCTCCTGGGGTACTAGAAATGTTGCTTGACCTAGGTGGGGGTTACCTGGATGTGTTTGCTTTTGTGATCATTTACTGAGCCGTACACTTACATCTGTGCACTTCCCTGAATGTATGCTACACTGCCATAAAATATTTTATTCTGTATTTATCAGCTTGGAAATACATCCATAATGTATTATATGGAATAAAGTAGCTTAGCAAATTAGATCTAATTCCCCTTTTGAGATATATAGAAGTATTCTTATCTAACACATCTAGGACTAGAAGTTAATTACTTGATTTCAAAAGCGAGTGAAAGTGAGGATTCATAAAAACAAATGAACAAAAAAAAACACCTGATGCCTAAAACATCTCATTTTTTCACTTAATGCTAAGGACTTGAGTATTTGCTTACTAGAATTCTACATCATCTTTCCTGCATAAATCATATCCATAATCCATCTTCTCTATTTGCAGTTTCACTTTTGCTAACATGGAACAAAAATGCAAATACACTTGAGAAGCAATACGAATATGGAATCCTTCATGACTTTTAACATTGCTTCTCAAATCTTTTACAGTTATCCCACCCACTATGAATTCCAGAGCAACTGTTTCAGAGATCGGGCTTGCTCACAATTTGCTAAAGCATTCAACCTAATTTTAGTGGAGAAAACTTCTCTATTTTTATACTCATATTTCACTGTTTATGTAATATTTAGATTACATAATTGCAGTAGTAAGTTCAATTGGTATGAACAGGGCTAAGAAAAAACACAAAAGGCTCTTAGTAAGCACACAATTTGGAGCACACTAAAGAGACATTTTGTTGATAGAATGCATTAAGCCTTAAGAGCACTTTTAATATATGTGTTTAAGTCTTTGCATAAGAAATACAAATTATATATTCCAAAACATCAATACGGGTTTATCTTGATTGGAGGGGTTTCTGGTAATGTTTAATTAAATATGCTTGTGTATTTCTTCACAGGACTTGTATTCATACACCTTTTTCAAGTCATAAGAAGCTTGTTACGGGACCACTCTAAGAAAACTGGCAGGAGTTGGGGAAAAAAGATGCCTTGCACCCTCCCCTCCTTGAGTGTGAAATGTGATGATTACAGCCATTAAGTCAACATATCCACTGAAACTCCAGCTCTGTCATCGGCTAGCTGTGTAACCTTGAGCATGCCTCCCCTCTAAAACTTGGTTTTCTTTAATGTAAAATGCGGATCATATCACCTACTGCGAACAGCTGCTACGGGAATTATCATGATAATGTAGGCTCTAAAGCCAAAGCACAGAACCTCACACACAATAAACCTCAATAAATGTTACCGTAACAAAAAGGAGGGAGGGACCAAGATGGCAACATAGAAGGCTCCTGAACTTCACTCCTCCCACAGACATGCCAAATATACAGCTATACAGAGCAATTCCCTCTGAGAAAAATCCAGAAACTAGGTGAATGACACCTATAGATCAGGCAAATGAGAAAATCTACACATTAAAACAAGTAGAAAAGTTTGAGGCACATCTTGCCATAATGCTACCCCAACATTGCGCCATAAAATCAAGAAGGAACTCTGACTCCCAGCTTCTCCCTGAGGGATGGAGGGTTTGGACCACACGTGCAGTGCCCCAACTTTTAAAACCTTCACCCAAGGGACAGGATCCCAAACACCTTGCTCTGAAAGCCAATGGGGCTTGTACCCATAAGACCCAAAAGATTACAACAAACAAAGAAGTAGGTCTTAATAGGCACAGAAGCATTCACCAAGGCTATCCCCCCAAGGGTTCGGTGCAGAGAAAGCGGGCAAAAACATCCATCCCTTAGTCTTTACCTAGAAGGGATCTGTGTGCACACTTTACAAGCCGCTGCCTGAGGGCCTGACTTTAATTTGGCCTGCATCTAGGGGCTGGCAGCAATCCGCCCTAGAGCCTGGGGTGATTATTGTGATCACTTCCCCTTCCTTCCACACTATGGCCTACTCCAGTGATAAAACCAGCTCACCGGCATCTCTCCGGAAGGAGCTTAAACACATGTCTGGCACCCCAGCTTTTGGGACTGCCACCTGAGACAGGCCCCCAGACTGCCTGGCTCTGAGAGCCAAAAGGGCTTACATTCCTGAGTCCTGCAGGACTACAGCAAACAGGGAAGCAGTTCTTCTCAGGCACCCAGGGGCACTCACTGTGACTACACCCCCTGGGCTCAACACAAAAAGAACAGTCAAAAATGCCATCGCCTAGTTTTCACTGGAAGCGGGTTTAACTACATTTTCCCTGAGGATCCATTTCTAATCAGCATGCTTGTGGGGCTAACTGCAAACTTCCCTGGAGCCCAAAAGTGCCAGTGGGCCTTCCTCCTCCTGCCTCTGGCCCAATAATAAAACCAAGTCACTAGTATTTTTTTTTTTTTTTAGATTTTATTTATTTATTTGACAGAGATCACAAGTAGGCAGAGAGGCAGGCAGAGAGAGAGAGGAGGAAGCAGGCTCCCTGCTGAGCAGAGAGCCCAATGCAGGACTTGATCCCAGGACCCTGAGATCATGACCTGAGCCGAAGGCAGAGGCTTAACCCACTGAGCCACCCAGGCACCCCAAGTCACTAGTATCACTCAGAAGAAGCTTCTCTACACATCTAGTTCCCCAACTGTTACACCTGGCTCGAGGCATGAGCTCACAGATGATGCAGTTTTGATAGTCAAGGTGGCTTGCATTCGTGAGTCCTACAGAACTATGCAGATAGAGAAGCAGTTTTAAACAGGAGCAGGACTACCCACCGCACCGAGCTATATGTGCAGGCTCAGTGCAGAGGGAGCAGGAAGGGGTTTAAAGGGCACATTTGTAGAGCACATATACTTTCCCAGCTGCTGCCTGACATAAGCCTGCAACCAGGTGCTGACCGCAATCCTCCCCCAACTCTTTTAAAAAAGACTGATAGGTCTTTAGGGTAAAAGCATTTTTATTCCCTTGATGCCCAGAGTTCTTAGTCATGCCACTCCAAAGAATAAAGAGGTAGACAAGACAAAGAGTGGTGGGCAGCAAGGCTAAGTTTATTGAGCAATAACAGAAAGCTCCCAGAGAGGGAGGGGACCCAAGAGGGTTGCCATTTTGGCATTCAAATATAGGGGTATTTATAAGCTCTTTGGTGGAACTATCTTGAGCATGTTTAGTGCAGGCCCTCTGCGGCCTCACTGTTAAAGGTATGCCAGTCAGGGCTTGGATTATTGTTCATGTGTTGATGGTCTTTTGGGCTGACATCTGGAGACCAACTGCCTCAATTTGTGATAATGACCAATGTTTTATGGTTAACTGTTTTGTTTCGGGATGTTCTGCAAAAGTCACTTCTGCAGAGGCTGCTGGACAGGACGCTACTGTGGTCTTGTCTAAGCTGTAAAACAGGACGCTAAGTGAGGTCTTGTCTCAGCTATCCCAGCTCCCTGATTTCTTGTTGGTGATCCTGGTACTGATTACCTCATTGTCCAACTAACCCCTAACATTTGCACACACTCGATGACTGGGAACCACCAAAAATAAAGATGGCAGCTTGAACAATCACAAGTTTGAGAGACAGCCAGGAGCTTAGGCTAGGCTGATTAACAAGGTTCATCTTCTACATGAAACCAGTCTGTCAAGAAGGGGAGAGATAGCTGTTTTACCTGATGCATAAAAACCAACACAAAGAGTCAAGGATTATGAAGAAACAGGGCAATACATTCCCCAAAAAAGAACAAGATAAATCTCCAGGAAAGAATCTTAATGAAATGGAAATAAGTGATTTATCTGATAGAGAGTCATAAAAATGCTCACTGGGGTCAGGAGAACAATGAAGGAACAAAGTGAGAACTTCAACAGAGATAGAAAATATTAAAAAGTACCAAACAGAATTCATAGAGCTGAAGAATATAATAATTGAACTGAAAAATTCCATAGTGAAGTTCAACAGCAGACTAAATCAAGCAGAAGAAATGATCAACAAACTTGACGGGGCAGGGGACTTCATCCAATCAGATGGAAAAAGGGGAAAAAAAATGAAGACAGATTAAGGGGCTTTTGGGGGACCATTAAGCTAGCCAATATGTGCATTACAGGAGTCCCAGGAAAAAAGAGAAAGAAAGGGCAGAAAACTTATTCAAAGAAGTAACAGCTAAAAACTTCCTTAACATGGGGAAAGAAACAGACATGCAAAGGCAAAAGCCCAAAACATACCAAATAAGATTAATCTAAAAGACCCAGAAATATTATATTTAAACTGTCAAAAATTAAAGACAAAGAGAGATACATAAAAACACCAAGAAAAAAGCAACTCATTACATACAAGAGAACCCCTATAAAACTATTAGCAGATTTTTCAAAAGAAACTTGCAGGCCAGAAAGGTGTGAAATGATATACTCAAAGCTGAAAGAGAAAAACTACCAACTAAGAATACTCTACCCAGCAAAGCTTTCCTTCATAACTTAAAGAGAGCTCAAGTTTTTTAAACAAAAGCTGAAGGAGTTTGTCACCACTAGAATGGCCTAAGAAATGCTAAAGGGAGTTCTTCGAGCTGAAATGAAACTGTACTAATTAGTAACAGGAAAATATAAAAGTATAAAACTCCCCGGGTAAAGGTAAACAGTTAAATTCAGAATACTCTAATGGTGTAATGGTAGTGGGTAAATCACAACTCTAGTATAAAGGTTAAAAGACCAAAACTATTAAACTAACTATAAGTACAATAATTTGTTGATGGATACACAATACAAAAGGATGTAAAATATGATACCAAAAATATATAATGTGGGGGAAAATGTAAATGTAAAAATGTAGAGCTTCCATATGCATTTAAAGTTAAATTGTTATCAACTTAAAATAGACTATAATAAACATATTTTATGTGAATCTCATGGTAACCACAAAGCAAAAGTCGATAGCAGATACACAAAAAATTAAAAAGAATCTAAGCATACCACTACAGAAAATCATCACATCACAAAGGAAGAAACCAAGACAAAAGAAAAGAAACTACAAAACAGCCAGAAAACAATGAACAAAATGGCTATAGTAGGTCCATACCTATCTAAACTCCTTTAAAAGTAAGTGGACTAAATTATCCAAACAAAAGACACTGAATGGATTAAAAACAAGATTCAACCATATGCTGCCTATAAAAGATTTACTTTAGCTTTAAAGACACATATAGACCAAATGTGAAAGGATAGGAAGAGATATTCTATGCGAATAATATCCATATTCCATGCAAATATCCATATTCCATGCGAAAAGAAAACAGGGGTTAGCTATAATTATATCAGACAAAATAGACTTTAAGTTAAAAGGGACACCTTTTAACAAGAGGGACACCTGGCTGACTCAGTAGGTAGAGCATGCAACTCTTGATCTCAGGGTTGTGAGTTCGAGCCCCATGTTAGGTATAGAGATTACTTGAAAATAAAATCTTTAAAGAAAATTGTAACAAGAGATAAACCATACATCATATAATAATAAAAGGATCAATTCATCAAGAAAAATGTAGCAATTGTAAATATTTATTCATTCAACATAGGAGTACCTAAATCTATAAAGCAAATATTAACACATCTGAAGAGAGAAAGAGGCAGCAATACAGTAACAGCAAGGGTCTTCAATATCTCCACTTTCAATGAAGGATAAATCATCCAGACGAAAAAATCAATGGAAACACTGAACTTAAAATTACACGTTAGACCAGATGGACCTAACATACAGAGAACATTCCACCCAATGGAGCAGAACACTCATTCTTCTCTAGCACACATGGAGCAGTCCCCAGAATGGATCATATATTAGGCTACAAAACAAGTCTTAATAAATTTAAAAAGACTGAAATCATATCAATCATTTACTCTGATCACAATGGACTAAAATTATAAATCATTGTAAGAAGAAAACTAGACAATTCACAAATATGTGGAGACTAAACAACATGCTCCTGAACCACCAATGGGTCAAAGGAGAAGTCAAAAAACAATAAAAATCAGAGCAGAAATAAATGAAATAGAGACTAAAAAGACAATAGAAAAAAATCATTGAAACTAAGAGCTGATGGTTTGACAAGATAAAGAAAATTGACAAACTTTTAACTACATTAAGAAAAAAGAGAGAATGACTCAAATAAATAAAGCCAGAATTGAAAGAGGAGACATTACAACTGATAACATAAAAACATTAAGGATCATAAGAAACTACTATGAACAGTTACAATGCTAACAAATTAGATTACCTAAAAGAAATGAATAAATTCCTAGAAACATACAACCAAGACTGAATCATGAAAAAAGAGAAAACCCAAACAGACCAATTATTAGTAAGGAAACTAAATCAGTAATCAAAAACCTCCAACAAAGAAAAATCCAGGAGCAGATGGTTTCACTAGTGAATTCTACCAAACATTAAAAGAAAAATTAATTCCAGCCCTTCTCAAACTCTTCCAAAAAAACAGAAAAGGAGGGAATACTTCCAAATTCATTTTATGAGGCAAGTATTACCCTGATACCAAAGACAGATAAGAACACCACAAGAAAAGGCAATTACAGGACAATATCCTTGATTAATATAGATGTTAAAACAAACTAAACAAAACAAAACACCTCAACTAAACATTAACAAACTGAATTCAACAGCACATTAAAAGGATCATACAACATGATCAAGTGGGATTTATTCCTGGGATGCAAGGATGGTTCAACACGTGCAAATCAAGAAATGTGAATACATCACATTAATAAAATGAAGGATAAAAATTACATTTTCATCTGAATAAATAACAGAAAATGCATCTGACAAAATTCAATCTCTTTTCATGATAAAAACTCTCAACAAACTAGGTACTTTTCATAATAAAGGCCATATATGACAAGCCCATATCCAATAACATACTTCAAGGTAAAGAGCTAAAAGCTCTTCTTCAATGATGGGAAACAAGCAACAGTGACCATTCTTACCACATTTATTCAACATAGAACTGTAAGTCCTAGTTAGATCAATTAGAAAAAGAACTAAAAAGCAACCAAAATAGAAAAAAAAGTAAAAATGTCTCTGTTTACAGGTGACATGATATTATATATAGAAACATGAAAGAATCCCCCCACCAAAAAAAAATTGTTAGAATAAATAAATTCAGTAAAGTTGCATGATAAAAAATGAATATAGAAAATCAGTTGCATGTCTATATGCTAACAACAAATTATCAGAAAGACAAAATAAGAAAACAATCCCATTTACCCATAGCATCAAAAAATACATAGGAACAAATTTGACCAAGGTAGTGAAACTGAAAACTATAAGATTTTGATGAAAGAAACTAAAGAATACACAAACAGAAAGATACTATGTGTTCAAAGATTGGAAGAATTAACACCGTTGACATGTCTATACTACCAAACGTGATCTACATATTCAGTGCAATCCCTATTAAAATTCCAATGGCGGGGTACCTGGGTGGCTAAGTGGGTTGAGCCTCTGTCTTGGGCTCAGGTCATGATCCTGAGGTCTTGGGATCTAGCCCCGCATCAGGCTCTCTGCTCAGCAGGGAGCCTGCTTCCCCCTCTCTCTCTCTGCCTGCCTCTCTGCCTACTTGTGATCTCTTGTCTGTTAAATAAATAAATAAAATCTTTAAAAAAAAAAAAAAAAAGGAGTGTGCTAGGCTGAGAACATCTCCAACAAGCCCATCAGAGAACAATACATACAGCACGATTCTGGTTAGTAAAAGAAACAAACCTGGGAAAAATAAAACAGGATGAAACCAGAGAGGGAGACAAACCGTAAAGAGACACTTAAGCATAGGAAACAAACTGTGGGCTGCTGGAGGGGAGATGGGTGGGAGGATGGGGTACCTGGGGGATGGGCATTGGGGGGGCCTGTGATGGAATGAGCACTGGGTGTTCTATGCAACTGATGAATCACTGAACTCTACCTCTGAATCTAATACTACACTATGTTAATTGGTTGAATTTAAATAAAAAAAGGAAACCCACATACACACACACACAAAAAAATACATAAGGAACTCAACTCAATAGCAAAACAAACTAAATAACCCAATTTTAAAAATACACAAAGCACTGGAATAGATGCTTTTCCAAAGAAGACATACAAATGGCCAACAGGTACATTGTAAGGTGCTCAACATCACTAATCATCAGTAAAATGCAAATCAAAACCACAGTGAGATACCACCTCACACCTGTTAGGATGTGTCAAAAAGACAAGAGATAACAAATGCTGGCGAGGAAGTAGAGAAAAGAGAACACCTGCATTGCCAGGGGAAATGCAAACTGGTACATGGAAAACAGTATGGAGGTTCAAGACACTGAAAAGACAAATTACATATGATCCAGTAATTCTACTTCTGGGTATATACCTAAAGAAACTGCAATCACTATCTTGAAAAGAGATCTGGCTCCCATGTTCACTACAGCATTATTCACAGCAGTAAACGTATGGAAACAACCTAAGTGTCTGTTGATGGATGGCAAATATATAATACATACACACACACTTATATGTGTGTGTATGTGTATATAAATGGAATATTATTCAGCCTTATAAAAAGAAGAAAATCCTGCCACATGAAAGAACACAGATGAATCTGAAGGGCATTACGCTAAATAAGTCTGAGAAAGACAAATATTGGATATCACTTATATGTGGAATATAAGAAAAAAAAAGTAAAACTCAAATAAAAAAATAAAATAGTGGTTGCCAGGGACTGCAGAATGAGAGGAAAGGAGAGAGAGTGGTAAAAGGGTAGAAACTTTCAATTATAAGATGAGTGAGATCTGGAGATCTAATGTGTAACATGATGACTCTAGTTGATAATACTGTATTTGTATAACTGAAATTTGATTTGCTAAGAGGGTAGAACTTAAGTGTCTTTACAAGAAAGAAAGAAAGAAAGAAAGAAAGAAAGAAAGAAAACAAAACTGAAAAAAATAAAATCTCAAGTTGCTCTCAGTCATCATTCTGTCAGTGGTAGTGTCCGTATTGTTATATTGAGACTATTATTTATGTGTTGTGGAATAAAATAGATGATTTTTTTTAATTAAAAGGGGGCGGACAGAAAAAACATATACATAATGTAATAAGATAGATGCAAGGCAAAACAGCACAACCTATTGGCTGAGGAAACACCAAGTGAGGTAGGTATGACGGATCTAAGGGAGATGAGGTTAATCAGAGAAGGCTTCTTATCTAAGAAGGGGGTCCAGTTAAGGCTTTAAGGAAGTGAAGAATAGAACCCAAGAGTTTAACATTTCACCTGATCTGGAGAAGGGAAGGGATGGGAAGAAATCACAAATAAATTTGTTGAGACCTTTTACATATGGCTAGAGCTTGGACATATAGATAAACCCAAAGAAACCAGATTCTTTGTGAATGTGAGATTTAATATTTTGGAGAGCACAGGCAATGGGCTTTCTGCCTAGAACTACAGAAAGAACAAGGGCCTTGTCTCTGCTTGGGTAGAAGTAAGAGGAAGAGAATCATAGAAATGGACCAAGTGCTTTCTGTTTCTGTCACTTGCAACCATGAGACTTGATGCACAGATCTGTAAAATTGAGCCAGCTGTCTCCAGGGAGCCCCACAGGAAAGTTTCATTCCTTTAACCAGCCAATCTTCCTCTATAATGTTCCAGGCACTGTCCTGGGCCTAAATAAGAGAGAGATGAATAAAACAAGTTCACTGCCCTTGCGGAGCTTATATTCTAGGTTTGACTTTCTACTACCCAGCAAAGGAGAGTTGATGCCATTTACACTTCAAATATCCATCTTCTGAGAACGGGGACTACCTAAGAAAGAATGACATGTGACCACTTTCACCAGCACCAGCTACGTTTTAGAGTTCGTTTTAACCATGACCAAAGGTAGAAGAGAACTAGAAAGAAGCATTAGAAGCCTTGCCAATTCAATAAGGGGACTGCAGGACAGAAAAAAGAAAAAAATCAGAAGATAGTCTCCGAGAGGCCAGAGGCAGCTGACCACTCAAATCAGATGATATAGCCCAGTGGGCAAACCCAGAAAAAGTATATTGTGATAGGTGACAAGTGGGAGTCTTTCAGTTTTTGTTTCCATCAGAAAAAGCAGGACCTTGAATTACACTGAGTATTCCCTTATTACATCCCCATTAAAAGAATGCACATTTTTGGCTAAATTATGTGTAGCAGAAGACACTGTAATGGGGTGGGAGGGGAGAGAGAAAGCACAGCATAAGGAACCGTCTATCCACTCAGCTTGGCCCCAGAATCTTCAGATTCACTAAGGAAGGCTTAGGGTAAGTCTCAAAAATAACCAGAGACTTAGTAACTTGACTAGTTGAAGCTGTCAGAAGATGAGGATGTCAAGGGCAACAAGCAGGCGTTTAGAGTTTTCCATTAGATATTCACTAGCTATCTCTCAAAAATTACCTTTATAATGCTATTCTTTCAAATATGAATAATTTTGAAAGCTATACAAATGTTCCTCAGATGGCAGTAAACTACCTTTTCAAGGAATGTCCATTTTAATCACTTTCAAAATGTTTATTAGTGGTACTCAAACTATGACCCCAAAGATTACCCGTTAGAATTCCTCAATTTGGACCAAGATATTCTCCTAAAATCATACATAGCAGTCTTCTCTTAATTCGCAGAAAAGAAGTTAATAAATAAAACATACTCCATGTTAAGTAATTTGCACCTATTTTTTTCCCCTTAAATCTACAGCACTGCTTAATGCTCTCCCTAAAAAAATGCTGGAGAAAGATAAGAGAACAAAAAACGATAAATTTTATTGAGGAACAAAATAAAAAATAGCCAATCATGCTTAGTCTAACATCTATTTTGTTTCCATTCCTGGGTATTATTGGAGCTGTGATTTTTATATTGCAAATTTCTAAGGCAATGGTGGGATGGGGGGAGCACACCCAAGAGGCCATTCATTCCCTCACCCTCCCTAAAGAGGCTCCCCTTCACCACACAGCTGCACTGTGCATACCATTGCAAGGCACATGGAATATTGGTGTTTACTGGATAAAGTAGTGCTCTAGGAATCAAATGGCCTGAGGTATACCTTGGATCTTAGTTTCCTCTCCTCTAAAGTGAAGAGATTTGCCCTGCCTACTTCACCAAAGGCGAAATGGATCATGCATTTTAAAGGGCAGTATAAACTGGAAAGTGCTATACAAATGTAAGACATCACCATCATCATCATCATCATTAATTTAACCTTCGTTAAAAACACATAAGAAGGGGCGCCTGGGTGGCTCAGTGGGATAAGCCTCTGCCTTCGGCTCATGTCATGATCTCAGGGTCCTGAGATCAAGCCCTGCATGGGGCTCTCTGCTCAGCAGGAAGCCTGCTTCCCCCTCTCTCTCTCTGCCTACCTTTTTGCCTGCTTGTAATCTCTCTCTGTGTCAAATAAATAAATAAAATCTTAAAACACACACACACACACAAAAGAAGGGCGCCTGGGTGGCTCAGTGGGTTAAGCCTCTGTCTCCGGCTCAGGTCATGATCTCAAGGTCCTGGGCTCGAGCCCCTCATCGGGGTCTCTGCTCGGTGGGGACCCTGATTCCCCACCACCCCTGCTCTCTGCTTTCCTCTCTGCCTACTTGTGATCTCTGTCCGTCAAATAAATAAATAAAATCTTTAAAACACACACACACACACACACACACACACGAAAACCAGCAAGTCCCTCGTGACCTCTCTCTGAATAACTGTTCAAAAAGCCCTTTATTTCTTGAGAAGCAGGCAGTTAGCACTAAAATGGTTATCTTCAAGCATATCAAGCTCACAATCCAATCATTAATAATTTCAAAAACACTAAGCCTTTTTCTTTCTCTAGATTGGACCTAGCCTACATCTTACATTTCTAACTTACAACCATACTCAAAATTTAAAATGTCCATTCAGCCATATCTCAATTTCTGAATTTCTGAATCAGAAAACTTTAATGATCCCTTACTTTCATTTGTTCATGGGGATTTCTTTCCCAAACAATTCCAAATTGTATGGCTGCCTTTGGTTTATATGAGGTATTTATCCTGTTTACCATATTCACATAAATTCCGTAATTTTCTTGCTCATAAAATAACATCAAAAAATTATGAGAGACAAAAGGAGTTTTTAAATACTAATGATCTCCATTCCATTCCCTGCAGTCAAAGAAATAGTATTTACCAAATATCATAAATAATTCTACAATTAGGGAGAAAACTGTTCTAAGGATATCACAGATGCTTTCCTAGCATGAAGGTGAATTTCTTGAGCAACTAAGACCCAAAACCTCCCTCCATGAAAAATTAAAAAGAAAGAAAAAAAGAGGACATGGGGGAAAGAGGAGGGGAACACAGAAGAAGCATGAAGAAATGTGATATTTGAAACTCTGCGATGACCTTATTAAACCCATTGATAAAGGAAAGACTAAGAAGCACCACTTCTGTATGCCATCTGTCATCAAAGAACACCATGATCCAACCCGCCACACAAACCAGAAATTCCCGTTACTCAAGTCCTTCATCTCCCTCTTTTCTATCCCCAAACATTTCTAGAATTCTGTCACTTCCTTCCATCCCCACTGGCCATGATCACCACTCCCTGGGGTTACTGTGATAACCTTCATACAGGTCTCCCTGCTTCCAGTCTTGCCATTTCCAGAGTGGCCAGTGATTTCTCCTAAGCCAAAACTCTGATCATGTCTGATCCCCTGATTAAAATAACTCACCAGGAAAAAAAAAAAGTCCTAAGTCCATAATATGGTTTACAAAACCCTTCAAAATCTAAGGTATGCAATGGCTCTGGAGTCACCTCTCAACCTCGCTGGCCCCTCTCACTCTGCCTGCTAACCATACCAAACTCCTTAAAACACCCTGAACGGGTCAGCTTTTCTCTCTCCTTCTGGGCTGTAGAAATAACAGAGCAACTGAAAGAAATAAGGCTTCTTCCTCTCATTTAACAAGGGCACAAGTCAGGAAGAGACACTGGTGAATATCCCATCACTTTCAGAGCCAGTGAGTCTGCTGTTCTTCGCCTCTCCCTTGAGGTCCCGTAGGAAGCCATGGATGCCGCATTCATATCCCAGGCACAAAGAGAGGAGGAAAAGAGACTAGAGAACGGGGTGGGGCTGACAAAACAGTAACAGTAGCCAAGGGTATGCTTACTTTGAGTTAAACACTGTTCTAAGTGTTTTACTTATACTCACTTAATTCACTTAAAGCTGTGAGGTAGACATCATAACCTGTCCATTGTTTGAGTATAACTTGCCCAAGGTCCCATGCCTAGTAAGTGGAAGATCTAGGATTCAGACTCAGAGTCCATGTTCTTTAAGTAGACCTAATCAGCTTCCCCCAAACAAATAAAAACAGCCTGTCAAAGAGCTGCCACCAGGGAGCTCTCTCTCCAGCCCTGGGTTATACAATCCACCACCCTGCACACAACACCAGTTCATGCATGGCTGCTGAGCTGCTGCAGTGGATGGAGCCTTGCATCACCTCCTGTCACAGTCTTGGCATCACACTCGCCACCTGGGACCACAGGCGCACATGAGCACACTAACAAAGATGGCGCCTGTGCGAAAAAGCAAGAAGACGACAATCATCCTCCAATTTTATTTTTTTGCCTTTAAAAGTGGGCAACAATCTTTTGTCAAGAGAGATGCTGGACAAAAAGAAAAAACAGAAAGAATTTCTAAACTTGAATCCAAAAAGTTAATTAGAATTCGAAATACATATTTACGATTCATGAGACTCTCATCATCCCAGGTTCAAAAACTCAAAATGAGAATGGTTTGTCTGTATCATTCATATATATACATATACATATATGTATATACACACACACACATACATAAACATATACATACATATACACATGCACACTACCTTGACCTACAGTTCCCTGTAACAGAGCTATGAATTTGCCCTTTTCCTGTTGGCAGATTTTTTTTAATAGAGAGGAACAAAGCTTCTGCTCATTTTTTTTCCTCTTGGGTCACCACAAGTTCACAACAATGTCTCAGAACTTCAAGCCACAAAATAAAGTAGACCAGCTGAAGTGACTCCAGCTCAAGTCAGCTCAGACCTTGACCATACCTCCTATTTGCAGGATGGCCTGAGTCTCAGCTTCCTCATCTATAAAAGAAGGAAAAGGCCCACTTGGTGGAGTTGTGGTACAGACTAGAGAAAATAATTGTGAAGTTCAAGCACGGCACCGCATTCAAAACAATATTCTCATCATTCTCCAAGCAGCTGAGGGATCACAGTTGCTTACTTTCCAGGCACCGATATTCTAATGGGCATGGAAGCAAACATCACGGGGCAGCAATTCTCACTCATGTGTTACTTACCACCAATAAATTAGACTAGCACAGCTGGGGTCTCCCAACAGGGAAATGATTAATTGGATTCTTTTTGTTTTGTTGTGTTTTCGAGTACATGTTCTTTACTATTTTAGCACTTAGGAAGGGATACATTTAAAAAATGAAACTATTTCATCAATTCACATAATAAATGCTATCTATATGTGGGGAAATATTACATGATATCTGGAAGAGACTTTTGAGCACTGCCTCTGGAAGGGGACTGAGGGATTAGGGACAGGAGAAGGAAGGAGACCTTCAGCATGTGTAACTTGTGTACCTGTTGACAGTTCAAAGTAAATGTTAAATATTAACACAACGTTAAATAAAGTTCTATGTATCACTTGAGTTCCAGCTCAACTTCTACCTTGATTCAACCAAACATTTGAGAGCCAAGCCATATGGCCCATAAGGCCCTTCCTGACTTCATGGCTCTTCCGGGTTGACCTCCCCTTTCTGTGAATGTCCACCGTTCTCCTTTCCCTAATTTAGCTCCCAACTATATCTCATATAGTTGTTACCTGGTTCAAGAAAGGCAGTCATAAACATCATACTCAGTGGTGAAAAACTGAGAGTTTTTCCCCTAAGGTCAGGAACAAGGCAAGGCTGTCCTCTCTCACTTTTATTCAACACAGTACTGGAAGTCCTAGCCAGAAAAATTAGACTACATAAAGAAATAGAAGGCATCCAAATTGATAAGGAAGAAGTAAAACTCTTAACTATTTGCAGATGACATGATACTATATTCAGAAAACTCTGAAGACTCCACCAGAAAGCTACTAAAACTGATGAATGAATTCCGTAAAGTCTCAGGATACAAAATCAATGTACAGAAATCCGTTGCATTCCTATACACTAATAATGAAGCAGCAGAAAGTGAAATGAAGAAAACAATCCCATTTATAACTGCATCAAAAACAATAAAATATCTAGGAATAAACTCAACCAAACAGATAAAGGCCTGTACTACGAGAACTGCAAAATACTGATGAAAGAAATTCAAGATCATGCAAAGAAATGGAAAGACATTTCATGCTCATGAGTTAGAACAAACATTGTTAAAATGTCTATACTACCCAAAGCAATCCCTATCAAGATACCAATAGCATTTTCCATAGAACTAGAACAAACAATCCTAAAATTTATGTGGAACCACAAAAGGTCTCAAAGAGCCAAAGCAATCTTAAAAAAGAAAACCAAAACTGGAGGTATCACATTCTGAATTTCAAGTTGTATTATAAGGCAGTAATAATTAAAACACTATGGTACTGGCATAAAAATAGACACATAGAACAATACAACAGAATAGAAAACCCAGAAACAAACCCACAATTCTATGGCCAATTAATCTTCAACAAAGGAGTCATGAAAATATAATGGAAAAAGAAAGGGAAAGGAAGGGGAAGGGAAGGAGAAAAGAAAGAAAAGCAAGGAAGAAGGGAGGCAGGAGGAAAGAAAGAAAGTCCATCAGGCATATTTCTCCAATAGAATGCAAATTTCTTTTCAACAAATGGTGTTAGGAAAACTGGACAGCCACATAATGAAAGAATGAAACTGGACCACTTTCTTTCACCAAATACAAAAATAAACTCAGAATGGATTAAAGACCTAAACGTGAGACCTGAAACCATAAAAATCCTTAAAGAGAGATAGGCAGTAATCTCTCTGATATTGGCCATAACAACATTTTTTTAAGATATGTCTACTGAGGCAAGGGAGATAAGTGCAAAAATGAATTATTGGAACTACATCAACACAAAAAGTTTCTGAACAACAAAGGAAACAATCAACAAAACTACAAGGCAACCTACTGAATGGGAGAAGATACCTGCAAATGACATACCCAATAAAGGGTTAGTATCCAAAATATATGAAGAACTGATACAGCTCAGTACCCAAAAAACAAATATTCCAGTTTAAAAATGGGCAAAAGACATGAACAGACATTGCTCCAAGGAAGACATACAGATGGCCAACAGTCACATGAAAAGATGCTCAATATCATCACTTGTCATCAGAGAAATGTAAATCAAAATTACAATGGGAAAAAAAAAACCTACAATGAGATGTCACTTCACATCTGTCAGAATAGCTAAAATCAACAACACAAGAAACAACAGGTGTTGGTGAGGATGTGAAGAAAAAGGAAGCCTCTTGCAGCACTATTGATGGGAAAGCAAACTGGTGTAGCCACAATGGAAAACAGTGTGGAGGTTCCTCAAGATATGATAGAATGGATATAGAGGGTTCTATATCCATTCTATCTCTCTCTCTCTCTCTCTCTCTCTCACATACACACACACACACATACACAGAGGAATATTATTCAGCCATAAAAAAGAATGAAATCTTGCCATTTGTAACAACACATATAGAGCTAGATAGTATAATGCTATGCAAAATAAGTCAGTCAGAAAAAGACAAATACCATACGATCTCACTCATATGTGGAATTTCATAAGCAAAACAAACCAGCAAAGGAAAAAAAAGAGAAAAACAAACCATGAAACAGACTCTCAACTATAGAGAACAGACTGATGGTTACCAGAGGGAAGGGGGCTAGGGGATGGTGAAATAGGTGATGGGGATTAAAGAGTACACTTATCATGATGAGATGAGATGAGATGAGATGAAATGAAATGAAGTGAAATGAAAAAGAGAATTGAATGGAAGTCTGCACAGGTCTTCACCCATGCCCAAATACATCATTCCGGAATCACTGGGTGCAAATTCCAAAACAGGACAGTCACAGATTCTCACCTCATTGGCTGCTGTGGGGGAAGGAAGAGAAGGGAAGGGGAAAGGAAGGGAAAGTGTAGGGAAGGGAAAGGAAGGGGAAGGGAAAGGAAGGGGAAGGGAAGGAGAAAAGAAAGAAAAGCAAGGAAGAAAGGGAGGCAGGAGGAAATAAAGTCAGTAAGTCAGTTGGGCATATTTCTGCAATAAAATGCAAATCCCTTAAAAGCAAGGAACAAGCCTTCTGCTCCTTTACTGTTCTCAGCCTCACCCCAGAAATGATGGCAATAAGTATTTACTGATTACTCGCTTGCCTAACATAATCCAGAGCAGTAGTTACAACTGATCACACCATCTTCAGGTTATCTTAATTCAGACTACATCGTGATGGAACCCAAAAGAGGCAGACTATCACCTCAAAGACAATGAATCCAGGGGCACCTGGGTGGCAGAGTCGGTTAAGCATCCAACTCTTGGTTTTGGCTCAGGTCACAATTTCACAGTTGCGAGACTGAACTCCATGGCTGGGCTCCACGCTCAGCACATGGTCTGCTTGAGATTCTCTCTCCCTCTCCTTCTACCCCTCCCCCATCGCTTTCAGTCTCTCTTCCCCCCCAACCCCCGCCAAAAATAAATAAATAAATATTTTACAGACAATCCTTTCTTGAGCTTAAAAAAAGTTTTCAAATTATTAATCTTTTCAAATTTATTTTAAGCTTATTGGGCTTTTATGTTCTGCTGGGTTGGATCTTTGTTTTAGGTTTTTATTGCAGTAGGGTTGTGCCTGCTTTAATGTTAGGAAGAAGCAAAAACACAGAAGATGGCAGAAAAGCAAAGCTCATTCTCCAAGAAGATAATACAATTTTTTGAATTCACAGTACTCATCTGCCCCTCCTTTATATGAAAGCATGAGAGAATTTTTCTGAAAATCAGCAAGAAATACATCAGGGCCCAAAGCATACTGAGCAATAGAGAATTAAAATTGGGGAAATCACTGAGAATTTTCCCTCTTTCTATTTGTGATAAAATGGAATGAGTGCTCGTAAGACCAATTTGGTCACACAGTGAATTTTGCTGAAAATATGCGAGTCCATACGAGGCAGTCAACCTAACAGTGCTATAATGGGGGTATGAGCTTAAGAGTTTAGAAAGTCGCATGAGCTGTGTCTTACAGGAGCAGTTTAAGTTGCCAGAGGACAAAGGGATGACAATCCAGGCCAAATGATCCCCCTTTCCCGCTCCCTAAAGCACCAAACCTGGCTTTCCTTCACTCCCCCTAACCCAATTAATAGCCACTTCACCAACCCAACTGTTCAGGCCGCAAAACCAGGAGTCGTCCTTGACTTCTCTCTTAGCCCCACTCCCCACTTCCTAAAAGTAACCACTTCTCACAGTGGCCTCCAATGCCACCTTAGTTCAAGCCATCATCATCTCTTGCCTAACGCATGATTAAAACCTCCTAACTCGTCTTCCAGGTGACACCCTTTACTTTTTTCCTCCCTTCACACTACACACAGCCTCAAAGTGATCTTTTAAAGAATGACAACCTGATGTTCTCACTCTCCTCCACAGGCTTCCCATTACAATCAGAATAAATCCAAATTCACGTTAGAGTTGCCCAGGGAGCTTTTCAAAAATGCTGATGCCTGATCCCACCACATAGATTCTAGGGTGTGGCCTGAGACAGCTAGGGCACTGCAAATCTGCAGGCAGGGCTAGGACCCTACCAATCATCCAGTCTCATCTCCCACCACTCCCCGCCTCATTCCCTGAACCCCAGACATAGCAGCCTCCTCCCCTTCTCTCACATGCTCAGCTCAGCCTTACAGCGTGGGCACTGCAGGGCTCCGTGTTGGGACCAACCTTCCCCTTGATCGTCACTTAGCTTTCAGTGCAAATGTCACTTCCCCAAGGAGGTCTTCCCACCCTTGGAGAACATCGCCTATCTCGGTGCATGGTATCCCCCACCTCATCACTAACGAAACTAGTAGAAAACAGCGAGTCATATGGAAAGTAGGGAGCCCCTCATACTCACCTGAGGGTGGTGCTCGATGGATGCCTGCTGAATTAATGAATAAGCTAACAAACCACCAAAGACATAGACCCTCAAATGTGAGTTCCTACTGAGGAGCCACCATCCTGTATTCGGGCTCTGGGGAGATACACTGTGAGTGGAGAGACAGTCAATGCCAGTGACTATGGGGTAGGGCAGAGTATATAAAGAGCCTAATAGCTCAGACATCCCATGTTCTAAAGACAGACAATAAGAATTGCTAATCTGGTTAATTTTTATACAAAACAAAAGCAAGAATTAGGAAAATTTCTCACAGCAAAGGAAAAATGCCTAAATGAAATAAACAATTTTCTAGATGTATTAGCCAAACTCCTAAAATTACAGCCTGATATTCAAGACCTTCTATTATAAGGCGGAAAGGTCCACTTTCCTGCCCTTACATACGCTGTCCCCTCTAGTCACACTAAGAAGGTTGACCCTTTTCCAGGCTCGCTTCATGCCTCTCATCCTACATACCTTCATCATCCTTCCTCCGGCTCTGGAAATTCCCTTCTCTCCAAATCTCCATTTGTCGAAACTCCAACCATTCTTCAAAGACCAGATAAAATATTATAATGTTTATAACACATTTCTTTTTTTTTTTTTTTTTTACAGATAGAGATCACAAGTAGGCAGAGAGGCAGGCAGAAGAGAGAGGAGGAAGCAGGCTCCCTGCTGAGCAGAGAGCCCGATGCGGGGCTCGATCCCAGGACCCTGGGACCATGACCTGAGCCGAAGGCAGAGGCTTTAACCCACTGAGCCACCCAGGAGCTCCTATAACACATTTCTTAATCAGTGAACTCCTCAATACTCCATTCTTTCCCCTATAGTATAGATTTTATTGTGATTTCCGAGCTTTCACTCTGGCTCCCTAAAATAGACTCTCCAAACATCAAACAGGTCGAAGTTTAAAACATAAAATCCCACCAAGTACTCCCTTACTGTGGCTTCCCACTGCACCTCCAACCCCAAATCCAGGCCCACTTCCCTCTTGGATCTCATCTTGGACATTCCTATCTTGCTTGCCACAGTTATCCTGACTCCTGCCAGTTCGGCAGAGTGGCCCACTCACCCCCTCAGGGTGCTTTTCCCTTTGTCTTTACTTCTCCTTCTGACCCGGACACTCTTCTCTTGGCACTCCCCAAGACTAGCTTCTTCTCATCCTTCAGATGTCTCCTCAATAGCCCTCTTCAAGGAGCCTTCCTAGCCTACCCTTCCCCAGAGAGGGAAGACAGCTTCCCCCTCTGCTGACACTGCAGAGTTTTTGTTCCCTTCATGGCCCTTTTTTTTACAACCTTCTCTGCCTCTTCATTAGCATATAAGCACCCAGGAGGTGGTGACCATACCTGCCTTGTCACCACTATTACATTGTCCCCTCAGTCCCTGACAGAATGCCTGGTGTATAGCCAGAACGTGCGTGCGTGTGTGTGTGTGTGTGTGTGTGTGTGTGTGAATGAATGAACAAATGAATGCCAAAAAAAAAAAAAAAAAAATCATGTCTAATTGTGAGCCTCCACAGGTAGATGAAGTCATTTTTCTCAAACCCACCACAGAACTTCGTCTTCTATCTCTCTAGTAGTCCTATTCTCATGGAGGACCTTGTATTACAGTTACTTGTGTGTGAATTTGTCATTGACCAAGTTAGATTCGTTCTTAATCATCTTTGTTTCCACCAGAGTACCATAGTAAGCTCAAAAAAGGATAGGGTTCCCTCGGTGGCTCAGTTGGTTGGATGACTGCCTTTAGCTCAGGTCATAATCCTGGAGTCCCAGGATCGAGTCCCGCATGGGACTTCTTGCTCTTTAGGGAGTCTGCTTAGAAGAAGGATAAAAGAAAAAAGGATCAGGAGAGAGGAAAGGAGGAAGGGAGAGAGAAAAAAAGGAGAGGGCAAAAGGGTAGGAAATCACAAGAAAGAGGTAAGAACAGAGGGAAGGAATCATAGGGAACAGAACATAACACACAGATCAGTAAGGTAATGGTTTTCTTCTGTCATTTTTTGGCCAACATTTCTGTATTTTTCCCTATCCTCTTTTCTATGTGCTTTTCATTTCAACTGAACATCCGCCCCACACCCTTGTGCTGATTTTACCTTGGAGCCCAGATGGACAAGTGATGACTATTCTCCACTTCTCCTGGGGCTGCGTCAGCCCAGTGTGTCTACATTAGCAGACCGACCCTGAAAGCCCAACAAGGACAGCTGGCACTCCTCGGCACCCAGGGGAGTAACTACCAAGCAGTCAGCTCTAGATGAAAGTTTATTTTGAAAAGAGTAGACGACCAATAATTTCCATTCCTGGAAATCAAATGAACAGTCTTTGTTGTTCTCTCATTCTCCTTTGGCCACTTTTTTCTATCTGCGTGGAGTTGAGCCGTGTGTTTTCCTGTACTTCCTGTTGCTTGTTTTTCTGGGATCAGACGGAGGGAGTGTGTCTATGAATACATCGTACCAAAGGGATTTTTCAGTCTGTTCATAAAAGAGAAAATTGTGGTTAACAAGTTCTTTCCTTGGCTATAGGAAAAGAGGTGGTAATAAAGCCAGCAGTGGGGCAAAGGAAAAGGAAGAATGAGATGAGGAAAGGCTCTCAGTGGGCAAAGTGCAAGCTAAGTTGGAAACAGAAATGATTTCAAAATAGTCAAATAGTATTCTCTGGTGACTAACATGAAGATGAAGAGCTTCAGAGAACAAAATAATGGAATCAGTTTTTCATCCAAAGAACCCAAGAGGAATTTTTTCCCTTTATCAAGTACCTAAGCAAAGAAATATAGAAGTGTATAAATTTCAGAAAAGCTAGGTAAAGGTTTTAATATTATTCATTCATCTATGCAAGTCTTTTTAACTGTAAAAGATTTGTTCTCTTCTTGTGCAACATTCCCCATTCCCTGTGCCCTCCCCCCACCTCCTCGGCAAGATTATATCAACAATTATTACTTCTTTGGTCTTTTTCCAGTCCAGTTACATCATGTGCAATAAAAGTAAACATACTTATAACATTTCATGTTGTGTAACACAATACAGTTCTCCATTCTGCTGGTCCTCAAAATTTAAAAAGTAACAAACACTGTATACTCCCACAAAATTAAATGCCCTGGTATTTCAAATTCTTAGTATAATGTTTCTTAGTCCTTGAATTCCCAGAAAGCTGTAAAGATAGCTCAGAAGAAACAAGGTACTATAAAAGCACAACAAATAATAACTACAAAATGATAAGAACTTAATCTGATTTCATAAGAGTTAGCTGTGAACAGTCCCAGCCTAAAGGTTCCATACTTTTTTTCTTATAATAAAATATTATCATAAAATTGGATTCTTGAAGTTAAACTACATAGTCCCAGGATCTTTGTGAAGCTTTTGAATATAAATTGATATAAAGTAGTATCACATCAAAATCTATCAAATCTAAAACTAATGAAAAATCATATAAATCACACTAACAACAAATCAAATAATTTGAATATGCCAAATGTAAAACCTTCAACTGTAACTAAAACTCTGAAACACTGAAATGATCTTATTTTATTTAAAGCTGCCACTGAGGCACCTGGGGCAACTGGGGCACCTGGGGCACCTCAACTCAGTCAGTTGAGCATCTGACTCTTGATTTCCTTGATTTAGGCTCAGGTCATGACCTCGGGTCCTGAGACAGAGATATGAATGGGGCTCTACACTCAGCAGGGAGTGTGCACCTGCTTCACTCCCTCTGTCCCTCCCCCCACTCAGGCAAGTGCTCTCTCTCAAATAAATAGGTCTTTAAAAAATAAATAAATAAAGCTGCCGTGAACTATAAAAGAACCACAGAAGTTTTAACTAAAAGAAATGAGTCAAATTATATGTCTTAGTATCCTATGAGAAATATTTAAGTTATTGATGTAGAGACTTATGTTTACTCCCTTAAAAACTGTGCGGTTTCTAGACAAGTCCCCACATTATCTTTGTTTGATAAGTTCTACAGTAAGAATTGCAAGGAGTAAAAAAAAAAAAACAAAAACTCATGTTCATTGCTAAAAACGTATGTTCTAATAAATCTTCAGAACCAAATTCTGGATTCTAATCTCAAACATCCAGATTGCTTGTCCACAGAGTAGGGACTGGTCTTCATTCTTTACTCGGTTTTGTACCTTTTGGAGCAAATCAACCATGGTAGTAACAGCAGTAATAGTAGCAATGAGGAGTAACTGATATACTTAATTCCTTAGCAAATACAAATGTAGGGTATGAACACACATTACTAAACTTGAATAAAAGAAGCAGTGTACCATATTACCTGCTCTAGCTCCAATATGTACTGGGTCCAACCACCCTTTGCTACCTGTACTACTTCTGCACCTGTCCAAGTGACCATCATCCCTCACTTGGACAACTGCCATGGCCTCTTGACTGGCCTCCCTGCTCCTTCCCAATCCTCAACAATCCACTTTTCCACTCCAAAGCCAAAGGAATCTTTCAAAACTATCTACTAGAACATGACACTCCCTTGCACATTTTCTCTTCCCGAATTCTTCCTCCTCCTATACTTCTTTTCCTACAGGAACAGATTGGATGAACAACATTCTATGGTTGTTTTCTCCTTTTCAAGCTCTGATGAGAAGGGGCTAAGAAAATTAGTCCCCCAAATTAGTGCATTCTTTGTAATGATATCTTACTACTTTCAAATTTTGGAACAAAAAAATTGCAAGAGTCATGAACACCTCACTTATCCAGAAGCCACATGTCTGATGAGCCCAACTTTCTAAAATATTACTGAGAAGAACAGAGGTTACAGAAATAGGGAAGGAGGCTCACAGATAACACAAAATCCCTACATTAAAATACCTGCATGTTTTAGACAAACCTAATATTCCCGATCATCCACTTTCCTACATATAATCCAAGAGAATATATTGTTGGGGACTAAAGCTCTTGAGGCAGGCATGTGGCAATATCAGAAAGGAACACTAATAGCCTGCCAGAGAGGAGGCGACAGCAAAACTATGAAAAATAGGCATGAGAATTAGAAACAACAACAACTGTATATGGTACTTGGTGTCATGGGAAAAGTCCACCTGGAGTAGACCCTAAGTTTATCACTATATCACAGTACCATGTTTCCAAACTGATCCTGAAGTAACGGGAAAACATTAGATGGTATTCCAAATACTTCATTACGAAGATGGGGAAATGAACAACATGTTTTAGTAAATTTTCCAACAAAACAGTTGCAATAGTTTTAAGTGATGGTGCTTTAAGGTTACAATTCATTTAACCCCTATACGAAAAATTCATTCTTCCATGATAGTGGTAATAAAGCCAACAAAATTATTGATTGGCAAAGAAATTAATCTTGTTTAAGTTGAGGGTTGTTTTGGTCAGTGGTGTGTTCCTCTCAAGAGAGTGCTCAAGGCTTCCCCCGCTGCAGGTGTGCTGGAGCAGGGAGGCATCCCAGGACGGATGAAGGCAGGGAGGCCATGTGTTCTCACCACTTGGAAGTTCCCTGGATCCCTAACAAGCTAAGAGGTTATGGTTATATGCCCGTCTGGCACGTTTCTATCAGCTTCCCCTTGCCGCCCCCCGTTTGACCCACTTCCTCTTTGGACTGCTCCTCCCTGTCTTACTCCTGGATACAAAGGCTCCCTACTCCTTGGAAAGACTTTGCCCTTCTTCATTCAAAAATATTTATTAACCATCTGTCACAGATCAGGCCTTGTTTCAGATACTGGAGATGCAGCAGTGGCGTAGAAATGCCCTGAAACAGACAGCTGTTGCCAGCTCTGCCCGAGGCCTTCACTGTCATGCAGGTTACAGAATGAAATTAGGACACAGGTGAGGGGCCTTCCAAATCAGGAGATAAAAGCCTGCACAGAGGAAATGCCAGACTGTATCTGTTCACCATCAGATAGAGCCCTTGTCCTAACTAGTTAGAGCGTATCTTTCACCCAAGGTATGCAAAAGCTGCAACCCTTAGTACAAGTCTATGTCCAAATGCCTCATGTCTGCTAACCCACTAAATCCACAGGGGACTCTGCCTCTCACGGTTAAACACACAGAGTTAGTTTGACTGCTCTTTTTGTCCTTAAGACTCAACAGAAGATATGGTCTCAGTAGTTGGCAAAACAAGATACCAAAATTCCTCAATGGTCACTATCACAACGTAAAATCCCTGGCTTTAATACTAACATGGCTGACATCCTTAGCAGGCCTAAAATAAAAAGAAAGGCCTTAAAGTGAACCCGGAAAACCTCTCTGCATTATTAGTTAACTAGACAGTCACCATCTCCAGTCCTTAATGCTAACTATACTTTGGAATGCCACCTGGAAACCTTCAGCAAATGCCCTGCTTCACCCCCTTTGGATAAAACTTCTAAGTTCAGTCTGTACAGAAGATTAATAACTATGGCTTTTATGCAAATACAAAATTATTCTGTTATCAGTAGAAACTGAGAACAGCAATGCAACATGGGTATACTTTAAAAAATAACTTTTTTGTTAATTTGTGATTTTTTTTTAGATTTCAAAATGTTAAGTTTTTAAAAGTTTAAAAGTTTTTAAAAACTGCTTTAAAATATATTCATCTTTTTGTGATAGCCAGCCTACAAAATGACCCACTAATTCTTGCTTCCCAGCTCACACCGGTGTGTAACCCTCTCACCTGACCCCACTAGGGGTGAACTTCATAACCAATAAGATATTCCTGAAATGACAGAGGAGTGTGACTTCCAAGACTAAGTCATAAAAGATATTCTGGCTTCCACCTTGCTCTGTGAGACTGCTTGCTCTAGGGGAAGCTGGCCTCCATCCTGAAGCTCATAAAGGAGCTCAGATGGGAGGGAAGGGAGACCTGCCAACACCCAACCCCATGTGAGGCGCTATGTCAGTCTCAGTCTATTGACAGTGATGGTGTGGGCAAGGAAGGCATCCCCTAGGCCCAATTACTTGTGGCAAGCCCCAGCATTTCCCTGATCGAAGCCAGTGTCCTTGTGGTTCTTATGACTGCAGGACACAACTTCAGCAAACCATCGGGGAACTTCAAAGAGTAAGATTTTTACTCACAAACCCCGGAGGATGTGCGGGATGCCCGATGGCCACACACCAAGGTAGGTCGGAGGTAGACAGAGAGAGGAGGGAAGGAAGAACCTGAGGCTCTGCCTTTATTAGGGTCTAAGGGTTGAGGCCTAGAGTTTCATGGGTCCTCTCTTCACTGGCAAATTTAAAGTATTAAGGCATGAAAAGGGAGAAGCAGGGCCACGCAAGTGGTCAGTTATCTAGGTTACCAGGGTCTTTCTAAAAGGGGAACTTCATGGGTCGGGGTAGCCTGGTTCCTTATAGTTTTGCTAGTAGCTGTGTTATGCAGCGAGAAGTATGCTGATTCAAGAAGGGTTTCTTTGAAGTAAATGGCGTCAGCAATGAAAAGCTTAATGCCAGGCACTTAGATTTACAATCAAAACGTCTAATGCAAGGCATTTATGCTACAGGAACACCGCCTGTTCAAAGTGTATTCTCCGCTCCATGCCAGCCTTCAGATCACTCCAGTCCCAGCTGACATCTTGAGATGTCATGAGAGATCCCAAGCCAGAGCTACTTAGCCACGGCACTTCCAAATCTCTGACCAGAAGAAAATGTGGGAGATAATAAATGCTTACTGTTATAAGCAGCTAGGTTTGAGGGTAATTTGTTGTGCAGCAATAGATAGCTAATATAAAACTTCATACTGTTAAATTGCTAACTGCCTTTTAGAAAGACCCTGGTAACCATTTAATGTTCACTATCAATCCATCCAGATCCAGCTACTACATACATCTGCATAAACAATACATAGATACCCACAGTCACTAGCATGAACTCGAAAGTCAGACCAACTGGCTTCAGAGGTATACTCCACATTGTGTGATCTGAGACAAGTTACTCATCTGTGCAGTCCTGTAAAATGGAGATAATGACAGCACCTGTCTCATAAGACTGTTGTGAGAACTGAGTAATCCTAGGAAAGAACAATGTCTGGAATGTAAGAAGCGCTCAATGATTCTAGCTACTTTGATGTGTGAATAAGTAAATGAGATAATTCTTTTTAAAAGAATAAAAAATCACAGTAAAATGAATTGGGAAAACACATTCATTCAGCTGTTGATTCTTTTTGTGGCTTCGGCAACATGTAGGAAAGTGAAAAAAAGAAGCTGAGAGACCAAACAGGCAGACAAGATTCAGGTCAATAAGCCTTATCCACATCTAACCACGGTAAAGTAGTGTGACCATATAGTTTACCATAAAAACAGAGATACCTCTGAAAAGGAGCCTTACTGAGAATTATGTTGAGTAAATGGGCCTAAAACAGCACGGTCCCTAGGAAAGTAGGTATATAAACATCCTTAAGTGACTACAGTATGGGGGAAAAAAAACTGTTGAAGATGACAATAAAGCTCTTGAAAAAAGATTCAAATTCCTGAGCTATCCTGAGAGGAGCAGTCAAAATTAAGTCTGTAGAGTCAAGGGGCACTTGGGTGGCTCTGTTAAGTGTCTGCCTTCGGCTCAGATCATGATCCTGGAGTTCTGAGACTGAGCCCTACATTGGGCAACCTGCTCGGTAGAGAGCCTGCTTCTTCCTCTGCCCCTCACCCTGCTCATGCTCTCTCCCTATCTCCCTCTCCTTCAATCTCTCAAATCATTTTTTTTTAAAAAGTTAAAAAAAAAAAAAAAAGAAAAAGGATTCAAGTGTGTAAAGCATTATACTAGAACCTTGACTGAGATCAGTTGTAGGATTCCTTTGCACAGTGATGGAGAATTAACAATTACCAAAAAGAGAGTTAATAATTTACCAAAAGATACCAAATGAACATGGTATTTCCTTAGTTTTTCTCTTCCTGTGTCATCCGTTCAAATAAAGAGTCAAGCGGGCACCCCACATACTAATGTAGGTTTCAGTTAGTAGCGACTTTTAACTGAACTTATTTAGATGAAGAGGCTATGAAAACAGCATCAGCTGGTGACAGCCCGCCCTCATGGGAGGCAAAGAACCTTTGAGGAAAGAAATCCCAAGCAGTGCTGAACTTCCAGATGCAACTGGTGAGATTTTAGTGACTTCTGTGCTTTTGGTCTAGTAATTCTTTATGGTAAACAACTCAGAATCCACTTTTTCCTATAATTATGTTCATGCCCTTTTTTTTTTTTTTTTTTTTTTGGAAGCAGGGGGAAAAATAAGCAAGACTGTATTTGTGGAAAGACTCTCAAGTTTACTTAGTTATTTCTTTTGCTATCATACAAGAAAGAGCACAGTAAATGCAGGTCCAGTCCCACGTCAATTCAATGAGAGCTTTCCCTGAGACCGGCTAAAATTCATGATGATTATTTACACTGAACTTGTACAGGGGCAGATACCCTCAGAGAACCTCCTAAAATACAGCTCTACCATAAGCAAAAATTTTACCTACGTATCACACCATAATTCCCCTTACTGTGACATCTATGATGTTTCCATTCAGAAGTTACATGGTAGCATATGATTAGGTAATTTGGATAATGATGTATACACTAAGGTCTAAGGACTTTACTGAATACAAATATAAAAATACGATTTTTAAAAGGCTAAAAATATAATTCACATACATATATATACTGAGCACATGTCAGAGACTTATGCAACTCATTAATAAGGAAAACAGCAAGGTGGAAAAGAAATGGTTTTAGTGAATTAAAAAAATATATTTGATCGGCATTGCTAAATTACATACAAAACCAGTTAATGTGCTATAAGGGTAATAAAACATAAACCTTGGGGTTATCTCTTCTACCTGAGAGAAATCATTTGTATCGTAACAATTTTCTATAAGTTAACTTCTAACTTTAATAGCATCTGAGGACTAATTAAAAGCAGATATAGTAGGTAAAACAAAGTTACACTCTCCAGACAATCAGATCACCCTTAGGGCTTATCACACAATGCTCTAGTGTGACCTTAAAGGTCAGACCTTTGTCTTGTTATTCTATCACCAAGTTTCAGAATATTTTTCTTCACCTGAATAAAATCCTGATTCAGTTGTCCATCATGATGACAACTATACTTTTCTCCCTGAAAAACACACTTTTAATTAAGTGTGTTAATTAACCAAAACAGAGGCTAGATCTGAGCTTCAGGTGTCAAATTTACTCCCCAAAATCCCTTTCCACATTGTACTTACCTCCCATTATTAGGGTCCTATGCCAAACAATGATGTTCGGTCATGCAGTGGACTTGCTGAGACAACAGTCTGCTTAAGGGCATAAACATGACAGCCTTCTTCATGCTCATCACAAAAGCCCCGCAGATTGCTGCTTAGTCATTCACGTAACAAAACTTTACTGAGTGCCTACTATGTACAAAGAGCTAATTAGGTCTCTTATGCAAAACCAAATTCTATAAAGGAAATCAGTACAGCCAAGAAATAAAGCCCCAAAGGTCCTGAAAGAAACGGACAAACAGAAAAATCTATCACAACTGTAAAACCAAGGAAGGAGAAGAGGAAGGAGGAGAAGAGAAAGCATGCCAATGCTGGCAGCAAAGAATGGGTGTACTGGAGGAGAAACAGACAACATCCAGAGCTGGAAGCAAAAAGCAGGTAACAGAAGAGTTGCTCAATATTACAGAATTGGCTGCTCATGCATTCTTTCACCAAAAAAAAATTTAATGATCATTGTTAATTGGATTTGAAGAGAAAATCTAAAAAAATACAGAGGGACACACAGCTTCAAATTATTTACATTTGAGTTAAAAACAAAGGAAATACTGAATATTACAATATTACCAAAAGAACCTAACACCTTGCCAGTTTTTAATATTACATGATGTCCACTTGAGAGGCAGAGTGGACTCATGCAAACCATGCCCCTTCCCGGCTTAAAAACCTTCGGAGTCTCCTGTTCTTACGAAATCCATACTTCTGTTCGAGTTTTCAAGGCTCAGCAAGGTCTGGTCCCAGCATGTCTTTCCCTCCATCCCTGATCCTGTCTCCCTTGGTCATGAAACTCCAACATGGCTTCTGAAGGTCTAGGAAAACACCAAGCTCCTCCCAATCTTAGGTCCTTCAAACTTGATGGCCTCTACTAGGATTCTCCTGACATGGCTAACTGCCCATCCTTCAAAATCCAACTTCAGTATCACCTCCTCAGGGAGATCTTCCCTGACCACCCCACCTCAAGGAGCCCTCACCCACCCACCTACCCATCTACATCTCATTATGTTCTAACTTAGTATCTTCATTTGTTTCCATGACAGCAGGGATCTTGTCTACATTTAACCATTATATCCACAGAACAGTACCTAACATATACTAAACATTTAGTATTATTGAAAGAATACATGTAGTCAATATGAAGAACTAGAGTACCACCAAACAGGGCCCAAGTCAAAGCCCTAGAATAGCAATGCAACTTCTTGTGGCTTCTTGGAAGTCCTACTCTGACTCCTACTAGGCCCTGGCCCACGAGACAGTATCAGACCTCGTGGCTGCAAACAGCTTTGGGCAAGCCCTGAAGACATCTGGTTCTAACCTAAATCTCAGAAAAGCTTGCAGAATATTCTCTCCTCCAAAAGCTTCCAAGTCTAAAGGTCTACCAAGCCAAGATCAGGCTCTAAAGAGGGACAGGATACCCTGGTCGGCCCAGATACAAATGCCCACACTTTAGAGCCTTCATGCCCTTGCAAACACTTCTCCACAGCAGCTGCCACGCTCATCCCCTGAGAAGCCTCATTGCCCCCTGCTTCTAGATACACTGTTTCTCCACCTGGGTCCTGGTTCCCTGTACCTCAGCCAGTTTTGGGGGCCGAGGGTGGTAGGAGAGGGGACAACAATGCTGACAGAAACTACTATTTATTAAACACCCATTCTGTGTGAGGCACTTTCATAATAACATCACACTGACCTCAGAATCTAAAATCTTCTCAACCACCCTAGGAAGCAGATGGGATTTCTTTTTTTTCCATTTTACAAGTTGCATAAACCACCTAAGATCACACAACTAGAGGGTAGCAGAGGCAAGATCTAAACCCAGGTTTAACTACCTTGAAAAGCTGTATTATTTCTGGCATCATCTGTTGTCTTTACTGGCAGTCGTGGGGAAAGAATAGTAGAGGGGAGGGAAAATGCCATCCTGACAGCACTGCCTTGCTCGCCACCCCCAACATTAAGAGGAAAGAAAAATTGGGGGGAGGGGTGAGGAGTAGAGAAATGAGTAAGAGAAGACAAAGAAAATCCCCCACCCTGCTCTCCCCACTCTCCCTGAAGCTTCTTACCAGCGCCCCACCCCACCGCTGGCCTTGCACCTTCACCAGCACCTGCCTGACAGGAGCTTCCCCTGGGATACAGGAGACAGCACTTCTGCTCGGACTCCAGCATCACGGTAACTCCTAATGCAGGGTCACCACAGAGTGATGGCTTCCTGGCTTCCTTAATTGGAATTCAACACATTTTTCCATAAAGTTACATTACATTGTGGTGAGGGCTTATAATACCAGTGGCCTTTTTATTAAAAAAGAAGAAGAAAGAAAGGAAAATAATAATAGAAATCTACTAATCGGAAATCCAAAACGCTCTGAAAACCGTAAGTTTTTTCATAACTCATTTGGCAGCAAAACCTGACCTCACCTGAACTCATTTGGCCTGAATTTATTTCGCAACAGATCCTGAATTGAACTGACATGAGGTTATTTATAGTTTTTATTTATTCCACTGAGTGTGAATATTCATCATTTATATGGCAAAAGTATTAATATGCTTGATTATAGGCTCATGCTGCAGACCACACTGCAGTGCTATGTAATAACTGCTATGTGCACAATATGATCTTTCAAAAAAAAAAAATCCAGGGTCAGCAAAATCCAGCCTCAAAGGTTTTGAACACAGAATTGCAGACCTGTATTTACTCAGATTTAACCTCTTTGAACCTTGGGTTCATCGCAAGTCTGAAATTAGGTCATGGACAACATCATTTCTTTAGGAAAATATATTCTTAATTTCAAACAAGCAACTTAAAAATGAACTTTTGGGACACCACTAATTCATGGGTTGGAAACTATATAAAAATATACAATAAAGAAAAATTCGTCATGATAAAAGGTTTCCATCCTGCAAAAAAAGATCAAATTCGGTTTCCCAATCCCACACAATCTTCAAGGAAGTCTTCAGCTTCCAAAAAATATGGCCAATCTTCTCGAACCTCTCTGTGCACTGAGGAGAGTGTTGGGAATATTAGATCGTGGACCAAAGAAAAGAGAGGTAATAGTAGAAATCCTGCTAACTGCTTCCATCCTGTCATTCTGTTCACTTATATTTCTGCCAAAATTATGTTTTTATGGTTTTTATTGACATTCAAAGTTTACCTTTCCAGCAGAAGGAAAGCATCAAATGCCCTTTCAACACAAGATATGTTCAAAGCAAAATTCCAATCTTATAATCATCTTATGAATGTGATGAATCCTGTAGCTACCACTTTGTTTGGTAGAAAAACCACAGCCAAATTTATAGCCTAGTTCTAGAGCCTGTATAGTATTTTATGCTCTATGTTCTTTGTACTAACCCTACCCACACCAGCCTTGTTGTATTTCTCCCATTTTCCTTTGGCCCAAT
This sequence comes from Lontra canadensis, assembly GCF_010015895.1. NCBI lineage: Eukaryota > Metazoa > Chordata > Mammalia > Carnivora > Mustelidae > Lontra > Lontra canadensis. Next base: position 8,532,715 of record NW_022631046.1, on the reverse strand, counting down.
TTCTCCATCTATTTATTTTATGTGGTGGTGGTAGTAGTGGAGGCAGTCGGGTGTGTTTGTATGTGTAAATTTCCCCCAAATCTCCTTTTAATAAGGTGGAGTTTAGATAAAAAGATAAGTAATTGTATACTTAATAATGTCCTGGCATGGATCCATTCACTCCCCACCGTAGAGGCTTCAGTAATAACAGAACTCTAAATCATTCTACTTGATTAACTGCACAAATACTGATGCCAAAATGTCCATGGCATCTTCCATTATATGAAAATAATCATAAATTAGGAAAAGCAAAAACAGCATCTCAGCAATGTTGCATGTTTCAAAAATACACAGTCACCCAAGGTACGTGGTTAAGATTTGACCATCGCTTTACCCCAAAGGAGGGGGAGGCATGAGTTTCAAGACTCAGCATTCGTGTATCTCTCTACTCCATACCCCCAGACCACAGTTACTTCCCACAGCACCACATCTGAGCCTGAGAATATGAAATCCCCACTGCTGGAGTCACTGGAAGACAATGGAGCTATTGAAAGATGGGGGAAGTCCTAAAGAGTATTCATAAAACCCCTAACAGCTGAACACTTTCTGTTCTATGGCTGCATCTGGTGATCAACCTTTTATTTTCTTTTCAGTGGTTCAGTTTTTCCGTGAATAATACATACTTCTGAAGAGCTGTCTAGTTAAAAAAATTTCTGAAGGGAAAAATTAGAATTTAAGTAACAAATAGTAATCAAGATTCATAAATCGTAAATCAGGATATATAACGTAAGCCTGCCCTCCCCAGGCCCAAACTGTAACCATGAAGCTCTACAAGAAGTGAAAAGGGGTTTATATGGACCCTACGAACAGAAGTCCCATAGTCTAGCGCATCTCAGGTATGAGTAACGGGCAGCGAGGTCACGGGACCTAGTTTCTTATCCAAAACTGGATTCTGACAGAATTCTATTTGAATAGATCATAAACTCGGGCACCTGGGTGGCTCAGTGGGTTGGATGTCTGCCTTGGGCTCAGGTCCTGATCCCAGGATCCTGGGATCAAGTCCCATATCCGGCTCCCTGCTCAGCGAGGCATCTGCTTCTCCCTCTAGCTCTCCCCCTGCTCATGATCTCTCTCTCCCTCTCTTTATGCGTTCTCTCTCTCTCAAATAAATAAAATCTTTAATACACAAAACAAAACAAAAACTCTCCCTAGCTGAAATCAGACTGCAGAAATTATTCTTTTTAAAATGTAGTGATCAACTATATAATATTAGTAGAATAAACTGAAATTTATCTGATACTACACAAGATGATGCCAAAACCAAAATTAAACAAGAAGATTGGGGAAGATTTTGCAACATTAAGAGTCTGAGTTTAAAAAAAAAAAAATTATAGGTGAATGTTTCATTAAACCCCTAAAAATTCTTAAGCAATAGTTCATATTTGTCGGCCTTTTTAAATTTTAATTTTACCTTGCAAAATTCTGAGCCATAAGATGCTTAAAGTCTCTTTAGAACAATAGATTATGATTACTAGCGTCACAGGAACGCTGTGCCTAGATGGGTGTGCTCAGCTGAATTCAAAAGATGTCCCCCAAGATTCCCATCCCCCAATGATTCAATCAAGCACTAAATGAGGTGCTGCTGGGAAGGGGCTTTGCTGTGTAATTAAGTTACTAATCAGTTGATTTTACAGACATTATCCTGAATTATTTTAATTACATTGAGAATTCGATTTAATATAAGGAATAATATTCTCATAATTAGAGCTCTCCAGCTACTAATGGACTGCCTCAAAAAGCAGTCAGAAATGTTATAAGATTCTTACAATTCCATAAAAAAAAAAAATTGGCCTGAATGACCTCTACATTCCAAATCCAAAATTCTGTGATTCCATCCACTTGGTAACAGAGTTACACAGACTGCCCGCTACAATGCTGGCTTCACCAGAGGGCCGGTTAAGATGATGAGGGAGCAGGAGGCTGGCTGAGGACAAAGCAAAAGCTGGCACCTTGCATCCCCTCTCCACCTGCTACCCTAGGTAATGTGTGTGACATTCCTCAGGCACCCCTGACTGCCATAAACCAGAAACAAATAGTTAACTTGCAGAGATCACAATCCTGCAAGACAAGAGTCTCCCTTGGTTTACAAATGTCCTAGAGATTTACAACAAATAAGTTATCTTAACAATAGCACAATTTCCAGAGGCAAATAACTCAGTTCCTCAAGCCCTAAATAAAGTTAAATTTCTTAAACCCAAATCTCACTAACAAGGACATTTGATAGGAGAAATGTGAAACTTTATCTCTAGATCTCCAAGATAGTGTCAAGAATCATTCCCAAGCTTATGGCCCACTGATACACATTTAAAGGGTCTCACAAGAAGATTTTTACTATTAGTAATAAATAACCTTTCTCCCAACAATAGCTAGCCCCTCAAGGTCCTGGAGACCTTGCTCCCAAAATTCCTTAGAGACCAACATCATCCCCTTTGTTCTCACCTACCCAACTCCTGTGTATATTATCAGCCACTCCTCAGGATAACAGGGCAGCAGCTCTTCCTGCCCACGGGTCCTGTCCCCGTACTTTAATAAACCACCATTTTGCACCAAAGATGTCTCAAGAATTATTTCTTGGTCATTGGCTCCGGACCTCAGCCCACCGAGCCTCACCTGTGTTCTAGAACTTCATCAAAGGCACTAGTGCTCTATAGAACAGGGCACGTGAACTCATTTAACTTTAACAAGAAAACAGACACGGCCATTCTCACAACATCAATTATTAGCATTCTGAGTGTCTAAACAGGAGTAACACAGGAGTACACAAAAATGAAACTATTTTAAAGGGCAGCCTTCTGTTTTTGATTGTGCAGAGTTCCTCTTCAAAAGTGAAGTCTGGAACTTCTGGTTCTGAAGTGGAAGATGAGAAGGGGACAGAGACCCGGTGATCCTGCCCTCATGAGAAGGGACCCAGAACAAAACGTGTTCCTGTTCCCAAGGTCCCCGAACACCTACTAGGACAGTCTGCCTCTTCAAAACGGAATCTGCGGAGCCTGCTCATCGCACCACAGCAAGAAGCTCCCCAGCAACCCGTGATCGCTCATTTACTGAAGATGGGCAGCGGGCTGCTGTAAGGAATGCCAATTTCCCCTGTATTCGCTTTCCCAAACACAAAGCCAAGTGTTTCTGCAAGGTTCACATTACACTCAGGTTCGTGTTAGGTTTGGTATGTTTCCTTGAGATTGGCTGAGTTTCCCCGGTTTTGGTGGGGTGAGGACAAGCCAATCATTTCCTATTTACCTTTCACTAAGACCAAATTGGACAAATGCAAATAAACATGGCTTTCCAGTATCCCTCTGTCACTCCTGGCACTGCCTTTGCGTAATATGCTGAGAACGAGGAGAAACGACTCAGTCACCCGGAGATCACACCCCGTGCGCCCTTGGGGTGGCGGGGTGACTAGCCGCCTCCCAGACAAGGCTACACTGGACCGGCAAGCACCCGAGCCAGACTCTCCGCTTGTCTGTTCACACAGCGCCACCGCACTCACCAGTTCCTAGAGAAGGCATTCTGAGAAAAAAGAAAGAGACCAGTTCCCCAGAAACATTAAATTAACACAAGGGATCTGGAAACGAAACAGCAGATGCCTGAAAGCCTTCCCCTTGACTGTTTCCTGCCTTCTTGGAAAATCTTTGCATTAAAATAGATTGGATTACCCGGCAGAGCCCAAAGCTGCCCGAGAGAACTTCGTTTTGGGTTAACAGGAAAACAAAGTTTGCCGACTTCTGAAAAGCTTTTTCTTTCCGAGGTGGTTTGAATATCGCCTTTGGGTTGTTGATATCAGCTAGGACCTGAAGCTGAGGGGTTTTGCATCACAATAGAGAACTTCCCACAACACTGCCTTGCAAATCAGATAACCAAAAATCGGGGCTTGCAGAGTAGAAAGGTGGAGTGTAGAATGAGTAATGTGAGTTCAGAATCGGAGATTCCTGTCTCTGCAAAGAGCCTAGAAAGGGTACAGTCCAGCCCCTTCTTTTACAAATAAGTAAAATGTTTGATTTCTAAGCCTATTTACTTCAACCACAGCTAGAGGCAAACAGAAGAGCAAAACTATGTAACAGCATTTTCAGAGAGTCAAAAACAGAAGCAAAAAGGCTTAGGAGTAATATTACATCAGCCTCCTCATTTTAAACCCCAGGCACTAACCTCCATCAACACGATCTGCAAATCAATCTCATCCTCTAGAATGTGTAAATTCAAACCAAGATTAATAACTACACACCTTGAGAAGAGTGGGCCTTCAGGACAGAATGGAGTCCACCTCCAAACCACCTTTACTTTCATATTTAAACATTTTTGACAGCTGAGGGTAAGATCCAAGGCCTCCTGTGAGATACTTTAGTTATGGAGAAAATAAGGTTTTTATTGTCATAGCACCGTCTTTGACATTTTAACTTTTTTTCTTGATAACCTTTAAGGAAAGACTCATAATCTTTAGCCACTATTTTACATGGGTCTTGCTTTCTAGTAAAAAGAGTTAACCTGTGCAGTCCTGAAAGGATTCTATGCTTATCCCAAACTTGGGAGGATGTGATGGGGGAGAAGTGTATTACAAGATACTCTCAACAAATATAAAATTAAATATCTTGGCCTAAGCAAGAAAGCAACAAAACTCATTTGAAAGCAAGGCAGTTGGACAAAATCATTTCATCTGTAACAAGGCAAGTATACCACTCCATGAGAACAGCAGCTCAAAGTATTTCTGTTTTAACAACTCACAGGGGATACACAGAGTCTATCTTTTCTCCCCAATGGATGAAAAAATAAGAGGCAATTTTATAGTAACTTCAGTGCTTTCTAACTTAATGGTTGGACTTATGGAAAAGCAAGTAAAATTTTTAAATGTTTATAAGAAAGCAAAGGAAAATACTGCAAAAATTATGTAGCTGGCAGGCCACGGAGAAAGCCAGAATCCTTTGCAGGAGTCACCAAACTACCGAGCTGCTTTAAAACTGAAAGTCAACTCAAGCAGCTTTTAACAGGTATTAAGTATTTTGCACAACAAAATTATCATGTGTACATATTTTTTTTAATATCACAAATATACTTATTTCTAACTATTAGGAAAAAGCTACAGGTATACAAAAATAACTAAACTGCCTGTGACAAGAGTAAATAACTTGCCACGCAATGCTATTAGCCAACACTGGCTTTAAAAAAGAAGACCAGAGAACTTCAAACTGATTCTAATTGATCTAGGGTGACTCCTGTGTTTTCTAGGTAGATATTGCTGTTAAGACTATAGCTTTCACAGAAATATATTCCATTCTATCTAATTTTCATGTATCAATCACAGCAACACTAAAATAGAAATGACTGCAAACAAAAATGAATTGACCAGGCTTCTTTTAAAAAATGTTTTATTGTTTAAAATAAAACCCTTGGCAAGTGCATTAGGGAAGGTTAGCAAATCTTAAAATCCCCCTCCAAAATTTTTTTTGAAAAAAAAAAAAAAAAAAAACAATCTTCATGCCATAGAAAAACTATGGATAGCTTATAACCCTCAGAATTCCTTCCACACAGCTAATGGGTCTCTCATTTCTGGTATTTCTTCACATTTAAGTGAAATGTTAAAAGGAGAAATATTTGGATGTTGATAAAAAAGTTATTCTATTCATCCTCTTTCTCTATCTAATTTCAGCTCAACCAAGATAAAAATCTAGTAAGCACCTGGTCTGCTTCAGTAATTTTCCCCCTATTTTAAAAATCACTACTAAACATAAGAGGTTATTATAGTTAAAACTCTAAATCCAAATGTCATATGCTTTATTATAAAAATGTGCACAGTATTAGTTAAATATACTTTTCTTTCTACATATTTTTGTATCTTTGGCCAAACTCTCCAAGTGAAGTTTTAGTTTACAATTTGTATTCTAAAATAAAAATGTTTCTATTTTATGCTATAAAAATCCGTAAACTTTCTCTAAAGTCGGATGTTTCAAAATAAATGGTTCAAGTATTTTAATGAAAGCCCTCTTGTAATTAAAGGCGGCGAGTGGTAATGAGGAAGAAAATTGAAGGCATATTTATAATAAATCAAAAACAGAGTTGCAATTAGTAGCTTCCATATTATTAATGTTCATCTAGAAAATGCTGGTCTTTGCATTTAAATTGAAAGTATAACCTCATTTTTTTTCTTAATATATGAAAAATAATTTTTCTGTTTTTTTTCTATTTTTAAGATGAGAATGACTACTTTAAAAATAGAAAACAACTTCCAGGATCTTTCCCTTTCTCCATTTCAAAACTACAAGTTATTCTTATTTATCTTTCTGAACTCTTGAAATTCACAGACCTTGTCACAGCTCTGAGAATCAAGATAAGTGAAACCACCAACAGTAGGAGACAGCCTTGATGCTTTTGATTATATTTTCCTAGAAAGATTTATATGATATTGATATTTAATCTTAACAATTTTTAAAGAAATCTTTCAATGCCAATAAAAATTAGATTTATTTTTACCATCAACATACCCTATAAAAACAGGATAATTTATTAAAACCTAAATAACACATTGTATTTGATTTTAAATAATATATTATATACTTTCAATATTTATGTTCTGTTAAGATTAGTGGGTACCAACCTCAAAACTGTTGGAAACGGGCAGAGTACACATTTTTTTTAAAGAAGAGGCTTCATTAACCACGGCTCAAAACCTTCACATTTGGCTATAGAAGAAAGATGGAAAGAGAGTATGGGCAGCCTGGTTCTTCCTCAGGGAAGCTCCCCACCTCACGGCACCCACTGGGTCCTGACCATTGTCAATGTCAGAATACTCAGTTCAAGTGTCTCTACAATCACATATCTGTCTGTTTTACTGTGAGGAGAAGGGAAGAAACAAAGAGTATAAAATTCTTCCAACTCCCTGTATTCTTTCAAAATCAAGTAATTAGTAGGATTAAAAAAGAAACCACTGTAACCTAAATGATTTCCCCTTAAGACACATTTTAAGGTCAACAAGAGCACACATTTTTTTTTCTTTTTGCTCCCCTTTTTTCTTTTCTAAAGTCAGACTCTCTGACTTATTAATGATTTTTATTCTGTTTAAATCTAGTCCCTGTTTTCTTACATGATTTTTCTGGAGAGAAATAAGATTTCCATTGTTAATGAAGATAAAACAGGAGGCTGACACTTTACGCTCAAAAAAGAATAGCCAAAGGTTACACTGATGTCACCTTTAGTTTTTGCTGAGGGCTGGTGGGGTTTTGGTGGGGGTTGGGGGGCAGGTGTGAAGAACTGGGTGTGTTTTCTTAGTGGAGAGAGGATTTTCACTTCACGTAGGTGCTATCCTGGTTCTAAGGAGGGGGCCAGCTCTGCCACTTCTTCTGGGTAGACCTCATAACAGAGTTGAGCAGACTCTATTCTCTAGAAAGGCTGAAGCTGGCAACTGCTTCTCATGGAAGATTCCACAAAAGGCTAAATTAGGATGAGATCGTCAACAGGCTTTAAAAAGGCAGAGTTCCAGGCTCCATCCCTGAGGCCAACGGGCCTCCTTCAGGTCCTTGTCCCCACAGTCTGACACTTTTGGCCTCTCCTCTCTCCTCCAGCTTCCCACCCCATCCTTCTGCCAGCCCTTCCTTTTTCCTCTAACCCTGCAAAAAATGAGCCGCGCTGTTGTTTTGCTCCAACTGACAAAACAGCTAAGAACACCAGAAGAACATGACTGCCCTTTTCAAAATGGGACACATGATCACCCTATTTAAACCCAGCGCTTACTGTAAAAGTGAATAGAGAGGGAGCTGTTTACGAAACTCTCCTGCTTGCCTTCATAATATTGTCGTCTCCTCCCCTCTCAGCCTTCTAAATACCCCAATGAAATTATATAATGAGCTTTATTTTCTCACTCCAAAACTCTTCCTTAGTCCAAACTGCTAATGCAGCAGGTTCCAGCTGCCTAAATTCCCTAAACAACATTCCCTGTTCCATAAAAAGCTGTTGCACTGCAAGCACAGCAGTCCTGCTCCAGGGCTTAGGGCTGTGGAATGACGACCCAGTTCCTCCGCCTGAGAGGGCGGTGACAGAGGCAACATGGCTGACTGAAAGGTAAACTGTATCAAAGGTTCCTCTTTCCACCGAGGCAGCCAAGAGTGGACGAGAGGCCACCCTCCATTTTTCTTCCGACTCTTAGAATGATTCCATGGGAACTACCTCTGCTCCAAAGAACCAAGCCTTCCAATGGAAGAAAGGTAGACACTAAGTTGTACTGCTTTTTATGACTGCATTTGTTTCCCCAAAAAGGAGCAGAGTTCCAGACAAGGGAACCGCCTTAGTTAGGTGACTTGAAAACCAGAACAGCAGAGTAAAGGGCAGCGTTTAAGTCCTTTCTTTAAATTAATTAATGACTTCAATGTTTACATAATAGTCATTGACTCAATGACTTTTATCTGACACATACGGTATATAGGTCTCTACCTTTGGCAAAAATACTGCTCAAACCATCCTAAGCAGACGTGGATGCTTTATTTTGAATTTTTAAGGCTCCCAAAGAAGAAATTCCATGACCTAGCTTGCATTGCCAGACTTCAACAATCTTCATACTCAACAATCTAGCTAATTATTTGGAATTCCCTGCACAAACATCATGCTAGCCCATAGCTCCCTGTCTCTCCACCTACTGTTTCCACTACTTAGAATACCCTCTCCGATCTTGTTCATATACCAAACTCTTATTATTCTTCAACAGCTGGCCCATGCCACCATCACTCACCTGTCCCAGACCTAAGCCATCACTGTTTCCTTGGATGCTTGTACATGACCTACACTACCCCTCTCAGACGGTAAGGACCATGTTTGTTCATGTGTCCGTCTCCCCTGCTGGACTCACATCCCTGAAGGAACTGATGGTTTTTAAATCTCTAGTTCCGTGCATATTTTGCAACAGATAAAATAAAATAAAAATAAATTTAAATTAACATTTAAAAAAGAGAGAACTGAATTGATGTGGCTATACAATGACTTCCAGCTTTCAACCATAATGAGCCTAGAACAAGGTTCATTTGGATTCTGCTGCTTGATGCTAAGTCTGTCAGGTTATTATCAGAAATCATTTGCTCTCGCGCTAGCCTCAGAGCAAAACAAAACAAAACAAAAACCTCGCCACACTTCACATTTCTCTGTCTCATTAGATGGGAGACATGGAGGGCTGGGTTACTGGAGAACAACTGACTTACCTAGTCAGAGCCTAAGAGAAGTCGGAACTGAAGGAAATCAGGGGATCCATCAACACTTAACACACCCTCCATCCAGCCCATCATAACTATTTGAATTGGCAATGATGGAAATAAAAGAGAGAATTTACTGCTGAGAACAGAATAAAACTACTATAGGAATCAGTAGAAGAAATAATCCGAGGAAGAGGTGGGTTGAGGCGATATTTGTAAGAAGAGATGGGAAACACAGAGATGATGGGAGGTCAAAACAAAGTTTTGAACGTAAGGACTTTATAAATCAGCTTGGTCTCTCTTTTCTGGTAATAGGCTGACCATAGACAAGAATAATAGGAATAATAATAGGAATAATTATTCCCCAATTCCTACACAATGTACTGCACTGCTGTGTAAGCATCGCGACGTCATGCTTGCTTTGACAAACACGAGTAGCCGAGCTTTGTCATAGCTTTGTTGCTATGATTCTGTCTTGAGATTCTTTTTCTCTACTTTAACAACGTACATACCTTTCTCGAAAGCCTTTCTGGGACTTGACTGAAGGGAGAGAGGCAGAACAGGGGAGCTCAAAATCTCCTGAGAACCTATTACATGTGCCCAGCATTTGCTATGCATTCTATGTGCATCATCTACCTACCATCCTCCCAACAAGCCCACTTGGTAGGCATACTTACTCTCACTTTCTTTTTTTAAAAAAGAATTTACTTATTTATTTGTTTGTTTGTTAGAGAGAGTGAGAGAGCCCAAACAGGGAGAGAGGCGGGCAGAGGAAGAAATGGGCTCTTCACAGAGCAGGGAGCCCAAAATAAGGAACTCGATCCCAGGACCCTGAGATCATGAACTAAGCCGAAGGCAGCCACTTAACCGATTGAACCACTCAGGCGTCCCTTGTTCTCACTTTCAATGCAGTTTTAAAACGAGGTCTCCAGTATTCTTTCCATAAACCATGCTATTCCTATTTCTAATATCAGCATTAAGAACAAAGGTGTGTATCATTCATTCATTCACTCATTCAACATTTATTCCACAGCTAACCTGAGCCAGGCACTTCACTCTCTTTGAGGATATAAAGACAAAAAAGTTCTGCTACTTGACTCCAAATTGCTCACAGCTTAGTGGGAAACAGACACAAAAACAAATAACTTGGTTTATTCTCTTTTCCCCCAGGCTCTGTATTGGGTTTTGTTTTCCCCCTTTGTCACTTTTTACTGCCACTTCACTAACTTTCCAAATCTTAGTAGTTGCTTTCCCATTCCTTATTTTAAACATGAGTTAAACAGGAGAAACCTCCACCATTTCATACGCTTTCATTGCTAGAATCACATTCTGGAGGGAAGCAAAACTGAACAAACCATCATTTAAATTTAAATTTGCTCATGCTGCTCTCAGTTCTGTGCTGCTAGAGTAATCACTCATCTGTTTGCTCACATTTTTTGGAGCATCTGCTAGAAGGCCCAGTGCTAGCTGAGGAGACAGTAGTGGGAATTAGATAACCAAGGTTCCTGCCCCCAGGGAGCTTATCTTCTAGTCATTCCAAGAGGGGAGAAAGTCAGTAAATAAACCCCTGGTTTGGGATCAGGTGCTGTGAAGGAAAACCAGAGTGCTGTGAAAACACAATATGGCAAAGGACCTGACCTGGACTGGGGGATGGGGAGGGTCTCCCCTTAGAAGTGGTTTGAAAGCTAAGATCTATGAGTTGAATGAAGCTGGATGAAGACGGGGGGAGGAGGGAGAGGAAGGGGAATAGAGAAGAGCATTCTAAGCAGAGGGAACAGCATGAGCAAAGGCCTGAATGTGGAAACAACGCAGTGCTTCTGAGGTGAGGAGGGCAGGCCAGTGTGTCTGGAAGACAGGCAGTGAGAGCGAAAGGGTCCCAGGTTAAATCTGTGAAGTCGTCACAGCCAGCTGACGCAGGGCATGGCAGACGACCTTGTGGATTTCAAATCTCACCCTAAGAGCAATGGGAGCAAAGATTAAAGCAAGTCCACTGAACTCATTTAATGTTCTTTCCAATTCCCTTGGCTACCTGTAATTGATGTATTAGAAAAGGCACACAGTGCAAAAAAGCATTTGGATGATAGAAAACATATTTAGAATAGAAGGCAGACTGTCACAGATGAAAGGGGGCTAAAACTAAGAATGAAAAATAATGGGTTCTATTTCATAGCAGTATTACCCTGTGTAAGTTATTTAATGTCAAAATATCTCTGTTTCCTCAACTATCCAAGCAAAGTACTAAAAAAATCCAAATGCACATACTTGTTGTAAAAAGCAAATGCATTATTTATAATAAATAGTCAAATTATGGAAGCAACTCAAGTTTCCATTGATAGATGAAGGATAAAGGAGATGTGAGAGAGAGAGATCTAGGACAGAATATTATTCAGTCATAAAAAAAAGGATGACATTTTGCCATTTGCAACAACATGTATGGACCTAGAGGGCATTATGCTAAGTGAAATAAGTCAGAGAAAGACAAATTTCATATGATTTCACTTACATCGTGGAATCTAAGAAAACAAAACAAACAGAAAAACAGAAATAGATCATAAATACAGAGAACCAATGGCTGCCAGAAGGAGGGGGGCTGGGAGTTATAGGCAAAATAGGTGAAGGGGATTAAGAGGTACAAACTTTCAGTTATGAAATGAAGAAGTCACTGAGATGAAAAGTACTAGGGAATATAGTCAATGATATTATAACATTACATAATGACAGATGGTGATGACACATACTGTGGTGAGCACTGAGTAATATATAGAATTGCCAAGTCACTGTGTTGTACACCTGAAACTAATAATAACACTGTATGTCAACTATACCTCAATAATTTTAAATAAATAACCAAGCGAGCCAGCCAGCAAATGAGATACTACATTTGAGGATGCTATAGATCTCTGAAATGTAAGCTCCCAAAGGCAAGGATTTTATCTGTTTTGTTCACCACTATTACTAGCACCTAAAGGATAGACAGAAAGACAGAAGAAGAGAGGGAGGGAGGACAGGCAGACTAAGTGACCGCACTGAGCACCATACTGTGCAAACACGAAGCCAGAGGTCCCACGTGTGGACGAAGCCCACCCAGGAGGGCAGCCTGCACACGGAAATGAGATCGCACCACATCACAAATGCCTGCCAGCCAGCCAGGCCCTCCCTCGCCGCCGGCTCACTTCCAGCAACTACCCTAGAGGACCAGCCAGTGCCCCAGCCAGCACAGGAACAGGAAGATGTGGCATCCACTTGGGCAGTGGAGTAAGAGGGGGGGTGGCTGCGAGTAGTGAAACCACTGCCCTTCCTGCTTCCTCCTCCTGAGAGACCGGCCCCTGACAAGGACCCCAGAGCCAGGCCCTGCATACACATCCTTCTCTCTCATACCATCCATCACTTCAGATTCTTATTCTTTTTACCAAATGTACTACTATAATAAATTTTTAGAGACCTTCTTAAACTTTTCTTATACTGCACAGTCTTGGCTATGTGCACTCAATTTCTTAAAGAATTACAATTACAAGGTAAAACACAAAGATGAAAGGGAAAATATAAAAAGCCTTAAGATGTTCTTTGATATTCAGCTTTATAACCATGACATAGTAACCATTCATTGAATACCTACTTACTCCAAACACAGAGTTTGATACTTAGCCTATTATTTCTAATCCTCACATCTGATTAGGTAAGCATTACTGACCCCATTTCACAGGAGAAAATTAAGTCTCCGAGCATAAGTGACCTGCTCAAGGTTACAGGGTTATTAAGAGACACAGCCAGGGTTCTGGTCTGGGTCTTTGAGATGATACAGTATACATCCTTTCCAACATATCACTTCTTATAAAAATATTCTAAAAGAGATTGAACTATATGTGATAAGAGCAACCAGAGCATTTCCTATGTACCAGATGCTATTGAACTCTTTATAAAAATTCTCTCATTTAATCTTCTCAGCAACGCTGTAGGTTGGTACTTTTGAGATGAAGAAACTGAAGCCCGGGAGACTGGGTAACTTTCCAAAAGTAACAACACTGCTACATAGTAGAGACTGGATTTTATTTAACTCAGGTCTACCTGACTCCAAAATGCACTCTCTTAACTGCTACATAAGAGTTCCACTATTCACATGAGATCAGTGTGACATGTACACCTCCGAAAGAGAATGTCAGACAGAAGAACAGGGTCAATAAACCATTTCAAAGATTATTCAAAATAACCACTGCATTAAGACACTGTCTCAAAAAGCCCATTACTAACCACATTCATGGTGACTGTCACCTTGCTCAGTTGCCCCGAATGACCTTTGGAACGATCTACACCCAGTATTTCCACTACAAGTGTTTTCCTCTTTCATATGATAAGCAAGTTAAAAATTTATTTCTTAAACCACCAGCTCAATCAAATGGAACTCATATCTCTGCACCCACATCTTCAGAAATACCACCAAAATGAACCCTAGTTACTTAGCCTACAATTCTCATCATTAAACAATGTTGAGTGGTTAGGAAGATGCTCACAGTCACTGTGCAAATTGCTCACAAGCCATATAAAATACCAGCTTTCAGAGTTTCATAATAAATTCTAGGTTATGTATCAAGCCTCAGGAGATATTCCCAACATGACTATCTCCTTATCAGAAAGAATACTTTTCTAAACCAGGAGGTTCCTTGAGGGGGACTCCTTCAGCAATATTTAAGACCATTTTTTAAAAATTCCATTTGTTGGGGCGCCTGGGTGGTTCAGTAAGTTAAGCCTCTGCCTTCGGCTTGGGTCATGGTCTCAGGTTCCTGGGATCAAGCCCCACCTCAGGCTCTCTGCTCAGCAGGGAGCCTGCTTTCCCCTCTCCCTCTGCCTGCCTCTCTGCCTACTTGTGATCTCTCTCTCTCTGTCAAATAAATAAATAAAATCTTAAAAAAATAAAATAAAAATTCCATTTGTTATTAAGAAGGTGTGAGCCCAGAGCACCTGGCTGGCTTAGTTGGTGGAGCATGTAACTCTTGATCTCAGGGTCGTGAGTTTGAGCCCTATGCTGGGAGTACAGATTACTTAACTTTAAAAAAAAAAGTGCCCAATAGAAAAACCTGACCTTGCCGAACTGCTGATTGGTCAAGCATGAATAGGACTCCCCTGCATCTATTGAGAAGTTTACTCACGTCAATTTCACAATAACTGGATTTGTAAATCAAATAGCCGGCAAACCATTACTTTAAACACAATCAGTGAAAAAATTCTGGCAATTCTTAGAAAAACACATGGGAAATCATGTGTATGTGTGAACTTATACTTATGCCAACTCTCAAAGAGTAAAATGTAAGTACAGGGAACACCTAAAAACTCCCTAACAAAAGCAAAGTAAATATACAGACCTGGATGAAATCTCTAAATTTTGTACTTAAACTTCAAGTTGGAATGTTCCATGAGTATGGGAAAATTCTAACAAGTATTTTTAAATACTTTTTAAAAACCAGAGTATATTTATACAGCAAAAAGAAATCAGAAAAACTGCAGAAAAATATAAAGAAAATAAATCATTTATAATTACACCACTGTCAACACCGTGTCCCAGACTTTTTTCTTGGCATGTGTGGGTATATAAACACCGAGTTTCTCAAATATAGGGTTGCGCCACATGGTCTGTTTTGCAACTGGCTTTATTTTACTTTTCCATCCAATAGTAAATCAGGGACATTATTAAAAAATTAATAAATACAGCTCTACAAGTTCAATTCTCCCATAACTGATTTAGTCCTTCACTGATGGACAAGTTTCTTTCAAACTTGTGCTTTTATAAATACTGAATTGAACATTCTTATACATATGACTACATGTCAAATTAATCCTTTCAAATTCCTAGAAGTAGAAATACTATGTCAAAGGATGTGGCTCTTGATACATATTGCCAAACTGCCTTCCAGAAATATCATGTCAGTTGACACAGCTACCAACTATAGAAGAGAGTACAGACTTTTCTATACCGGAACCTTTCCTAGCAATAAGATTTTTTTTTTTTTTTTAAACTCACTTCCAATCTGACAGACAAAACAAATGGTAACTTCAGGTTGCTTTCATTTGCATTTTCTTTTCATAAGTACATTGCTAGATAGAGGTCAGTGTCTACTGAAGATTGAGAGCTTTGGAGGCAAACAGTCCTGGGTTACAGAAACCCTGGTAATTGCGTGACCTAGGACAAGGCATCTGAACTCCCTAAGTTGGACTCTCTCCACTGCAAAATGTAAATCACTGCACCTGTCTCAGTATTTCCTGAAGCACTGTATGTAAGCCCTAGCCCAGTGCCTGACACACAATAAACACTTGGTAAATGGTGGCTGCTAGTTGTAGTTGTCAAGGTTGTTGTCAGAGTAGTAGAAGAGTCTTAGCAGCCATTCGTATTTCTTCTCTTGCTAACTGCCTTTTCATATCCTTGGTCCATTTTTGTGCTAGAGAATTCATTTGTTGTTAATTAATCTGTTCATTTGTTGTATATTAAGAGCTCATTATACTGGGGCACCTGGGTGGCTCAGTGGGTTAAAGCCTCTGCCTTCAGCTCAGGTCATGATCTCAGGGTCCTGGGATCGAGCCCCGCATTGGGTTCTCTGCTCAGCAAGGAGCCTGCTTCCCACCACTCCCACCCCACTCCCCGCCGCCTGCCTCTCTGCCTACTTGTGATCTGTCAAATAAATAAATGATTTCTTAAAAAAAAAGAAGAGCTCATTATAAATTATGAACAATAATAATTCTTTGGCTGCCACATATGTTGCCAACATTTTTTCCATGTTGGTATCACTTTAACTTTATTTAAGGGATTCTTTGTTATGTAGAAGTTAATTTTCATGTAGTTAAATCTTTTTTTTTTTAAATTTATTAGTTTCTGCCATTGGCGTCATGCTTCCAAAGAGCTCCACAATCACAAGATTGTAAATAAAAACTAGGCATGTGTTTATTCCACTGCTTTTATAGACTTCAATTTTTTAACAGTAAAATAATCATAAGTAGTTAATTTTGTTACAAAGTAGGGATTTAACTTTACCTTTTTTTCTCTTAAATGACTAGTATGTAATTCCAATACCTTTCAAAACCCCCCCTTTTTTTTTTAAGTCTTTTTTTTTTAATTCATTTATTTGACAAAGAGAGCCACAGTGAGAGAGGGAGCACAAGCAAGGGGAGAGGGAGAGGGAGAAGCAAGCTTCCCGCAGAGCAGGGAGCCGATGTGGGGCTTGATCCCAGGACCCTGGGATCATGACCTGAGCCAAAAAGGCAGATAGTTAAGGACTGAGCCACCCAGGCACCCTCAAAAACCCTTCATCACTGATTTGAAATGCCACCTCAATATCAAAAAGCTGATAATTCCTTACCTGTGATTTTGATATCACAAAGCTCTGGGAACAAAGAAATTTTTATCTGTTTTTTAAAGATTGATGCTAAAACTTATTTGGTAGCAAAGTCTGACTGAAGCCAATGTTGAGGCTATTTCTAGTCTTTATTTATTCCATTTAGTGTCATTGTGAATGTGTTTAGCTATGGAAACAAACAGGTACATGACTACAAAGAGTTGTTAAAAACTCTGAATTCTGGGGGCACGTGGGTGGCTGAGTCAGTTAAACATCTGACTCTTGGTTTCAGCTCAGGTCATGATCTCGGGGTTGTGAGATCAAGCCCCATATCAGGCTCCATGCTCAGTGAGGAGTCTGCTTGAGATTCTCTCCCTCTCCCACTGCACCTCCCCTGCTTGCACCCTCCCTCTCTCTCTCAAATAAATAAATAAGATTGCCCTCCCCCACCCAAAAAAAAAAAAAAAAAAAGAAATAAACTCTGAATTCTGAAACATGGCTGGCCCCAAACGTTTCAAATAAGACACGACAGATCTGTACTAGGTTTCCATACATAGCCAAGCCTGCTTTTAAGCTTCCTGTTGTAGCTATGCCATTCTAAATTCTCTTCTATCCTGTTACTATGATAAAGTACACTGACGTTCAAATGTTAAACCAATCTTAAATTTCTGGGATAAACCCCATTTGGTAATGATATATTACCAAATTATATATTTTTCTGTTTTACTATAACCAACTTGTTAATATTTTGTTAAGCATTTTTGCATCTATGTTAATGAAGTCTGATTTTTTCTTACAATGTCTTTGTAATGTTTTGGTATCCAGGTTATACTGGCCTCTAGTTTCTGAGTTTATATGCTATTTTATTTTTTATTTACTGTATTTTATAATATTTTAAAATTTGATAAGATAAAATCTCCTGTTTTTTTCATTCTTCCCTGGTCTCAATAGTTTTCTGAACTTTAAAAGTATTCTATCAAATTCATAGAACAATAATCCTACTGCAATTTTTGCTGGAATTGCTTCAAACTCTGGATTAATGTAGATAAGAACAATACTGAGATCCTTTCTATATTAACAATTCTCACCAAAAAACATGACATGTTTCTCCATTTATTCAAGTGTTCCTTTATATGGCTCAGCCCAGTTTGGAAGAATTCTTCATACATGCTGTGTGCAATTGCTACATATTTTATGATCACCTTTATTTTTCAACTCTGTTCATGTCCATACTACTGTTTTATTGGTTCTGATTACCAGTTGTGCGTAACTGGTAGAATTTCTGGTATATTTCTTTTCCTTGGAAGGGATGGAGGACCTGTGGAAGAAAGCAGCTGAATATTGCCATTTCTTTATTTAACAGACATTTATTGAACATATAACATGTATTAGGCACTGAGTATACAAATTATCCCTGTCCTCAAGGGTTCACAGTCTAGACAGTGAGATAAACGAGGACACAGAGAAGCATACTGTAACAGCATAAGCCCTGTGTTCAAGGAGGGCCCAAGAGAACAACACAAAGTCTTCCATGAATACAGGGTATTGCTGGGAAAAACTTCCCAAAGAACTGACCCCTGATCCCTGAGGTGGGTCCCCATTTCTCCCTTGAATAGGCCTAGCATGTGCCCAAGGCCTGGGCCCATGTAGAAACTCCATTAAGTCCTCCACAATGAATGAATGTCATTAACATAGAGCTGAGTGTGTCCCATCTTCCATGTCTAATCACGGTGGCACATCCCTTCAGCTTGCTGGCTTCACCCTCTGGCTCAGCAACCCTGGCTGCCTATGGCTGAGCTGGACACTGAGCACTGTGGGTGGAGCCTCATTTCCCACATCCCCTCCTCTCTACCTCAGGAAAAGGCCATCAGTGTCAAGTTGAGTCATTACAGTTTCAGTTACTCATAGGCCTGACTCTCGACTCCTTAAAACCCATGAAGTATTTATTTCTACACAGGGACATTATGTTTGGCAGAAAATGGTTCCATTTCATGCCTAAAATGGTAACAAAGCAAACGAAAGCAAAATTGCTATGTCTCCTGGACAGTGACAGGTTTTGGTACAAATAAGCAGACCTAGTCAAGCTCAGGGATTGGCTGCTTGGATGAACTATTCTTCGGTATTAACTGTGGAAACATCCCACAACTACAGAACCCTTAGCAGAGTGACCACAGGAAACTGTGCATGGAGGAAGAGGGAGAGAACACAGTCACCTGTGTTATTCTTGAAGAGACCCCAGGATCTGTCCAGTTATTCAAAAGCACATCTGGAAAGAATTCACCTGTTTTGAACTCTGCTTGCTCAACAGCAAAACAAGCAAAAGCACCACAAAACACCCAATCACAGTGATCTTTTCAATTGCTGAGGCTGAAAGTTTTCCCACCTGAGCATCATAAATGAGACAAATTGCATAATAAGATAATAAGAGCTCTTGCCGAAAGATGCAATCACAAAATAAAAGGACCTTTCAAAATCTTAGTAGAGTTGGTAATTATCCAGGAAAGGAATATAAAGAAGAACAATTCCAAGGTTCCTGCTTCTTCATGTTATCGTCAAACTCAGATGGCCAAATGCCAAAGATCACTCCTTTCACTTACAACAGACCTTCCTATGTCTTCGGCAACAGCTCTGTTCCTACTGAGTGCTGGAGCAGTCTTGCTTATCAGTCAAACCTCAAACGCCACAATTCACGAAGTTGCCATTTGTTCTTTCCTACAGTGAAAACCACACTTTAACCTGGTGAGATTCACAGCAGAAAAGAATAAGGACAAAACAGTAGCTTGTAGTTCTTTTGTGCTTCAACTGACACGGCATGTATTTAATTATTTGGGTAAGATCTGTGCCTGATAAGAGAGGTGCCCCTCCAAAGAGAGTACTAGTGAAGTCTGGTTCCCTACCACAAAAAGCAAGATCTGAAAAAAAAATCAAATGCGTACTTAAATATTAAAAAATACATTTATTGACCCAAATAAATAATACATGATCTCAATTTGCCCAAGCAAATTAAGAGTATCATTAAATAAACTAATTACTTGTTGCCAGTTCAAGAACACTAACTACAAAAACAATTACAGCTGCAGACTTTGCTAACGTTCAGATTAACTCAGTAGGAGAACCACAGGTCTTGGAGTCACCTCTGGGTTTCATAATAGTGCACTGATATATAGCTTTGAGGCCTTAGAAAAGTTCATCTCTCTGAGCTTCCTTCTCTGCAAAATGGGGAAAATACCTACCTCACTGAGAGAGGTTTTGAGGCTTGAGAGGTACATATAAAGCCAAACAATGAATAGACAGGGGGGCATTCCACAGCTCACTAGTTTCCTATTCAAATTCTCTGGGCACTAAATGGTCAAAATAAATGTCCCTAGCTTTTCAACCCACAACAGACACTTACTATTTAAAATAAAGATCTTCCTTGACTTACAAAGGAGTTACTTCCTGAAAAACTCATCCTAAGATTAAAATATCCTACGGAAAATACATTCCACACACCAACCCTATTGAACATCATTGCTTAGCCTCGTTTACCTTAACTGCCCAGAACACTTACGTTTGCCCACAGTGGGGAAAGATCATCTCACACAAAGCCTATTTTGTCAGAAAATGTTGAACAGCTGTACTCACTTGGGAAGTGAGAAACAGAATGGGTGTCTGAGCAGAGAGCGTTGCGAGATCACGTGGCTGACGGGGAGCCGTGGCTCCCCCTGCCGCCCAGCGTCACCGGAGGGTGTGGGGCTGTGTTCTGCCAGCATGGGAGAAGACTCACGCTCCCAAGTAGAGTTTATACTGAATGTGTACAGCCTTCACACTGTCATAAAGTTGGAAAATCAAGTCAGGAACCATCTGTTTTGAATTCTTTCCATTAAAACACACCAAACTCATTTGCATTACAATATTCCACAAGTCAATTCTCTTCAGCAAAACTTGAGTTTCTTATATTTTTCCAACCTCTCATTTTATGCTCTTATAAATACAAGTACCATCGCACCACCACCACCATTTCCCAAAGTCGTTCTCAAGGGACTCTGTTGGGAGGAGTGGGGCAGGGTACCGTGGCCTGAGGGCCTTGAGTCTTTAAAGGCAGTACTTGGCATTCTAGTTCAATTTGTATTTTAAAATCAATCAACAGTTTTTTCTTCAAAGCAGAATGGTTTGAGAACATGCAAATTCATATCTAAGGAGTACTACAGCAGGTGGTGACGATCAGAAACTCAGCTGAATGCTGCCAGTAATCACGGTGTTTTAAAATTGTTTTATTCTTAGACATACATTGTTCATACATTATGATGCCCATAATGGGCCACTGGTTAAAAAAGAGAAGCACAGGGAACACTCATAGAGAAATACAACAAGTTAATGAGGAGATGAACATTAACATTATGTCTGTTCCTTATGAATTACTTAAAAATTAAATTTAAAATTTTAATTTAAATTTAAAAAAAAATTAAAAATTACTTTGTAGTAAAATTACTTTGTAGTAAAAGAAAATGTCCAAACCAATGTTAAAAAGATGCAAAATAGTGACAATTATACCAACGTGCCCTATCATTTTCAGGAATACACTCTTCTTGCTAATGAAGTTAGAAAGGTAGAAAGGTAAAGTGAGAAGTCTTACTCTTACCGTGTAAATAATTTATATAAGAATCAAAGGCAAGAGTGTCTCTGGTCCTTATCCCATCTCTACATAGGAGTTGTTTAATAAAACTCAACCTAAGCAGGGTGCCACCCTGTTCTTTGGGCTAACACAACTGTCACTGCGAACTTTTTTCTCATATACTATCTCCATTCTAGAGGCTAAAAGAACAAACATTCACTGTGCAGCCTCTCCTGCAGCAAGGAGTGACCATGCAACACTCCCAGCCACTGAAACAAAAAAGGAAATGGTCTGGGGATTTCTGGGAAGACTACTGCTTTTCCTGATAAAAGTTATAGATGCATCAGGAGTTGCCCCTTCTCACTAACTTCCAGCCTTACAGATGCAGCCATCTTGCTAATACAAGGAGAACCAATTCCATCAACCCTTCCATCTGAGAACGGCAACAAGTTCTAAGGGCTTACCATCCAATAATATGAGCCACACATATAATTTTAAATTTTCTAGTGGCCTAGCAGGCACATTTCTAAAAAGAAAAACAAGATGAAATTAATTTTTTAAGATTTTTTTTTAAATTTATTGAAGAGAGAGAGGATGAGGTGGAGGGTGGGGGCAGAGGGAGAGGGAGAAGCAGACTTCCCACTAAGCAGGGAGCCCCACACAGGGCTCTGTCCCAGAACTCAGAGATCATGACCTGAGTCAAAGGCAGATGCCTAACTGACTGAGCCACCAGATGCCCCCAAGATGAAATTAATTTTAATAATGAATTTTATGTAACCCAATATATCAAAACATCATTTCAATAGGTACTCAAAATAAATAATGATTAGATAGCTTACATTACTTTTCGGTACTAAAATATGGTATGCATTTGAATCCAGCATGCATTTCCCACTTCAGCACACATCAATTTGGAGTTACCACATTTTTACTGTTCAACACTTGCAGTAGAGGCTACCATGTTGAACAGCACAGGTCAAATGGAAGAACATATGCTCTTTTCTGTAGATGGACAACAGGTAGAGTTGTGTTAATCAAATAACCTGGCAAAATATAGTACCAACTTTCTCCACCTAGTAGTGCACAAACCTCTTTTAAAGCAGAACAAAAGGGAATGAAATCTCATAAACCTCTGAGAATATGCCCTTGAAACTTTTTTTTTTTTTTAAAGATTTTATTTATTTATTTGACAGAGAGAGATCACAAGTAGGCAGACAGGCAGGCAGAGAGAGAAGGGGAAAAAGGCTTCCCACCGGGCGGAGAGCCCGATGCAGGACTCGATCCCAGGACCCTGAGATCATGACCTGAGCCGACGGCAGAGGCCCAACCCACTGAGCCACCCAGGCGCCCTGCCCTTGAACTTCTAAGGATCAATGTTCCCCAACTGAGCCTTCAGAGAGCCTTCAAAAGTGGCTTTTTTTAAGCTTATCCTCAAAATAACAACATACAAAAGAAAATCTGTTTCATGTAAAATTTGAGGAATCTGAAAGCACTGTTGGAAAAGAATCAGATCTTTATTTTTATCTTGATTCTACCACCGAACTAAAGCGGTAACTTGGAAAACAAAACAAAACTATTTTTCCAGGCCTCTTTTCTCTAAGGGTGCCCCAGTTGCCCACTAAACAATGCTGTTATAAGCATTCACAAACCATCCTTTTACTAATCCATTTTAGAACTCTGCCCATGGGGAACATAACACTCCCTCTCTCGGTCTATGGTTTTTGAACCATGTTCCTCACTATTGAAAATTAGGACTGCCTTTACCTACCTTCACGATTCTGACATTTTTCCATTCTTCAAAATTCTACGAAATAAAACTTAATAACAAATTATCCCCAAGTTCGTTCAGTGTCCTAAAATAGAATTCTTCTGGATCAAAACTCTTAAACTCATTTTGAGCAATTAAACAGTCTTGTCCTAGCCATTCAAGTTTCTCAAGCTTTAATTTCATGTTACCAAGGATTTTTCTGGCTTTTTCAGGCTACTTACCAAAGATCTACTGTATATGTTGACACAATGGGAATAGAGATGGGACATGAACAAGACAGGCAAAGGCAGTGCCTGCTTGCAAAGAGCTGACACTCCAGTAATGGGAGAAGTCAGTAAAGAAGCAAAAAAATAAGCAGGGCAATTCCAGGTGGTAAAGAGTGATATAATAACAGCTAATATTTGAGAGCATACCATATACCCAATAGCCTTCTAAATATTAACTAACTTAATCCTCGTAACAATTCTATTAAGTACATACTGTTATCAACCGCATTTTATAAATGAGAAAAATGAGAAACAGAGGTTCAGTGCTAAAAAGAACAGAACAGAAAACAGGGCAGTGCCCAGTGCACTACTATAGCCTGGGAGGTCAGGCAGGTCTCTCCAAGGTCATCTGGGCTGGGGCTGGGCCTGGAACGAAGAGCCAGCCACAGAGATCTAGGGGCAGAGTGTTCCAGAGAGAAGGAACAAAAAGAAAAAGGCGCTCACGCAGGATGAACCTGGCAGGCTAAACCTGAGGGGCTCTAGGAACAGAAACAAGCAAAAAGTGGCTTGAAACATAAAGAGGGAGGGGAGAGTCGTAGGAGGTAAAGTGTAAGAGGTGGGAGCAGGAGCCAATCTATGATAAGGAGGAGTCGCTATTTTATCACAAGTACACGGGAAACCCACTGGTTTATTTTAAGCTGAGGAAGGACATGATCTGATTGACATTTTTAAAAGATCACTCTGGTTGCTCTGTGGGAAATGAACTGTAGGAGGCAAGAAAGGAATCAGAGAAACCAATTAGAACAGAGAAGGCGGAAGCCAAACAGCAGTTGAGTAGTTCAAGTTTTCCTCTGCCATCTCTTAACATTATACCATCGGCCTAGAGCAACAGGCTTGTTCCCTTCTGCTTCTTGGCCTGTGCTTACCTGACCCGCAGATGGAGTCCCTCGGTCTAGGTTACCCTGAGAACTAGACAAGAGTCCCGAACCGCCTTTCAGAGGTTTGGGCTTCTGATTCCAACCTCCGCCCCAACCAGCGGAACATGTACGACACATAAATGCCAAGGAAAGCAGAAAACCAGGGCAACACAGCCAATGATCTTCAGCTGCTGCTCAATTAAGCCCAAAATGTTCACAGCACTTCTCTCTATAAACACTTCATAATTCAAACACAAGGGGTTCAACTAATACGCAAAGACCTGTGACTTCACTAATAATGCTCTACGTCCCACTGAAAAGGTAAAACTATTAAAAATCGAAGCATGCTGATGTGGACTGTCTGCAAACATTGCCCCTGATAACTCCTCACAGACCTGTTACACACATGCCACCCAACCCACCAAGAGGTGGTGTTTCCTCCCCCTCCCCCCAATTTGGCCTGGCCTTGGGACTCACCTGGACCAGTACAACGTGGTGGAAGGAATGTGGTGCCCAGTCCTGATCTACACCCTGAGAGAAGTGGCAGTGCCCCTCACACACTTGGAATCCTGGGACCAGGCTATCAGGAACCCAGTCTGGCTGCCCGAGAAAATGAGGCCATCATGGAGAGGAGCAAAGCTGTTCCTGTCTATAGCCAACACAGATGTGTGAGTGAAGCTTTCCTGAACATTCCAGGGCCAGGCAGGCTCTGCGACTGCAAGCATCCGCTGCCTTAGTGACACTAACTGACACCACCTGGAGCAACAGAACCACTCAGCTGAGCCCAGCCAACTTACAAAATTGTGAGAAATAATAAGCTGCTATTGTTTAAAGCCACTAAATGTTGGCGTGGTATATTATGCAGCAATTAGTCACCTGATATAAAAACGTGTAAGTTGTTGATTCTACAGGCCCTTTGCAAGCCATGAACGTCACAGAGACGTTTTTAGAGAAAGCTAAACCGATCACACCAACGAGAGAAGCCCACTAATGAAGATGACTTTATTACTGTTTAGCTTCCTTGGGAATTTAACATTCCCTCTTCTGATTTCTAGGCATATGTATTTGTTTTACACTAAGGGCTTGAAGAACTCTAATTTCCCATATTCAAGTAAGTTTAACACATTCTTATTAAGAATCCCTTATGCTCTGTACCAGAGAATAAAAAGCAAACTAGACCCAGGCTCTGCAAAGAGTTTATATTTAAATGAAAGAAGTACATGTACATAAATATTTCCAGGTGAAGCAGAATATGCTTATTTGATATGAAATCACATAACTATTAAGTACAATGGAGGAAAGAGGTCATCCACGTGGAATTTCAAAATGTCAAGATAAAAAGCAGAATATTCCAGATAGAAATACAAACAGGAGCAAAGACTAAGAAGAGCTATTGTACAGAGTACTTTTGAGAAATGGCAAGTTCTCTGATAACCGAGACCTGGCATGACACAGTGTATCTGGTCTGAGTGAATCACTCCCTGGGTAAGCCCTAATGTAGTGCTTACCACATGAAGAAGCTATGGGGGTTGGAGGGGGGGGAGGAGTCTGAAGGCCCAGAAGTTGTCAAATGAGGACCCTTGAGGTCAGCGTTAAAACAAATAATCTGTGAATGTATCGGGTATACTTTTGCTTCTCTTTCATTTTACCTTTCAAGCAGCCAGCAGTACCATCTGTCTTCCATTTTGCTAAATCCTTCCCCATCTCAAGTTATACATGTGCATCCTTACTGATTCATTCAGCCATTTTTTATCAGGCACCAAGTATTTGCCAGGCACTGTTCTAAGTGCTGAGGGTACAGTAACGAACAAGGGAGACAATGACCCTGCCTTCATGAAGATGAACAGTGATGAAGGATAGGAAGTAGATGAGGTGGGTGGTCAGAGAAGGCTTGAAGAGGGCATATTTAACCAGAGATCTGACTGAAGTCAGAAAGCAAGCCACGGGCCTACCTAGGGAAAGAGCATTCCAGGTCAAGGAATGAGCAAGTGCAAAGGTCCCGAAATGTCTGCATATTCAAGGAAGGGGGGCCAGTGACGGAGGAAAAGCAAGGTGGAAAAGGAGATTGGAGAGGAAGCAGGGATCGAGTTCACATAGGGACTTGAAGGTAATGAACAACACTCTGGATTTTGTTTTCAGTGTAATGGGAAGCCTATCTCCTTATGCCCTTTCCCAGCCCCCGCCCCAGCCCCAACAGCCTCTACTGAAGACTCTTCCTTCCTGTGCACATATCACCTGTACTTTTGCCACCCAGACTATATTCCATGGATTTCTATTCATTTCTTATGCATCAGTCCTATTTCCTCAACTATGTCTCAGAGGCAAGAATTGTGTCATTTTCTCCTCTGCATTTCCAGGGCCTGGCACCTATGTGGTGCTCAATAAATCTTTTTGGAAGGTGATAATGATGATGTAATCCCTTGGGAGTCCTTTCCAGCTGTAAGATCTATGATTCCTTTGAACTCTTTGAACAAACTAGCTTGCACTATGACTCAGAGGACTGACATCTTTCTAGATGTTTTGAGATTACAGTCATCCATTAAATGACTGGGATGAATCATATCAGACTTTTTATTTAAATGAAGGCTGTACCATTTGGAATAGGTTCTCCTTAAGTGGAACTACTTATTAGTATTTATACTTTAAGCTATCTGAACTTCAGGAGAGGCATAAATTGCTATTACGTAAATGCAATACTGATGTGATCCCATCACCAGCTATTAAAGATAGCCTTGAATTCTTTGCCGCTTCTCCTAATGAAAAGTGAAGGATAATTCCCTCACCTTGAGTCTAGGTTGGTGTTAGTGACTTATCTGACCAATAAAATGTGGGAGAAGTAGTGTTCTGGAACTTATGGGGCTAGGTCATAAGAAGCTTTGAGCCTTAAAGCCTTTTGGGGACACTCCCTCTGGAAACCCAGCTGCCATGCTGAGGGTAGTGCAAGCACACTGGAGAGACCATGTGTCAGTGCTCAAACCAACAGCTCTCACTGAGTCTCCTGCCAAGAACCAGCATCAACAGTCAGCACACCCCCAGCCCAGGCATTAGATGGAGGAGGGAAGAAGCCGTCTTAGAATTGAAGCCTCCAGCCCCAGGCACCACAACTGACATCATATGGATCAGACACAAACCACACAGCTGAATCCTTTCTGAATTCCTAACCCACACAATCAAATGGTTGTTAGAATCTGCCAAGTTCGAGAACACTTTATTATCTAACAATATTTTTAATTTAAAAAAATAATCATAGAACATAACCACTCACAAAAGTGCCTCTCCCCCATTTATAAAGATGACAGATACAGTCCAATATTTGTCCTATGTCCAATGAACTACTCTTCCCAGAGATTTGACTCATAGACATGAGGAAGACAAATTAGGTGATTTTGAATGAATACCTTGAATCAATCTTACTACTAAAATTGTAGGCCAAGAAAATTACCTTAAATGGATCCAATGCAAAAGCCACAGCACCCATATGGATTATACAGGTCACAGAATTATGCTATTGGGCAAATTATACATATTTCACTTAGTCGCCCAACAGTTAAGAAAACAATTTACAATTGACCCCTAAACAACATGGGTTTGAACTACGTGGATCCACTTAACAAAGGTTTTTGGTTGTTTTTTTTGTTGTTTTTTTTTTTTCCAGTAAACACAGTGCAGTACTATAAATGTATTTTCTCTTCCTTATGCTTTTCTCTTTCTTTTCTTTTTTTTGTTTTTTCTCCATCATTTTATCATGAAAACTTTCAAACACGTAAGAAAGTTAAAAGAGGGTGTCCGGGTGGCTCAATCGTCAAGCGTCTGCCTTTGACACAAGTCATGGTCACAGGGTGCTGGGATTGAATTCCACATCAGGCTCCCTGCTCAGCAAGAAGCCTGCTTCTCCCTCTCCCACTCCCTATGCTTGTATTCTCTGTCTCACTGTGTCTCTCTGTGTCAAATAAATAAATAAAATCTTAAAAAAAAAAAAATTAAAAGAACCATACAGCAAACACCAAAAGCCCACCACCTAGATTCTACAGTGGTTAACAGTTTGCTGTGTTTGCTTTCTCACATATCTGCCCATCCTTCCACCCACCAATTAAAATAAGTTGCAGACATCTGTACGCTTCACCCTTAAATGCTTCAGCATGCATATGAATAACCAAAATTCAATGTTTATTTATGGCACTTTTTGTTCTTGAAGTAAACCTTACATAGAATAACATGCACAAATCTCAAGTGTACTAGCAGATGAGTTGTGGCAAATGTATACATTCTTTTAACCCAAAGCCCTATCAAAATATAGAACATTTCCTTCACCCCTCAGAGTTCCCTCATGCTTCTTTCTAGCCAATCCCTGCTCTACCCACCCTGTATTAGTTTCATATGGCTACTGTGACAAATTATTAGAAACTGGACTGCTTAATACAACAGAAATGTATTCTGTCATAGTTCTGGAGGCCAGAAGTCCAAAATCAGGGTGTTCACAGTGCCATGCTGTCTCTGAGGGCTTAGGGAAGAATCTGTTCCATTTCTTACTTTCAGCTTCAGGTGTTGCTGGCAATCTTCGGTGTTCCCTGACTTATAGTTCCTTATGATTTTTCTCAATAACACTTTCTTTTCTCTAACTTATCATATTATAACAATATGGTACAGAGCATATAGTACATAAAACATACAAAATATGAGTTAACTGACTCTTTATGTGATTGGTAAGTCTTCCTGTCAACAGGAGGCCAACAATAGGTAAGTTTTGGGGGAGTCAAAAGTTATTTTCGGATTTCTGACCAGGCACAAGGTGGGCGTCACTAACCCCCGTGTTGTTCAAGGGTGAACTGTATTACATTACTTAAAAACGTGGGTGGAACCTAAAACAGAAATTAAATGCAAACTGCCATCATAAAAATAAAAAGATCCAACTGCTAAGCAATGATTGCATGTAATACTAGGAATTTCTGAAAATTATTCTCAGACGCTACCAGAATGGAAAACACCCAACTGCAAACGGTCCTTTTCCTTTAGAACATCCTTTTGTTTGTACAAAGAAGTCTTAGTATGAAAACAATAGCTCCTCGAAATGGGCAGGCATTTTTACCCCCTCAGTACGAATATCACTTTTCCCCAACAATAGTCATTTCAGACGCTGCCAGTCGAGAGGCTTCTGGGAAAAGAGCCTGCTCATTGTATCCCCTCCTCCTCCTCCCCACTATCTTCCTCAAGTCATGTTTGGCTCTTCAAAAAAAATACAGAACCATTAAGTGGCCCCAAGGACGGGGAGGAGGGGTAACACAAAGAGAACAAATTGTGGTAGCAAATGCTTCAGAGCATCAATTTTCCACACAAACGACGACCTTGTAGTATGTCTAATCTTATTCCGCCACTCACATTTTTCATAGTATAAATTCACACTGACCACTGGCGTGCCATTTTTAAAAATCAATAAAAGAAAATAAGTTCTCAAGAAAACACCCTACAAGGTAGAGGCCTAACAATGTGAAAATGGCAATAATGCTTTTAGCAGAAAATGCCACCTTCCAGATTGATAAGCACATATTTGCTTAAAAAACAATGCATTATCAATAACAACAATAAAACCACCACAAAAGGAACCAAAAGTCAACATTTACACTACTAGAAGCTAGATGAGTACATGCATTTTTCAAAAGAGAACTCCAGAATTTAATTAGATAAAATGTATTAAGCTCTGATAAAAATACTTAACGATTTCCTTCACTCAGAAACCATTCCTTCAGCAGTAGCAAAGCATTGTCAGCATAACACGTGTCTAAAAACACATGCATCTCTATTCCTGAAGTACATTATGTTTCTGAAACTGCTTCAAAGGCACAAGTAGCTGGAAATACCATCAAAAGTAAACACAGTGGGGGCGCCTGGGTGGCTCAGTGGGTTAAGCCCCGGCCTTTGGCTCGGGTTGAGCCCCACATCGGGCTCTCTGCTCCGCAGGGACCCTGCTTCCCCCCACCTCTCTCTGCCTGCCTACTTGTGATCTCTGTCAAATTAATAAATAAAATCTTAAAAAAAAAAAAAAAGTAAACACAGTGACATTTTGGTTATGTGGCTCTATCAATAAAATGAAAGTTAAACAGGAATTTAAGAAATGCAGCAGAGGACATAAATCATTCCCTTTTCATTTCAGTGAGAGCATTAGCAGCTATGTGTCTTCCAGCCTCGGGAGCCATTACTTACACATGAAATGCAAAAGAAAAAGAATGTGTTTAAGTTAATAACGAAAGCAAGTTTGGCTAAATGTCAAGCCACATGATTCTAAGTATCTTGTACCTTCTGTATTACCGAGAAAGTTGAAACCTGTTCAGTGGTCTTCCACAGTGGCAAGGCATCACTGATGGGGGAAATGAATATATTTCAACTTTACCTCTTCAAATCACTAACATGGCCTGACACGTTCGGGCAGAAAGGAGTCTGTCAGCAAGGGTACCGAAGACTGACTTTTCCCACCTCAAGTGGCCCTGACTCAGAAAAAGGCCTGCTAGTAAAACATGGGTACATAAAAGAGGATCTACAGTATATAGGAATTTAATGGTGTTTTCCTCAGAGTCCCCCAAAATGGAAAAAAAATTCATGATTCTTAAACCTCAAATTATTTCATTCAATCAAGTCATTTTTTCGGTTTCAAGAACCTCTGTGATCACCTGCATCAATGTGTCCACTGGTGCACCTCCTCCAAAATTCATGACTGAGACCTCCTGTGGGGCAGGCACTGTCCTAGGCACCAGGGACAAAGGCTGAAGCAGCCAGTTACCATTTCTCAACCAGCTTACAGTCTAAGGATGGGTAACTTACTGGTCAAGTAAAAACAAACCCAGTCAAGCACAGGGGCCAGGCTCAGAGAGTGTTATAAGCGACAAGGAGAGAAAGCAGATACAACACTGATACGCCAGAAAGTGACTTGGGAGGGGTCTAATTTGCACAGACTGGGTAGGCCTTGCTGAAGAGGCCTGGCACCTAAGTTACCAGAAGGAGCTAATCATTACAGCACAACTAGGAGGAGGGCATACCAGACACGGGGACAGCTGGAACATAGGCCTCAACGGGAATTAACCTGGCCACCAGGAGACCCATAGGGCCAGAGCACACAAAGTGAGGAGGGAGACTAGTCAGAGTCATGTGACTGGAGCAGCAGAAGCTTCCAATCACAAGGACCTCGTGGGCTCTGATAAGGAGTTCTGACTTCATTTCAGAGCAATGTAAGCCACTGGAGGAAGGTTTACAAGGAGGAATAACATAATCTGCTTTGCATTTTTAAAAGAGCATTCTGGCAGCTGTGGGGACAATAGGTTGCAGAGGGAGTATGTGTGGAGGCTACTGCAATAACCCTGGCAAGGAAAGGAGGTAAGTAGACAGATTTGAGGCTGTTTTAGGTTAGCTAATGGGACAGATGCTGCGGACAGGGGTCGGCACAGCAAAAGATCAAAGTAACAATGATCTGTAGGTTTTCACCTGAAACCATGGGAAAAACAGTATTTCTGCCTGGGTTAGCTCCCTCATTTCTCCTCTAGCCGGGGCAGCTGGAATTAGAACCTGACCTGCTACTTCCTAATCCAGAAGTTTTTAAAGTAAGAGTATTAAATTGAGATTTCTAAATTAAACAGTCCCCAGTTTTTCTATTCTGCTATTACAAAGTACCCACACAACTCCAAATAATTTCAAGTGTACATTAAAAATCAAAAGCATACACGAACCTATGTGTGACAGAATTTCATAGAACACACACATACTTCAAAAACATGTTAAAACTATCCCAGTAAGGTCCTGTTTAAGTTAATAGTATCAATGTGAGTGTCCTGGTTGACAAAGTAGAAGATATTTTCTTTGGGGGGTAGGGGAACTGAGTGAAAGGTACCTCAGAACTCTCTGTACTACTTCTGCAACTTCTTGTCTTAAACGATTTCAAAGTAAAAAGTTATTTAAAAAAAAAAATCTTGTCCAAGGATAGGGAAGCAGCCAGAAATAGCCAATATCTGAGCTTAGATCAACTGACTTGTCATTTTTTCAAGTATACCACAATTTTTACTCAAAGCTTTAAATTAAAAGGACCTTAAGAAAGAAAACACACACACACACACACACACACACACAAAATACCTGATTGGCCCATGTTTTCTTTATGGCACCTGTTTTAGTTTTTATTTTTGTTTCTGTTTACTTTCTAAAGAGATAACTGTCTTTTGCCCCTTTGGAAGGTAGTAAGGAAGCTTCTGTGCTTGTGTTCACTTCTGCCCTCAAGAACACAGCATCTACACAGTCAGCATCTAGTCAGCAACCTTAGAGCCAAAATCTGCATTTGGCCAGTTCGGGGAGTCTATAGTAGGTGTGAAACACTGTTCTAAAAATAATGAAAATATCTATTTTCTGTTTTCATTTCCCAAGTGAATTGAAAAAAATAACATAAATGATTTAAACCACTTGTGAACTGAGCTGGCATGGAGCTTACCGAATCTGAACAAACCAGGGCTAGAAAAGCAGGGACTTCAGGGAGGGGGCTTTGATCCCCTGCATTCAGGGCCACTGCTCTCTCAGGAACTATCAACAGTGCCCAACCACCCATGGCTATGTCCCCATCCACAGGCTCACCACAGGACCTCTAAGGTCCACTGCATTTGCCTGCAAAGAGTTATGGGGTTTCTGTTTGTTTGTTTTGTAAGGAGTAGAGGAAGGACGGGAGAGATGAAGATACAGATTATGTGTGGAGGCACAGTGTGAACAAGGTTCTGGGGAGCCTGCAGGTAAGAAGACCCTGAAAAGCATCAAAGACCAGGCTGAGCTATTTCCCTCTCGCAAGGGAAACTGTGGGCTTGTGCTTCAGACCGAGTCATAGTCAGATACCACCTGGAACACGGGATTCTCGGTTTCTCCCCAAAGCCTAACATTATTAGGCCTAACAGCACCCACCTGAAGCCAATGTTAAGTTAAAATGAGAAGCAGAATGGATGTCTGTATCTCAGATAAAATCTGGGTAAATGTGGAAGGTATGGGGCAGCTGAAGTCAGCCCCAGAAGATGGTAGATGGAGAGATGTTCTGTCTCCCTGGGTCACTTTCCTCACATTCAAAGCTTGTTCCCCGACCTTCTCAAGCCCAAACCAATGCTGAGACATCACGATCATCCATCAGCTCACCTCCCTCTTATCTGTCTCTCTCTCTCCTTTTCTAAATACATCAATTCTTCATTTGAGCCAAACAATCTGTTTGCTGCCCTTCCCCTCACAGAACCCACTCATTCAAGGACCTGCTTTGTGAAAAGGGCAGGTACATAATTCAGAAAACAAAATGACACTGACAACATTCCTAAAGACAAGAGGAGAAGCTGGATTTATTGGGGGAAAAACTATTCCATTTGCAACATTAAGGGTTTAATGTTCCAGCAAAGCATCTTGGGAAGCTATCTGGGAGGAAGTACTCAGTATCTGCTCTGTATGGACTGGCTTCTTCCCTAGTGATCATGACTACCTTCCTTACCACCCAGAGTCACCCAACAAGCATTCCCTACTTTACCCCTCCTCCCCAACTGAGATCCCGTCTTCGTGCCGTGGGCTTGGGTGAAACTCCATTCACTGGTATTTCTCTGTAGGCCACTGTTAAATGTTCAGAAATTCACATGCATGTCACCCTTCTCTTGCCATAAAGAGTACAAACTCCTTGAAAGACAAGGGCTCTACCTTCCATTTCTAATGTGATCCCTTTGATGCCTTTTCCAGCCCATAGCACTCTGTGAACACTCAAAATGTATTGTTAACAAATGCCTTAGGGGATTGAGAAACCTCATCCAGCCACATTTCTGAATAACAGACAGAAATAACACAATGGCTATCTCGGGGAATGGGAAGAAATTTCTTACCCTTACTTGGCATTACCCGTCTGGAGGTTTGAGTTTCAATGGTAAATGATTTCCTTCAAAGAAGGTGAAAACAAAGACAAGATAGAGGGTTGTACAAAGTACACAAAATACCTAATGGATGAGAACAAAAGCCAAATGCTCATGATGGCAAACCTTGCCTAACTCTTTTTTGTGATTAGTACTCAAATGCTAACATTATCTCATCACCCCAGTACTTAAACGTTTTGAGACTAAACCATGAGTAAGTATATGGGATAAGCTGAAATTAAATCCTCGTGTGAGTGTGCAGAGTACAAAGGAGTTTTATCTGTTTGGTTTACCTAATTCTTTTTTTCCCTTTAGTACAATTTTAGAAATGAAAGAAAAGGTTCAATGGCCCTGGTATGACAAATCTCTTCTGGCAAAATTTAATTCAAAAGAAATGGCAGAGATAATAACATACTTTCACAGGGAAAGTTTGCCCTGAAGAAAGGCCTCTCCACTTTTGACTCTCAAAACAATTTTAGAACTAAGCATTAGCTTTAATCCAGCACTCTGGTAAGCACTAAGAAAAGAAAGGTAAACAAAATTGATTCCTGTCATGCAAAGCTATTTTCCAGCCTTTCTAACTCTTTATACGAAGTGTGGGGCTGACCTTCTTTGTAAAGGCCCCAACAGTAAATAGTTTTTGGACTTTGTGAGTCTCTATTGCAACTACCGAACTCTGCCAGTTTAGCGTGAAAGCAGACACAGACAACACATAAACAACTAAGCCTGGCTGTGTTCCAATAAAACTTTATTTATCGACACAAAAATTTGAATCTCATAATTTTCACATGTTAAGAAATACTCTTTCTGTGCCCTTGTTTTTGTCCCAACCCTATAAACAGGTAAATCCTCAACTTATGGGCCACACAAAAACCGATATGACCACAGGGACTTGGCCATAGTAGGCCAACCCCCGGCTTTATACCAAAGGCAAGGTGACAGAGAAAGGCCAAAATCAGCTTGGAAACTTCAGCTTGTCTCTAAAAGAAGAAGACTGTTGGGGAAGCAAAGAGGAAAGGAAAAGACGAATCCAGGCGGAAGAAAGGACACCCAGGAGAAATCAAGAAAACTGCAGCCTAAGGCAAGAGAAACCCAAGCAAAAGTGGTGAAAGCCTGAGCGGTGTGGGGAGGGGTGTAAAAAAGAAGCAGCAGGCCAAGTTTCTCGGGCACCTGTGGAAAATGAAGAGGCAAAATCGAAGTCAGCTAGCCAATAGCCCAGGGGAGGGGCTGTGCATTAAACTGTAAGAAAGTTGAACATCAGAAAAAGGCTGATGAATGCAGGAGCCCAGAATTTAAGAACCAAGGCTACTGTGTGTACAAAATTCTTGTCTCAGCGGGCCTGAGCAATTCTGTTGTTCCTAGTCTGTTGGGTTATGTGCCTGTTAGAGAGGGTGATTTGCATTTTGCTTCTATTTTATGCAGTGTTCCTAGGAATATGAGTTCAGAGGGGCCCATCGTGAAAACCTTAAATCTTCAGTCTTAGAATTTCTCTCATCTTTAAAATGATGCGGCCCTGAGCAGAGCCGAGCTCACAGGTTCTGACCGCTGCACCCACTCCTATAGCGAACCCGTATGTCCGTGAGCAGAATTTTCACCAACGAGGAGACCACCCTCCCACATGAGACCTTTTTTTTTTTTTAAGATTTTATTTATTTATTTGACAGAGAGAGATCACAATGAGGCAGAGAGGCAGGCAGAGAGAGAGGAAGGGAAGCAGGCTCCCTGCTGAGCAGAGAGCCCAATGTGAGGCTCGATCTCAGGACCCCGAGATTGTGACTTGAGCCGAAGGCAGAGGCTTTAACCCACTGAGCCACCCAGGCGCCCCATGAGACATCATTATTACAACAGTTAATCATAATGCTGAAAAAGTGGTTTGCTAACCAGGCAGGTTAAAAATTGCACTCTGTTTCAAGTTTGGTGAAGTGAATGGGTAGAGCCTGGCACCCAGCACACATTAAGTAGCAACCTCTAAGAAATGCCAAAGAATCACTTTCAGGGAAGATCAAGAACCAAAGAGTTATTCTCCACTGACTAGCCAGGAAAGCTGACACATAAAGTCCAAAAAAAAAAGGCGATAATAGTGTAAGAGTGTTACAGGCTGAACTGTGCCTCCCCAGAAGTCCTATGGTGAAGTCCCCAGTACCTTGGTATGTGATTCTACTTGGAGTCTTTAAAGAAGTAATTAAGTTAAAATGAGGCCACTATTAGGCTGGCCCTAATCCAGTATGGCTGGTACCCTTGTAAGAGGAGACTATCAGGGGACACGGAGAAACACGGGGATGCACGCACACACGGGGGAAGACCACGTAAAGAGGCAGCGTGAGGGCCGCCGTCTGCAAGCCAGTGGGGCCTCAGGAGAAACCAAACCTGCTGAAAACTTATGTCAGATTTCCAGACTCTGGGACGATGAGAAAATCAATTTTGGTTGTTCAAGCCACCCAGTCTGCACACTCTATTACGACAACCCGAGCTGACAAACAGAAACAGTTACAATGCTTGGACATTAAGAGGAGGGGAGCAAATAAGGCCACCACAGAGTCACCCACTCAACCGACACGTATTGGCACCAGGAGGCGTTCGGCAATGTGCTCGGTTCTGAGTCCACAGGATGAAAAGCTAAGTTCTTGCCTTCAGAGAACTCACAGTCTACTTGAGGACAAAAGTCTACCATAGTATGGATGTGCCAGAAGAGAAATATTCCCCTGGGGCTTTGGAAACACAGAAGAGGGTTTTCTCAGCCAGCCATGAAAGGGGTGCACAAAGCTTCAAGAAAGACGTGAGGTGATATCTGGGCTAAATGCTTCCAAAAACCAAATCAAACAAACAAAAAACCCACCACTTTCTTTGGATTATTTGACTGGGACTGTATTTTCAAAATGGACAAAATAAATATCCTAGAGGAAGAGGGTGTTTGCTGTGAGCAACATGAGGTTTTCTTGTGGCCACGTTGGGTTAAGGCAGAGGACTGAAACACGGCTATCTCTCGGGGCCAGAGAGAGCCATCCAGAAGCTGCTCACACTGAGGTCATCCAGCAAGGGCGCAGATGGGCTCTGCCCTAGGAGAACAGTGACAGTGAGAAGAAAAGAAGAATTTAACGGAACTCCAGAGAAGGCAAGCACTGAAGAGGCAAGTAGGGCAAGAAGCTGAGAAACAGGAGCTGGAGAGGCTGGAGAAAAAAAAAAAAAAAAAAACAGGACCACAGCAGGGGGCAACATCAAGAATGGAAGGGAGTAGCCCCCTGCCCCGCCCCCGACAGCAAGTGGCAACCCGAAAAATGCCACTGGACTTAACCAAAGGTCGCTGGTGGCCTCTGGGAAAACAGCTGCAAGGAGCAGCAGTCACATGACCACAGCTTGAGAAGTGAATCACTGTGTTCTGATGGGAGGACATGCATGAAAACCCAAGGAAATAAAAGCTGCCTGAGTCATCTTCTGGGATCCGTAAGGGCGGGGTGGGTGGGGGGGAGCAGAAGACACAGAGGCAGTGGCAGCAACAATGGGGCAGGGGGCTCTCATTCTCCTCTCCCAGTCTTCTGGGAGCTGCTGGAACACAGATTTGAGAAGGACAGAAGCAAAGGTATAAATAAATGGCATTTATTTATTTTTATTATTTTTTTAGAGAGAGAAGTGTGGGGTGGGGGGAGGGGAGGGAGAGGGAGAGAAGCAGACTCCCTGCTGAAAGCACAGCCTGTCCAGGGGCTCCATCTCACGACCCTGAGATCATGGCCCCAGCCAAAACCAAGAGCAGGACACTTAATTGGAAAACTGGCATTTATTGACTACGTGAAAAATACCACCTACATTCACACGGCGCTGTATGTTTCAGAGATTCGGCCGTAAAGCCTCTCATTTAACCTCAACAACTCCTCTTAGAGAAGAGCAGAGGCAGCTATTTCACACGTGAAGAAATTAAAATTTAGAGAAAAACTAACCAAAATAATCTACCCGAATATCACACGGCAGGAAAAGGTAGAAGCCGGACTCCGTCCTGAGCTGAGACCCAGTACCTCCACACACTCACCCAGCACTTTCACAGAGTGAACTGCTTGCAGCTCTGGGCCGGGTCTCAGTTTCCTCATACGGCAAGTGGGAATGATCACAGCCCCTACCTCTCACTGTTGGTAAAAGTAAAGCACTTAAGGGGGCGAGCTCACCAAAAGCGCTCAAAGAATATGACTCACTATTGGCTTACATTCAAGAAGCGTAACACGTACGCCAGCCACACACACTGGGTACCCATTCTTGGTGCCTATGAATTGCTGTCCAAACCAGAAATCTAGGTATTATGTTAGAATTCTTCTCCCTCGGCCACAGCTCAATCAGGCAACGAGTCTTTCTAAGCCCGTGCTTCTCAACCTTCGTGTCATTATCTCCTTACAACTTTTCAGACAGGTTTTCCCTAATTATCCCTCCCATGAAATTTTAATAGCATGGATAACTGCTTATGTGTTTATGTACTGTGGCCCTTTTGAATCTTAATATCTGAGTTTTTTTTTCACACCATCCCCCCAACCAGTTTTTGCCCTGTGGGGACCATATCCCCCCTAGGCAGAACACATTTAATAATCCTTCCTCCTAAATCTCTCTAAACCCATTCCATTCTTCTCTTTCCTCAATGCCAGCATCTAGTCCTCACAATTTTTCATCTAGATTGTTCCAAGAGCTTCCTAACTGGGCTCCCTGCCCCTATTTCAGCCCGCTTCCCATCCATATTCCATTGGAGTAGGCATTCTAAATGCAAGTCTGTTCATGTTGATCCCTTTCTCAAATGTCATCAGTTGTGCTCTATCATAGATTGGACTTTTACACTGCACTCAAGGCCCCTGCTGAGCAGTCCTGGGCCTGTGCCCCCAGACCTGGCTGCCACCACCCCACCCTGCCCCTAGGCACTAGGTGCCCACAACATACAGCCATCATCTCCATGCCTTGGCACTTTGTTGCCTCTGCCTAGGATGCCCTTCCCCTCTGCCTTCCTTGTGAACTCCTACTTCCCCTTTAAAGTACTGTACACATGTTCTCTAAACCCTTCCCCAATTCCATCTTACTGCAAGCTG
Organism: Lontra canadensis; assembly: GCF_010015895.1. NCBI lineage: Eukaryota > Metazoa > Chordata > Mammalia > Carnivora > Mustelidae > Lontra > Lontra canadensis. Next base: position 8,493,764 of record NW_022631046.1, on the reverse strand, counting down.
TGTGGAGTTTCCCTGTCCCTCGCACATACCTCTCTGTCACAACCCTTCGGTTACCTCTAATGATAATAATGACAACTCACAGTCACTGAATGTTTAATAGATGCCAGGCTCCATTCTAAGCACTTTACATGTATCATCTCATTTATCTGGAGCAACTTGAGAGCTGGTATTAAACTTTATTTATTTCTGTATCTAACTCACAGCAAACAGTGGAAATTCAATAAATGCTTCCTGAAATAATGCGGAAGCAGTGTTTTGGAGTTTCTCGTGTCTGCTCTTTTCCTCTGACTTGCACAGCCCCTCCTACAACAGTTTATGGTCTTTACTCTGGTAATAAGGAGAGGGATGAGATATGATTATCCACCAAAGGTTTTAACAGTTTCTTTGAAATACACTCCATGATTTAGTGAAAAAAGTCATTAGGAATGTCTTTCCGAGTGCAAGGAGGAAAAAAATCTAATCTACTATCCAGAACACTCACATATTTACAAATCTAGTCAATTTGAGGGATATAAATAGATCTTAAAATGCCACAGGCAAAGGCTTAATCACCTATAGTGGAACAGCTTGGGAAAAACAAAGAAAAGATTTAGAAACATAATATTTAAAAGCATACAAACAGGAGACTTAGAAAAAAATCAGGTTATATAATAGCCTAGTGAAACACTTTGAAATAGAATACTAATAGAAAGATAAACAGAAAAATACTTTAAACAACAGAGTGAAAAATATTCCTCTTAGTTCCTTAAGAGTAACTGGAGAAGGTCATTTAAGTCCAGTCCACCACACCCCCACCCCTGCTAACTGAAATGAAATGACTAGGGGCTAGCCTTAATAATTTGAAAAGACTACTTCAAGTTGATTCAGGAAGTTTACTCTCAAAGGAAAATGTGTATGTGTGTATGTCTGTGCATATATATATTACATATATATATATTTTTTTAAACACAATCTTCTGAATTTTATTGTTTATTTAGCATCACATGAGAAATTCCAGATTTAAGAGTTGGTATCAAGTAAGTAACAACTTTCTGGAAACGATCGGAGTTCAGAAAAGAGAGAGCTTCTAAAACAACGTCCTAGGGTAAAAACCCAAACACTGCGTTTCACTCCTCATTTGTTATGAACTGTGTTATCTCTGAACAGTAAGATTATGGGTGACTTCCATTTTCTTGGTATCTTTCTAGAGCCTTTCCTTTCTAAACAACAAATACGTGCTGCTTTTATATTTGGGGGATAAAGAGCTGTTTTCACTTTTTAAAACCTATGTTTTGTTAAACTAGCAAGAACATTTGTTATTAATTTACAAGTCACTTTCATGTAAGGCAGCTAACTTTCGATTTATGATAACAAATATATGTACTTAAAGTCACTACATCTGATAAGTGCCACAAGGCCCAAGATAATTTGACCTACTTCCCAAGAAAATGTGAGGTCTCTAATTCATCTCTTGGAATCTGGGCTCTGGGATACCTTAACCAAAGAATACAGTGAGAGTTAACACTATGCCAGTGTCCGGGCCCAGGCCATAAGAACTGACAGCTTCTACTTCCTGCATCTTGAAACTCAACCACCACACTGTAAGGAAACCCCAGCCACCTGCAGAAAGGCCTACATGGAGAGGAACCAACAAGCAGCACCAATTTACCAGAAATATGAGTGACACATCTGGGAGGTGGCCCATCCAGCCCCAGTTAAGCCACTGTGACCAACACCATGTGGAGCAGAAATGAGCTGCCCCCTTCTGAGCCCTGCCCAAATTGTACGTTCATGTAAAAATAAATGTTATTTTAAGCCACTAAGTTTTGTAGTAGCTTGTGACACAGCAACAGATAACTAAAATATCCTATTTTGTTTTCCTCTACCTTTCCCTCAAGGAATTTAAGTTCCTTGAGGGTATGATTCCATCTTTAGGCTCATCTTCATAGTCCTGCCTTCATTCGCTCTGTAAGCATGCGGGGACTGATGGGTAGCTAGCACTATGCTAGCTAGGTGCTTCGGGTACAGAGAGAAAAAGTCTTTGCCTTAGAGATGCTCACAGTCTATTTTCAGAGACAGATAAACAGACAAACAAACAAAAATAGACAATGACAACCATAATCTCACAGCTTTGGCAGAAGAGCCAGCAATGGTAGAGAGTCAATAAATGTTGGCTAAATCAATGAATGAACAGATCAGGTTCTCAGAACTACTTTGGGAATTAGATACCACCATCCTTTTACAGATTAGGTGTACCAATCAGTGATGTATTACTTCTGAGCTCTCTTCTACATTCACCCTCTCTGCCCTGCTTTGTGACACTGGGGCTGGACCCTGTGAACATTTCTCCTTTGCCAGATGCTGCAGTGCTCGTTTTCATCAAAAGAGGGCACTGGAAGGACACTGAAAGGCCACAGCAGAGGAAGGGGCTTTTCGCTGGGTCTGGGCTGCTTTACCCCCTCTAAAGTGTACTGCCAGGAGCATTTGGGAAACCCAAACGTGCTTACTCCAAGGAATTTTCCTGCCATTTGGCAGACTGCTCAGGAACAACTCTGGTCCACCCACATGATCTACCAAGATTCTCCACCTGGTGGGCTGACCAGCTCCAGCCTGGACCCTCTGGCAACTTCACTGGCCACCAGCAGTCTCTTCATCTCCAAAGTGGACTGAAAATCAGTCTTGAGGGGAAACTCTTGCAAGCTCTTAGTGCCTTCACCCTGTGCTCTCCTCTAGCCCAAGAAAAAGCAGACCTCTTCACCCCTTCACTAGTTAGCCATAATGAACCTTTTACTAGTTAATGATTCTTTATATTAAGATTTCCTTGTTCACATTACTGTGTGGTTTTTGTCTCCTGAATGGATCCTGACTGGCCCTTGAAGAAATAGAAGGGGTCAAATATGAGGGGCCCAAAAAAGGACGATTGCCCACAGCACCATCAAAGGGCTGGTTCATAATAAAAAGAAATCGAAAGGGAAGAGATAAAAGACTCCGCAAAGAAAAACTTCCAAGTCAATCTCATTCAGAATCTGTACTTTGTCTAATCACATTTCTTAGAAAATATTTTTTATCTTCTTCAGTGTTTTTTTAACCTCCCATTTGGCAAACTGTTTTTAAAAACGCAATGAAAACATTGGGTACATGTGAGACCCAAGGAAACAAAGGGTCAAGCAAATAAAGAAGCTGTAGGGAATGCAGGTCAGGTGCTCTGAGACATAGGACACTGACCAGAACCAAGAACTGGTATTAGGGACCCAGAAGAGCCTCGCAATTAATATAGCGTAGACTGGATGACCAGACTGTCAGTGATCAATTCTCAGCTCTGCTACTACCAAGTTATGTGACCTTGGGCAATTTGTCTAATACCTTCATTTGTAAAATGCAAATGATGGTAACAGTACTGACCTCAAAGGTCTATGAGGATAAAGCGAGTTTATGGATGTAAAGCTCTAAGGCCAGAACCCAATCTAAATTCTCTTTCTAACCACCTCTTGACTTCAACATCCTCAATCTGTTTTCTTCCCCCAATATCTTCTGATTCTGGAAAGGTTTCAGAATACCTATCTTGCTCTAAATACTGCCCTCCTCTAATTTTCCTATCACATCTGACCTTTGACCAGGGCCTTGCTGTACTAAGGAACATTCTCCTTCTTTAAAGGGCTATCATTTTTTTCCAGGTCCACAAGTGTGGAACCTGTTCAATATAAAAAGAATGGGTGTGAAAGATGATAGAGGCCGTCCTTTAATCAGCTTTTACCTCTTCCTTTTAGATCTGTCCCCTCCCCACTACAGGTGACTCTGGTGTCTTAAAGAAAGGGCTCATGACTCCACCTAGGCCTGTCAAACGCTGAATCTTGAGATGAGACACAGCAGAAGAACTGGGCTGGAGATGGTCATCAGTGGCCAGAGATCTTAGAGTTGCCTCATTCCTGACTAACAGAGCCCAGGCATTTTAGCAATTCCTTCAAGGTTGTGAACAGCCCTATATACGTTAGAGGAATTCCTATTTTTGCTTATGCTAGCAAGAAGTCTACTGCTTGAACCAAGGAGCCCATATACTCGCTGTTAGGCTGACTTACGTCTTCAAGTTTCCTCACCTGTGCAGTGGGGGGGGGGGTCTCTGAGGTCCCTTCCACCTCTAAGCTTCTACAGTTCTAACCCCACGGAAGGTCCCAGCAGATGTGCTCGGCTGACTCTGCAGATCTCCGTAACAATGCGGTCATTACCTCCCAGCAGCCATACACCTTATACACAAATGGTGGAGCTGAGAGATGCATTAAAAGTCTTATATTTAGGTTATGAAACCACAAAGCTCTCCTTTGCCACTTACTACATCTCAGCAGTATTATTTTGGTAACGGCGTCACCACGCTCTCTGCTATGGTGCTGAGCATAAATAGAACGTGAACATTTCCAGGAATTGTCAACTTGGCACTTCTTACAAGGAGTTAAGATTTCTTTTATAACATTAACAAAAATAAAGCCTAGGACTAAACTTCTTTTAGAGGTCACATTTCCTTCTCAATTAAAATTTACTGTTTGGAAAAGTACAATGTACCCTTTTTTTCCTCTGGGGAAAAAGTCCTCCAAAGAATCATATACATACACTCCTTACTGTTCAAGCTGAGGAACAAGTATAAACACAGCTGCCTATTAAAATTAAGCAAAGGCAAACATTCCTGCAGCTAGCTACAACAACAGCCTACAAGTTTCAACTACACCCATAAAAAAAGAAAGCTACCTTGCTAAGTGCATGGTTAAACTCTTGAAGTTGTGCCACGGAAGAGCTGGTTATTAGAACTGATGGCTTTCGGCTTCCAATAGTGAGATTTAACAGCTGCCAAAGTGGAACCTGATTCCAGCACCGGGAGAGCCAATGCACTATCTCCTAATCACAGCCAAGAAGATTTAGTCTTTTTTCTACTCTCACGAAGCAAGTTGGAATAGAAGCAACTTAAGGGTTCTGTTCCTTGACCCCAAATGGCCTCACATTAGACCCTGGCCCCCAAAAAAGAATTTTAAAAAAGAGAGGGGAGAGACAGATACCAACCAGGACTTAGTCATCTGACAATAGGCAGGAAAGAGAAACACAGAGAAGCCTCTTGGGCTGAATAACTGGGAGTGACTGAAGTAGGGGAAGGAAGACAATTGGGGGCTGGTAAATGATGGGTTCTGGAGCAGCCACGGGTTGTCAGAAGTAGGAGGGAAAGAAAAGCACACCTTGAATATGTGTTTTCATAGGCTATGAATTAGTAGGCTCTGAAAACCTAAATTCCAAATTTGGCTTTCCTGGGTTGAATGACCCTGAACAAGCGACTGCACATCTCTGTGCCTCCATTTTCTCCTCTATTCAGTAACAGTAATAAGACCACCTGTCTCACCTAGACCAGTACCTGGCACAAAGTAAAGCCACCAATAAATATTGTGATAGTTATTTTATTGGCTAAGCCATCTTCAGTCTTCCCAACATTGTCTCTCTCCTCCTCTCATCCATCCTCCAGCCGTCTTCAACTCACTTTGTATCTGAGGGCTAGCATCCAACTCATTCTCCACTGGCAGGTTTATCTCCATTTGGACAAGTTGATCTACAGAACACCAAGTATTCCAGATGTTTGTAATTACCTAACAATGTAAAGAGGCAATTAAAATAATTCCCTCAAATCCAAATTTATCTGCTAACTCAAAACGCTCCAGCCAATGTTGTTCTGTGACATCGAGCCTGTGTATCCCCAAAGAGCTCTAATGGATTTTAGTATTGGTAGCAGAGGTCACACCTGTGTGGGGTCTGGGATCCTGGAACATTCTTGAGCAATAACATTCAAAGAATTAAAAACACGATTACAGAATTAAAACAAAACTCCATATCCATCTGTATCTCCATTCCTACCACCTTTTGCTCTTCACTTCACCAGAAAACAAGAACAACTCTTCAAGCAAGTACACAACTCTGGGAAGCTCATCCTTGGGGAGCAACAAGTGACAAAGGAGCCATGCCCCTGATCAGCTGATCAGAGTTCAAGGTTCCCAACCCTGGCTGCACTTTAAAATAACTTTATGAGGTGTTTGTGCATGTCTCTGTGCTTGCATGTGTGCCCGTGTGTGTGTGTGTGTGTGTGTGTGTGTGTGTCTTAATACCACAGCCAGAATCACACCTCCACAGATTTGGGCATGAACTGGCCTGTGTCGAAGTCAAGGGATCAGTAGTTTTTTTAAAGCCAGCACTGAGAAAGACTAAGTGAAATCAACCACAAGAGTCAGTAGGGTGACTGATGTAGCCAAGTGGTGTGTACGTCCACCCAAGGAAGAAAAAAGTCACAGTGAGAATTTCTAAGAGAAAAGAACATTAAATCCATTTTTTAAAGTGAAATGGAAGCAACCCTGCTGGGGAGAGGCCTGTCACATGGTTTGCTATTCCTAGAAAGAGCTACAATTAGCTGCCAACAGATGCATTATTTCATCAGTCCCATAAATACTTGATAAAAGTCTTCCGCTCTTCCTTTATGTCAGCCTTGCAGAAGCCAGGTAGGGGGAGAGGGGTCAGGCGGGACTCTTCTGATAAAATGCAGTACTAAACTATCAAAATTTCCTTTTAAATGATTAAAATTAGCATTAATAAAAATAAAATATTTTAGCAAAATCTTATGCCAGTATACCTCTAAAAGCCCTTGAAAATTTTCCTCTTCAAACAAACAAAAAAAGAATTAGTACAATTTTTTTAAAGCTTATTTCAATTATTAACGCTACAGCGTAATATAATTCCATTTCAAACCCAGTGGGAAGTCAAGATTGCATAGCAGAAGAAATCCTAAATCAAGAGTTAGGAGGCCTGGATTCTAGTTTGGCATTAAATTACATTAACTAGCTATGTAATCATGGACAAGTTGACTTAATCTCCATAGGTTTCAGCTTTTTCGGAGAAAAATTAGATGATCTGTGAGTCCCTCGTGGCCTAAAATTCTGGAATACCAGAATATGTCTCTGTCTTGCTGACTCTGAACATGTTTATAATTTAGAAACGTAAAATTAAATCATTCTGGCAATTCTACTATTAAATTTAACCAATTCCCAGCCACTGTGCATAATCTGAAGAAGCAAAACAATACAGGACCTTGAATTTGGCACCCTTTTCTATCTGAACTAGAGCTGGAGCCTTCCTCCCCCAACTATGCAACCAGGGGCTCCTGCCCCAAACTCCTGTCTTTTTAAATGAGAAAATGCATAAAAAGCATCTTTACAATTTTTGCCACATCTTCATACCACTATTTTCATAGTATTTTTTAATGTGACTCATTTTTACCCAAATAAAAGCACTGTATTTTTAAAAGTAGCTTCATAAATGAAAACAGTTTTACTTGCCATAAAAGGAAGGAAACCATTAGACTAATGCAAGGGAAAGGAGGCAACACAACTCAACTCCAGCTAAATACTGTTGTCCACAGAAGGCTTTACGTATAAGGAACTTTTCCAGTATCAAGGAACTGCCAGTGTCAAGAAAGATGCTACAGCAAAGGGAAGCTTTCACCTGGAGGTGATCACGAGTGAAACAGAAAGAAACAGGAAATGACTCTCTCACCACGTGATTCACTCCTGTAGCTGCATTTCATCTGAAATCATTTTAAGAACCACCCAGAATCATGGCTGTGCACACATCTCACATTTTGGGAAGCACAGCAACAAGCGGTCGATACTGGGCCTTGGCTGACCTGCAGTGTGACTCGGCTCTCTGTGAGGAAGGTTCTCCACACTGGGCTCTAGCCACACTGTCACGGAGGGCTCCCGCTGGAGCTCCTGGGCCTCTGCGGTCCCCTTTCTCTGAAACGCTCCTCCTCCAAGCATCCTCTCTGTTGCAGAGCTCGGGTCGGTGCTCTGCATCCTCAGGCAGAGAGGCTTTCTCTGACCACCCTGCACGATGTGCGAAGGCCTTCCTCACCATCAGCGCTAACTTTCACTAGTTTGCTTGTTGTCTGTCCCCATCAGACTACAGCATTTGGTAAACTCTAGAAGACAGGGGCTTTGTCTCCCCTGATATCCTGGCACCTGATGCCAATACTCAATATTTCTTCAATGAATAAATGAATCCCTTCGATTGATCTGGAGGGCTTTCACAGGTCCTTCTCACCTAGTGCCCATTATCGAGCTGCTCCCCAGGCAGTGTATGAGAAACCACACTGGGGCTCTCTGCAGCCCCTGCCCTTACCACAGGGAAGGGTCTCACCATGGACGCGGACCCGCCACTCCCTCTTAAGCACACAGGATACCACAAAGTGAACTCTACCCAGCCACAGTGGAAGCGCCTGGAGAGACCACAGCTGGATAAGGAGAGATCAACACCCAACTTATTACATGCAGAGTAGGGCCAATTCATGGTATGACTGGAGAATCCCAGGCTAGAAATCTCTCCAGTAAACCTATTACAATCCCCAAGATTGTTGCCATTATTGCTCAGTAACTTCAGATGCATCCAAGTATACATCTGCGAACCAGAAGAGATTCTGAGATAGTAGCTGATACGCGTCTGCATGGTTACACAAGGCCAGCTCCAAAAGGAACAGCCTGAGCCCCGAAGCCCTTGGATAGAGGAAGCAGACCAGGCCTGCATCCTGAGCCATGGAGGGCAGCCAGTGTCAGGGCACAAGGTCCATGGTAAGGATCAGCTTAAGCTCAGGCAAAGCTGGAGCAAAGAGCCTCAGGAGGCTTGAGTGTTGAGGCATCTGATGCTAACATATGAGGCACCAAGCTGCGTTCCAAGACATCTGTCCTTCATCCTTGCCAGTGGCTAAGAGGGCATAAAGCCAGACTCTAGCCTACAGAGGAGGGAGGAGGAAAAAACTCCTAAGCCTAACCTAAGACTGGAGTTAAAGGCAAAGTCGCCAGGCTGACTGGTAAGTGAGAATCACAGCAGAGACCCGGTCCCACAAACAGGGCCAACACAGTGGAACAGGGAGTCCTGGGGCCCAGGAATCACTCCTACCAGAACTTAGGCTAAGTCCCACCAGCTGGTGAGACTTGGGCTCCCATAAACCTCTTTTCCAGATCCAGATTAGCTCAGGCACTAGGGAGAGCCTGCCAGCAGACAGGGCCCATAAGCAGCAGAAAGCCAGGCAGGCGGGCACATGCTGCCTACACGCAGACCCAGCGCTGTTCTCATCTCCTGAAAGAACAGGAGCCCAGAGAGGACTGCCAGCTGATCTACTGTCTACTATGTGACCTTGGCCAGAAAGCCACACATTATGAAGTGTCCCTTCCACAGTGCCAAGCTGGCTTAAGTAATATTATTGCCAGAATTTCTCTTCTAAAATGTAAGAGTCCTCTTATATTTTAGAGGGTGAGAAAAACACAAAATCAATTATCCATTAACATCTTAGACTTTTTTTTTTTTTAACATAAATAGGAAGGCCCATCAGTTAGGTAGACTCTGAAAGAAACAAAGGTATAAAGTGTTTTTTTATGTTTTGGGATTTCCTGGGGGTAGGGTTTAAGAGACCAGAGAGGATTAAGATACAAGTGGATTCTTCTCTAATAAAAAGCAACTAACTAGAATCTGTCACCAAATAGGGCCTGTTGAGACAACTCAAAATTTACAAGTGAAACGCAGAAATTAAATAAGCAAAGAGGAAACCACGATTCTCTGACAAGCCCAAAACAAGAACACTTCTTAATAAAATTAAATCAGTTCATTCTTGGAGAATTTTCAGCCTTTTGGCCAAAGAGCCATTCCTGCCCATTGGTTCTCAGACCTCCCAAGAAGGGACCATGAAACCTACACAAATTAATAAATAATGATAATCAAAACGAGTAAAAGATCAGACAAGGTTAATATATACACATAATACATAAGCTCCATATCTTCCTACAGTTTAGTTCCTCAAAATTCAAAAATGCCTTTACAAAAATTTAAATGGACTTTTTAAAAGCTTATTTAAATTACTCTTAAAACACTAGAGAAGCACAGAGTCCTGGGAAATAGACCTCTGCATCCATCTGCATTTCGTACGTGAATATTAAACTGAAGGCATCTCAACTCTGAAACTCTTTCCAGCATTAAAAACAAAAAAACAAAAAAACAAAAAAAAACCCCTTAGGTTTTCAATTAATTAAGTCTCAATGAATTTTAGAATTAAAATATCACCATCAACTTAAATAAACACTGAAAATTTAAGGTCCCAAATAAGAGAAGGATGTTAACTAAGAACTCCTTTAAAATGTATCATTTCCCAAATAATTAATTAATTAAATTAAGTCTATCATTTCCTCCATCGCTTAGTCTCTCACACACATTATAATTTTTTTAATTTATATCTTTATATATCTTCCTAAAACTTAAGGTATTGCGGATTTTCTGTAAGTGGATTTTAAAAAGTGATTTTTATGAGGGAGAAAACTACAGAGTGAAGAAGGGAATGATAAACTTCAAATTCAGGATTTACCAATAAGTAGGGGCTGGGGCTAAGGTAGGCCTGGGGAGGAACACCTAGGGTCCTCAAAGGCAATGGTAATTTTTAAAAAAAAAACTTAGTGATGGGGGGTGCCTGGGTGGCTCAGCCAGTTAAGTGTCTGCCTTTGGCTCAGGTCATGATCCCAGGGTCCTGGGATCGAGTCCCACATTAAGCTCCCTGCTTGGCAGGGAGTCTGCTTCTCCCTCTGCCTGCCACTCTCCTGCTTGTGCTCTCTCTCTGACAAATAAATAGATAAAATATTTTTTAAAAAAACTTAGTGATGGGGAGACAGGTGTTCCTGGCACCATTATTCCCCATACCTTACTTGTATTTTATAATCTTACTGAAAATACTCAATAATTAACAAAACTTATTTTATTTTTTTAATATTTTAAGTATATTTTTACTTAGTATATTTAATTTTTTTTTAGATTTTTATTTATTTATCTGACAGGCAGAGAGGCAGGCGGAGAGAGAGAGGTGTGAAAACAGGCTTCCCGCTGAGCGGAGAGCCTGATGTGGGGCTCGATCCTGGGATCATGACCTGAGCCGAAGGCAGAGACTTTAACCCACTGAGCCAACCAGGCGCCCCAACAAAACTTATTTTAAAAGTAAGTTTATGTTATTATCACTGCAAAAGGTATATAGAAAACATACGTAAATCAAACTCTCTCTTCAAAACATTTTTCAATAGCCGCGTTACTCTGACAAAAAGTAAAACAAGAGTACTTAAAATCTGTACAGTAACCAACCTATCCTTCCCTTTGAACACTTCCACAGAGCTAACAAATCAATATTTTTCACACAGACACACACTATTTTTTCTCATGTTTCACTGTTTCATTTTGTTTACTTTAAAAAACAACTAGTTTTCCCTCAACTTCTGTGTAACTTTCACTGTTTGGTTAAAAAAATCATAATTTTTTTCTCATTCTCTGAATAAATCTGAAAAAGCAAAAATGGGGGGTCATACCTCTATGAACAACGTACAACAGGACTAGTTACATCACCCAAAATGACTGTAAAATTAAATGAAATATTTTGGTAGTAACAGTGTTTTGTTTCACTCCTTTTTTTTTTTTTCCAACTATCTGGTGCCAAGAGGAATCTCAAAGTCAAATACCAGGAAAAGACACTGGGTACCCTAATACTTCTCTTAACCTGTCCCCAGTTCTACCTTATTTATTCTGCTTTCAGGGAAATGGTAGAAATGTCTTAGCTCCTTTAGTTTGGATTTGTTCACACACCTGAAGTACTTAATTTTGGAAGGACACTCAAACTTGAGAATTCCTGGGGCCCTGAAAGGACAGCTATTTTCAATATTTCAAAAAGCCTAAAACACATTTACTTGTAATTCGGCCATGCTAGGAAATGAAAATGTGTTTGTTTTTTCCCTGCAATTTAACCAAGCTTTCCTAAGTTAAGGGGTTACCTCGTGCAGAGCAGATATCCAGACATCTGTCGTTAATAAAAACGAAAGGATTCATCATGATTAGTTAGCACTTGGGGTCTGAAAAATCATTCAAAATATAAGGTCCATAAAAAAAAACCCCAAAATGAAAACAAATATGAGGTTCCATGGGGCAAAAATAATAAAACTGGTCTTTTATTACTGGCATTTGTTTTATAACCGGTTATGCTGGTATTTTTACAACTGCAACAAGGAAGTCTGAGGACCACTGTCCCGGAGGAGTTCAAACTATCACTACTTTTTATCATTTCCTAACTGTTTCAAATTTGCAAGTCAACTCGCAATTTTTTTATTTTTTTATTTTATGTCTTTTTAAATTTTATTTTATTTTATTTATAGATGTTTTCTTCTTTATTTATTTTTAATTAATTTATTTTATTAATTAATAATTTATTAATTTAATTAATTTAATTATTTTACCAACTCAGTTCTCTGCTCCTCCAACTTTGTAAGACAGTAAAAGTCATGGAGTTGTTAAGAGGGAAAATGTTTCACATCATGTCTCCATCCTGCGACAAGCCAGGCTCATTGCACCGGGACTGTTTCTCTTCTCCATAGCTTCCAACATTCTTTTTTTTTTTTTTTTTTAATGTTGAGTTTGTTGTTTTTTTTTTTTTAAGATTTTATTTATTTATTTGACAGAGAGAGATCACAAGTAGGCAGAGAGAGAGGAGGAAGCAGGCTCCCTGCCGAGCAGAGAGCCCGCTGCGGGGCTCAATCCCAGAACCCTGGGATCATGCCCTGAGCTGAAGGCAGAGGCTTACCACCCAGGCGCCCCATCCAACATTCTTTAAAGTCAAAATGCGACCCTCCCCAAACTACTAGTCCTATAACATTGAATGCTCTGGGTGTCTGAACAAAGCCAAATTTAAAAGACCGACTTGAAATCAATAACCTTTAAAAACTTACTTAAACAGCTTTCTAAATAATCCCCTTTGGCCGTGCAGGGTAGCCTAGGGAACAGGTGCAAGGCATGCCTTCCTAGAGGCTGTCTCCTCCTTCATGAAGCTGACCTTCTCCGGCCGGCCTCTCTGGCACCCCACAAATCCATTACCAGTAAGCCTAATGCCTGCTTTCCCATCTGCACTTTCCAAATGGCGCCCAATGCCAAGGGCTGAGATATGACCTGGCTCTCAGATGAGAACATGCCTCCCCAGTGACTTGCCAACTTTCCCTGGAAGCATTTCTAAGTGTATTCCCTGACCTCCCGCCTCACTCTCGGGATCATGGCTCATTCTTCCCTCCGTGCACTTCCTAATTCCACCTCCTCATCCTATACCTCCAATGCCGCGGGCCTTCAGTCCAAACTCTTCCCGACTCTCAGCCTAAAACCCCAACTTCACATCTTCACATGCAAAGGACACAGTTTCAACAATTTTGCAGCTGGTTTGCAGTGATCTTTTTGAGGCCTACCTGAAGGCAGCTCAGTTACAGCTTCTTCCCTTGCCTTCTCCAGCTTCTCCCTAACCCAGGGAAACTCCTGCAGGGAATCTAGGAACGCATCAAATGCTTTAGGACCTCTGGAAGGTAGGATATCCAGCAGCAGCATTGTTTTCCGGAGGCCTGTGGCTTGAGCTTTTATTTCTTGAACGTGGTTTTCTGTCAAGACCCCTTCCTGGTAAAGATACTGAAGAACCAGTCCCTCCACCAGGACCTCGGCGCCCAGCTCCAGCCGAAGGGAGCGAAGCACTTGCTTGTCTCTAGCCTCCATTTCTCCCTGGGAAGAGACAAAATGGAGCTCAGATTACCGGGAGCTGACCAACCCCTAAACACAGCGTCCCACAGGCAATGCAAGATCCTTAAGGTCAGGTACCACTTTGAACCTCAGCAGAGTCCAGGCCATGGTGTTTAGTACACAGCTGTTAAGCCAAAGCAAATTAATTTTTGAATGTTTCCAAACATAATGAACCACCTGAATGTGAACCATCTTTTCTATTTTTGCTTTCCACACAATGGTTCCTAGCACCGTTCCTTGCTTGATAAAGAGATTTGGAAAAAACTGGGCTGCTGACCCTGCTTAAAAAGAAGCTATGATCTGAGAATTACAGAGCAGCATTTCAGTTTAACCTACTTAAAAAGAAACAGTGGCTTTATTTTAACACAGCCTTCATCAGATACACCCCAATACCAGAGAAACGGCCAGCATGCATGCAGATGCCCTTTTGACCGTCGGCATTTGCTGAACCTGCATAGCCATGGGAGTGGGCGCCAGAAACTGCTAAGTACCAGTAAGTTTGAGGTTCTCCTCCCTAAGAAAAAAGCCCTATACACCATCACCTCCAAGAAAAAATATTTATTCTGTGTGCCTCTCCAATAAACTTTATATATGGTCACAGACTCTACCGCTTCCAAGAATTCCGAATCTCTTTCACAACACTGCCCGGACTACATGTGTATGGGACATTTAATGGGGATTTTTTTTTCCTTTACAAGAAAAAAATGTCCACACACCAGTCGTGGTCAGTAAGCCAGGCACGATTTTAAGGCTTGTTTTCAAGACCACTGCGCGAGTTTGAAGGCGCTTGTGTGGAGGCTATGAAGGTAAAGAAAGGGGGTGGGGGACAGATGGGGCTTCCGGGAACCCACAGAAAGTACAATCGGCCAGCGACCCGACCCCACTCCTTTGAGCAGCCCTCGGTGAAGTCCAGGAGGTGGCAGGTGAGGGGTAGGGTGTACACGTTGGGCCGCCAACGCCCATTTGGAACTTTTTATTCCCTGCCTCGCCAGCTGAATCCTGTTGTGTTATGAACAGGAAAAACTATGAGGGATTTTCGGGGCAATCTGACAATCTAAAAAGTGGGTGTTGGGGATGATTTCAGAGTGGACCGAAGGGGGAGCGGTCCCCACCCCCGCGCCATCCCTACCGCCACCCCAACCCGGGCCCGGCTCGGAAATGCGGCGAACAAGTTGCGGGGGGGGGGGGTGCCAGCGGGGGAGCCACGCAGGGCCCAGGCCGCAGACGCCACGGTGCGGGCCTTCGTGAAAAAATGGATACGGGGTTGCTGGTTTCCTGTTACTTACGTCTGCAAACACGTATATTTAAAAAAAAAAAGAGAGAGAGAAAGAAAGAAACCGCAACCGGAATCCAGACTGCTAGGTAACCTGTACCATAACCACCATCTTTGTTGAAGGCGAAAGCCCTCAACAGGAAGTGTTGTCGCCATCTTTATTGGGGGCAAAACACCGGAAGTGCTGTAGCCATCTTTATGGGAGGAGAGGAAGCCCAGTGTCGAACTGAAGCCTTTTCCGCCATGTTTGCTGTGGGTAAACGATATACTGGCCTAGAGATGGAAAATAGTAGCATCACTTAGGGGGTTATCTAAGGAAAGAAGTATCTTAACACAGGAACTCCGCCACAGCCTTGCACACAACTGACATAATAGATAGTCAGGTCTCAAAAGTCACCTTATCAGAGAAGCCTTCCACAAGCACCCTATTTAAAACTGAAACATTCATCTCCTGCGCTCCCCATCCCTTTACCAACTTTGTTTTTACCTGTAGCACGTAACACCATCTTATTAAAACTTTTACTGAATTATCTGCCATCTGCTTCCGTCAGCTAACAGGCAGGGTCGTTTATATCATTTTATATCACAGAGTTTCTACCAACAAAGTGATTACAAGTCCCTAAGTCAGGATTCAGTGGCAGCAACCAGCTAACTACTCTAGAAAGAAAAGGATTTGTCATGAGGAATTGAGGACATTCACAACCCTTATAAAGCCTGGAAGAGGCCTGGGCATCTGAGAATTGCTCCCTACACACCACCACCTAACTGACCACAATCGGCAAAGCCGAGTTGGGAAGCCACCACTCCACAGTCCCTACCTCTTCTCGACACTGACAGATCAAGTGACCGGACATTGAAACACTGCTGCAGAAAAACCAAGGTCTCCACAGCTGTATTTGCTAGCAGCATTAAAACAGCACCTCAAATCTTACTCTGATGTATGCAATTGGTGAAACCTATTTCGTAGACCATGTGCAGCAAGGGTGTCTGGGGCATGTAGTTTGCAGTTTTCCAGCTTCCACAGTACAGAAAGACATTCTAAAAAGAGAACAGCTGTTACTGGGGAGTGACCTGCTGAGTTCACATTTTTCATTTGGAAGGCAAAACAAATGCATGACCCAAATATAGAGACATAACAGAATATCAGAAGGAGGGTCATTCCTGAATTCCTTTATGAAATAAGGCAATCAATAAACACATTCATTGATTCACTTTTAAATCAATTGGGTGATATCTGCAGAAAGTCATACACCTCATAAAAATTGGTTGATGGTAACGGGAAAAATATCTCAAATATCATTATTTCTGTAAAGGTTTTCTTAACCAACACCTCTAGTGGAGGATGAAAGTCTTTGTAAGCAAATCAATGGAAAGCAATTCTAAACCTCACTCCTCAAAACCTAATTTTTGTGACCAATGTGTTACTACACCAATATACCATTTTATTATGCCAATAGAGACAATTTTTTTTACATGGGTGGCAAGTATTATTACTATTAGCATTTTATTTTTTTAATGATTTTATTCATTTGACAGAGAGAGTACACAAGCAAGGGGAGTGGCAGGCAGAGGGTGAGGGAGAAGCGGGCTCCCCACTGAGCAGGGAGCCCAATGTGGGGCTTGATCCCTGGACCCTGGGATCATGACCCAAGCCCAAAGGCAGAAGCTTAACAGACTGAGTCACCCAGGCCCCTATTATTAGCATTTTACATATGTGAAGACTGTGGAATCAAAGTGGACAAATGTCTTAGCCAAAATTTCACAGCTAATATATATAGCAAAACCTGAATTCTAACCAGGTCCTTCCAATTTCATGCCCTTTCCAATACACAGTTTACCACACAGCCATGTGTGGTGAAGAGTCTGTTGTTGTTTTTAAGATTATTTATTTATTTATTTGACAGAGAGAGAGGTCACAAGTAGGCAGAGAGGCAGGCAGAGAAAGTGGGGGGGGGGAGCAGGCTCCCTGCTGAGCAGAGAACCTGACGTGGGCCTTGATCCCAGGACCCTGAGATCATGACCTGAGCTGAAGGCAGAGGCTTTAACCCACTGAGCCACCTGGGCACCCAAGAGTCTGTTGTTCTAATGACAGTCAAAACATTGGCAAATCATTCTGTTGCCACCTCCCACTTGATACTCCTGAGTTCCTAGTACTCTCTTCCCTCTCTTCCTCTTTTTTCTTTTTTCTCCTCTGGAACTGCTTTCCTTTCCTGGGCAAGATTTATCATTTGTATGTGGACAGGTATTAGCAACATTCTCTGCCTTCATCTAGATAAAGTGCAGACCTCTTGCGATCCTAGCAATAGCTGAGATTACAGACTTTTGGGTGTTATTTTTCCAGCTATAAACTTTGGTAATTTTCAAACATTTACCGAAGTTGAAATATATGGCACAAAGCACATCCATATAAAACTACCTAGCTTAAAACACTTCCTAATGACTTGTCCTATTTGCAAATGCTTGAGATCTTCTGGGAACTAGAAGGAGACATTGATGATGTCCAAGGAAGGTGGGGGGAACCAACAGTGAGTTTCATGAGAGTTCACAGAAGAGAAGAAAGGAGCGTAAGAGGCAGCAAGAGAAGAGTTAGTGCAGGAGCAGAGGGGCATGGAGTCCAGATGGGGAGCAACTTAAGAGGCTGGTTATTAAGGATCTGACTTAAATCCATAAGGTGAAGCCCCAATCGTTAAATTCCTCTTCCAATGGCAAATTTAGATGAGTGTTTATGGTGTCCCTAAGCGACTAGCCACCTGGCCACAGTCAGCTCACTGCAGGATCACCGTCCCACATTACCATACAATGATACTTCGGAGCAGCTCAACAAATTTTTAGCTTCACTCATAAATGTCTAAAGCCAGGGGCCTGAAAAGTCGAGCACAGATCAGAATCACTATCACAGATGACTACGCCTCCACTGTGTTTCTTTCCTCTCTGTAGGCTGGAAATGTGCCCCCACAGAGGATTAAGCACCTGTTACCCAGTGGTAACAAATCTATTTTCAGGAAGGACAGATATTTTCCTTTTTCTGTTTCCCCTATGGTGTTTACTTGTGTCAAGTTGTATACCCATTGTTAGGTTGCAAAATAGAGAGCCAAAGAGAACAAATGTACTATTTTTCTGTCTTTCAGTTTGGTCTTTAGTTCTGCAAACTTGAAAACAAAAATCAAAGGAGTCAGACATTTTCCGTTCTTCCTGTTTCATGAATGTGGAAATTAAGCCACAGGAAAAAAACAGATTCTTTTCAAGCATACTTGAAACAGTTACAGAAATAGATCATGAATTAAGTTACAAAGAAATGTCGATAAATTCCAAAAATCAACAGACTACAAACTATATTCTCCACCATTTCACAGTAAAATTAGAAATTTTAACAAAAAGATAGTTTCAGTAATTCCCATAAGCTTAGAAACTAAATAAAATAACTCTTAAGGGGTGCCCGGGTGGCTCAATCGGTTAAGTGTCTGCCTTCGGCTCAGGTCATGATCCTCGGGTGGGTGGGCGTCAGGCTCCCTGCTCAGCAGGGCATCGGCCTCTTCCTCTGCCCCTCCCCTGCTTGTGCTCTCTCTCTCTCTCTCTCTCTCTGTCAAATAAATAAAAAAATAAAATCTTTTTTTAAGTAAAGAATAACTCTTAAATTCTTGATTTAAAAAAAGTTACACAATTCTATTGGTACAGCCATATGGAAAACAGTATGGAGATTCATTAAAAAAAATTAAAAGTAGATCTGTCATATGATTCAGGAATCCCATTTCTGAGTATAGGTCCAAAGGAAATTAAATCAGTATCCAAAACCAATATCTGAGCTCCCATATTCATTGCAGAATTATACACAAAAGTCAAGATATGGAATCAACAAAAGTGTCCACTGGTAGATGAATGGATAAAAAAAAAGAGCTTATACGTATATGTGCATATGTAATTCTGAATATACATCAATTTGGCTCTTAAGAAAATCAGACCTGTTAGAACAATCACAACACAAAACTCTGAAAACGCCGAATGCTGATAAAGACATTTAACAACAAGAGCTCTCATTCATTGCTACGATGGTAGAGCTATTTTGAGAGATAGTTTGGCAGTTTTTTACTAAACATAATATACCCTTATCCTATGAACCAGCAATTGTCTTCCTTGGCGTTTACTCAAAGGCGTCAAAAACATGTTCACACAAAAACCTGACACAAATGTTTATAGCAGCTTTGTTCATAATTGCCTAATTTGAAAGCAACTACAATGTCTTTCAGTAAGTGAATGGATATTTATACTGTCATACATATAGACAGTGGAATACTATTCATCCCTGAAAAAAGAAATGAGCTATAAGACATGAAAAGACATGGGGGAAACTTAAATGCATATTACTAAGAGAAAGAAGCCAATCAGAAAAAACTACACTGTATGTCCCAACTATATGACATTCTAGGAAAGGCAAAACTAGGGAGACAATAAAAAGCTCGGTAGTTGCCATGAGACTGGGAGGAGAGTATGAATAAGGAGTCACAGAGGATTTTTAGGGCAGTAAAAATACTCTGTGTGATGTCATAATGGTGGATACATGTCATTATATATTCGTCCAAACCCAAAGAATGTAGAACAGCGAGCATGAACCCGAAAGTAAATTACAAACTTTGGGTGATTATGATGTGTCAATATAGGGTCATCAATTGTAACAAATATTACATTATCCTCTGCTAGAGGATGTTGCTAATGAGGAAGTCTGTATACGTGTGGGGCAGGGCATATATGGCAAATCTCTATACCTTCTCTTCAATTTTGCTGTGAACCTTAAACTGCTCTAAAAAAAAATAGTCTTAGAGGGAGAGAGAGAGAGAGAGACAGAGAGAGAGAAGGAAATCTTGTTATACACTACAACATGGATGAACACAGAGGGTATTACGCTAAGCGAAGCAAGCCAAATACAGAAAGACAAATACTGCATAATCGCACTTAACATGTGAAATCTGAAAAAGTAAAACTCACAGAAGCAGAAAGTATAACGATGGTTGTCAGGGGTTGGGGGTGGGGAAAATGGGGAAATGTTGGCCAAAGGCTACAAAGTTTGAGCTATGCAGGATGGGTAAGTTCTGGGTCTCTAATGTAGAGTATGGTCGCTATCATTAATAGCATGTTGCATCCTTGAAATCTGCTAAAAGAGTAGATCTTAAATGTTCTCACCTCACATAAAAAAATGATAGCTATGTTAAGGATAGCCATGTTAATAAGCTTGACTGTGGAAAACAATTTGTAATGTATATGTATATCAAAAACTCACATGTACTGGCATAAATGTAAACAACTTTTATTCTTGAATTATATCTCAGTAAAGCTGGGTACAAAAAGTCACACACTTCTGACCACTAGAGTATAGAAAGGGGAAAAAAAAAAAAAAAAAGCTTTATAGGAGAGAAATCCAGCAGACACCACCTGGGCCAAATGATTGATGTTAACATCACCAGAAATAAATCATATTGACATCATGTGCCCAGATATGATGTGACCAGAAGGGCTATCTGTGCTATCCTTCCCCAAAATTCTTAATCCCAGTCTTTTCATGAGGAAAAATCAGACGAACCCAAATTGAGAGACCTTCCACAAAATATCTGACAATTTTTATTAAAAAGTGTCCAAGTCATGAAACGGTCACAAACCTGAGAAGACTAAGGAGATCTGACAACTAAAGGAAAGGACAAAGAAAGGAATAGAAGAGAGGAGGAAAGAAGTTGAAGAGGAAGATGGCAAAGGATATGCCCATGTCAGGTAGCTATGAAGACTTCTGGACCTGAATCCTTATTCCCCATTTCACATTTGCTGTTTTCTGAGCATGCAGTAGGAGTCTCACGTAGCTTTTCTTCCCCGTACTCTCCCATTCCCCAAAAGACTTAGGGACAGAATTTGTTAAAGGAAATACAGGCCTCTATCTCTGTAACTGTAAATCCTAAAACTATATTTGGAATGTGCAGCCATGAATATTCCCTCTTTCTGTATAACTCCTGATAAAGGGATTATGCTGTAAACAATATTACCTGAATCATGTGTGCTAATTAATTTTTCTCTGCTAAGTTATGAATTCTAATGATTCCTTAAGTTCTCTAATATTTTGTTTTGCTCTCAGGTCACTTATTGCTTATTGTAAAAATTCTGGGAGAGTTTGTAAAAACCCGAGTGATAAATCTTTTAAAATGGTGGAGAACATAGTTTGTAGTCTGTTGATTTTTGGAATTTATCGACATTTCTTTGTAACTTAATTCATGATCTATTTCTGTAACTGTTTCAAGTATGCTTGAAAAGAATCTGTTTTTTTCCTGTGGCTTAATTTCCACATTCATGAAACAGGAAGAACAGAAAATGTCTGACTCCTTTGATTTTTGTTTTCAAGTTTGCAGAACTAAAGACCAAACTGAAAGACAGAAAAATAGTACATTTGTTCTCTTTGGCTCGGTGGGTTAAATCTTCTGCCTTCGACTACTGGGTATTTACCCCAAAGATACAGATGTACTGAAAAGAAGGGCCATCTGTACCCCAATGTTTATAGCAGCAATGGCCACGGTCGCCAAACTGTGGAAAGAACCAAGATGCCCTTCAATGGACGAATGGATAAGGAAGATATGGTCCATATACACTATGGAGTATTATGCCTCCATCAGAAAGGATGAATACCCAACTTTTGTAGCAACATAGACGGGACTGGAAGAGATTATGTTGAGCGAAATAAATCAAGCAGAGAGAGTCGAGTATCATATGGTTTCACTTATTTGTGGAGCATAACAAATAACATGGAGGACATAGGGAGATGGAGAGGAGATGGGAGTTGAGAGAAATTGGAAGGGGAGATGAACCATGAGAGACTATGGACTCTGAAAAACAATCTGAGGGTTTTGAAGGGGCGGGGGGTGGGAGGTTGGGGGAGCCAGGTGGAGGGTATTAAGGAGGGCACATATTGCATGGAGCACTGGGTGTGGTGCAAAAATAATGAACTCTGTTATGCTGAAAATTAAAAAAAAAAAAAAAGCTTCTGCCTTCGGCTCAGGTCATGATCCCAGGGTCCTGGGATGGAGCCCCACATTGGGCTCTCTGCTCAGTGGGGAGCCTGCTTCCTCCTCTCTCTCTGCCTGTCTCTCTGCCTACTTGTGATCTCTGTCTGTCAAATAAATAATATCTTAAAAATAAAATATAATATAAATAAGCACATCTTTAAAAGAGCCACATGCATTATTATGCAAATTATCATGATCTGACATAATATCCCAACAATATTTCTGGATGTTTAAAGTATTATAACACTTTAGTGATTGATAGTACTAGAATTATTACAATTTATTCATAATTTGACAAGTTTTTATTGAACATTTACTGTGTTATGGTCAGCTAGGGCTAACATTCTGAAAGAGATAGAGTCTGTCTTCACAGAGACTGGAGTCTAGAGGAGACAAACATAAACAAGGAAATAAAAAATAATAATTATGATACAATGCAATTACAATTACAATGAAGGAGGCGTGCTTTGAAAAGAAAAACTAGTCAGGGGGATAAGGGAGAGGAGTTGATTTCAACTGAGTTTCCAGAGAGCCTCTTTAAGGAGGCGAACTCCCCTATTTTAATTCAAAAAGCTTGCAGTAGTTGTAAAGCTGTACTAGATACACTTAAAAGATGGATAAGAAGCCAGTAAAGAATTTAAGATATTAGGACACCTAAAGATATTAGGGCATGCTAAAATAAGCTTTCAGTTCCATGGTATTCACAATAAAAAGAGAAAATCATTTGTAGTGTTTAGTTCCCATCTCAGAAAATACACTGAGTCATCTAAAAAGGCTAACATTTCTCCAATTCTGGTTTCAAGCAGGAATTTATCATGTGATTCTATATATAAGGAACGTTAGATCAATTAATCCCATGATTTTCCTGTTATTTTGTATAAGATACTAAAAAGTTCAAATGTACCTTCCTAGTATTAACCCAACAGAAAGCAGAAGATAGTACAATCTAGGTCTGACTTTCTGGTGGTGTAACTAAATGCAGTGACTTACAGAAGCCAGAAATGAATGCCCTTGAGATTGTCAAGTACTAGCTAACAACGGAACCTCAGTTTTCGGAATGGCAAAACTTAATAGCTAAGTTCCCTGCTGAGTATCTATTGGGCTCACATTATGTACTGTTGATTGAAGAGAAATCCATGCACTTTGGATAGCAGACGTAAGGGATTAACTCAACGTTCATAACCAACATTCTATTTTTGTTCAAGGAAAGTGACATAGAAGCAAGCTATGCTGGCAGTCGGGAAAAGGGTCAAGATGTTGCTCAAGGAACAACACTGAAACCACACATTTGAAGCTGTTTAAGCACATAGCCAAGCATTTGGCTGAGGCGAGAGATTTTGACATCATCCTATTTTGACCTTACCTCCCCCCAAAAAATCCCTATTTCCATTACCAATTGCCCACATTGACAAAAATAAATAAATAAATAAATAAATAAATAAATAAATAAATAAAGTGGAACTTCCTGAGTGTTTGCTTCCAAGCAGAACTTCATCATTGTCATGGTTCTGCCAGGATGATTGATCAGTGAATGTACCAAGTACTTGAACGAACTAAGCTTTTATCTGGGCTTATTTAATAAAGCCCATTTAAAAATTAGACAATGACTACTAAATATAATGATTTTTGTTTCCCCATAATTGATCCCAGGCTGTTCTTTCTGAAAACAATCCACCAAAACATTCAGCTGCATCTTAATAAAGCAGATATGACCATTAGCCCTGAAGAGGTGCTTCCCTTCCGTTGTCCCATTTGCACTAAGTGGGCGTACATCCAAGCCATCCACCGGCTATACAGGAAGCACAGAATTTCGAACAAATAGTGGATATTAATATGGAAGCATTAGAACTGTTCTTCAGGGAGACCGTGTCAGATTTAATAGGGAAAAGAAATCAGCCATTAAAAGTGCTGATGGATTCTTTATGTCTTTTCTCCCCAGATAATGAGATGCGAATCCTGGGGCACTTGGAGCACCAGTCAGCTACAGGTAGGAGATGGGACTGAAAGAAGTTTCTCGCTGCCCACGGAAGCCCTCCTTTTGACCAGAAGTAGGAGGGAGGGGAAAAGACAAAATGGTTTTAAACTGTGGTCTACTTCACCAAATTCATTTTGGCCCACATAGATTTCCTAATGGTCAACGGTTTAAGAACATCAGATATGCAGAAAGAAAAGGAAACACTCCTTCCTTGTGACTTTGAGAGGTTTGTTCTCTTCAGTGGCAGCTCTGGACTGTCTTCTCTTGGGAACGGAGAATTGATTTTCCATTTTTGTGGTCTCTACTCAAATCATCTAGCACTATGAACACATCATGTGTTCAGGAAATATTTTGGCCAACATGACTGGTTCTTTTGATTTCATTTTATACATAGTACCTAATAGGGTGCCTGGCAGTGGGCACTCAAAAATATGCGTCAAATGAATGCATATAAGACCAGTGAATTACAACCAGTCTTCTTTTTGGTCTCCATTTATATACACTAAAAAATCTAAGAAGGTCAAAGATTCCTTTTAGTTCATTTTTCTGTGGATAATTCTATAAGAGTTATATGTTATTACTCTAAAGTTTTGTTATGGGGCACCAGGGTGGCTCAGTCGGTTGAGCATCTGTCTTTGGCTCAGGTCATGATCCCAGGGTCCTAGGATGGAGCCTCACAAGGGGTTCCCTCCTCCCAGGGGAGTCTGCTTCTCTCTCTGCCTGATGCTCCCCGCTCGTTGTGCTCTATCAAATAAATAAAATCTTTTTTAAAAAATAAAAATAAAGTTTTGTTATAAGTCCTAAGTACCTGACATTTTAAGAATACTCCTACAACCTCTTCTCTTAACTATACTTTTTCCCTAAGTACTCTTATCCAGCTCACTCCATTAAATATTATCTAAAGGCAAAATAAAATAGCTCCCAAATGTTTAACTTTGGTGTCATGTACCCAGCTGTCTACTTGAAAACTCCACTCAGAGTTCAACAGGCAACTCAGTCTTTCCACATCCAGACATCTGATTCTTCTTACGCCAGTCCCATCCTCCCCAACTTGCTCCAGGTCTGCAGATGGTACCACTACCCCAACAAGCCAAAGGCCGTAAGAGTCATCCTGATTCCTCTCTTTCCCTTATATCTTCCGTCCAACCCATCAGTGAATTCTGTTGATTCTCTTGCCATATCTAACCCAATCACGTCTCTCTCCATCCTAACCACTTCTACCCTCATCTAATCACTATCATATCTTCCTCAGACTCTAGAAAATTGCTCCATCTTGTTATTCAGATGTCATCTTAAACGTCACCTCTCAAGAGAGGCTGTCCCTGAACACTTGATCTAAAGCTTCCTCAGACTCTATCACAACACCTGGTTTCATTGTTTTTCTCAGCATTTATCACCATCGGTTAATTTTCTTGTTTGTTGTCTGTTTACTACTTCTTACTTGTTTCTTTTCCTTTCTGTCTCTCCCCACTAACATGCATATCCATAAGAACAGGGACCTTTGCTGTCTTGTTTGCTGCTGTGCTTCCAATGTCTAGAAGAAAATCTGATGCATCATAAGTGCTTAATAAATAGTCCTTTTTCTTTTAAGTAGGCTCCATGCCCAACGTGGGGCTCAAACTCATGACCCTGACATTAAGAATCACACATTCTACCCACTGAGCCCACCAGGTGTCCCTAAATAGTTCCTGAATGAAGAAGTCAGTGAATCAATTAGCCAATTAAGACACAACCGTACATGAAGAATAAGCCAAATGCAAAACAACGCAGGTTCTTATATAAAATAACATATTCACCAAGACCAATTTGAATGAGCCAATTTCCTTCCACAGCGCTAAACCTAACTTTTTAAACTAATAATTATTGAAGGTTTACTTCCTCCCAGGAACTGTGGCCATTCTTTACATGTATCATCTTATTTAGCTTTTTTCAATCCTTGCACAGTCTTTTTATTTTTAATTTAAGATTTTATTTGTTTATTTGACAGAGATCACAAGGAGGCAGAGAGGCAGGCAGGGGTGTGGGGGGGTGCGGGGAGCAGGATCCCCGCTGAGCAGAGAGCCCCATATGGGACTCCATCCCAGAATCCTGAGATCATGACCCAAGCCGAAGGCAGAGGCTTAACACACTGAGCCACCCAGGCGCCCCAATCCTTGCACAGTCTTAAGAAGTAGGTACAACCAGCTAAGTGGCAAAGCTAGGATTCAAATAACAGTCAGTCTGATACCAAAGTTTTAAGTACTAATTACTGCCCTAGTGATATTGTGCTCCCTTCAGATTGGCCAGGTTCCCTGGAAATACTCACCCAACGGAGGCAGCTTAGCTTCCATTTAGAGCTCATAGATCATTCCTGGAAGGTTGCAGTTCACTGAGACAGCACATGGAGCTCAAGATTTGGCTTCCCAAAAGCATTCTTCCCCCAAGGACCAACCTTCAAGGATTACATTATCTAAAACAGCATTTACCAGAGTCAGTTCATTATCAAATGTGTGACCTTCTCCTGAACCTACAGCAATGATCATTGCGTGCTTTCTAAGATTCAGTTGTCCAAAGAGAAACATTCTTTTGCGGTACAGAAGGATTGTGTTCTCATAAAAGTCAAGTGAGCTATTGGGTAGTCTATCTCTTTGAAAAAAAAAAAAACAAAAAAAAACACATGAGCTCTTTCACAGAATGTGCGGTCTTATCCCATCACAGAATTCTGGATGTGGAAAGGAACTAAGACATGGTTCTGATTTCAAAAGTATGACAGGGGGTGCCTGGGTGGCTCAGTGGGTTAGGGCCTCTGCCTTCGGCTCAGGTCATGATCCTGGGGTCCGGGGATCGAGCTCCGCATCGGGCTCTCTGCTCGGTGGGGAGCCTGCTTCCCCCCTCTCTCTGCCTGCCTCTCTGCCTACTTGTGATCTCTGTCTGTCAAATAAATAAATAAAATCTTAAAAAAAAAAAAAAAGTATATTGGGGGCCCAGGAGGAACAAGTGATTTGGGGTTGCAGGGCTAGTAGCTGATGGAATGAAATTACATCATTTAACAAATTTAATTCTCAATATGAAACTGAGCAATGGCCTTGTCAGTCGTTTTGGCTGAGTTAATGCCCATTATTTCAAACTTTCAAAATGTTGCCAAGTTTATGATATTGATGTGCATGTATTTTGTTCTAGACTTCGTATCTTATTTGAAACTTCTCAGGTACCAGTCTCTGGGGTTATAAGCAACAGACATCATTTCACCTTACTATCTCTGATGGGGGAAAAAAAACAAAAACAAAAAAACTACTATATATTCTTGATAAATGATCTCTTCCAAAACTGATTGTTCATAGATACAACAGGTGAGAGGTGTTTATAAATGGCTCCAGTTTCAACAGAAAGTAAGTGCAGGCTATCTGGAAAAATCTCTTCCATGACACATGCATTTTTTTTTCCTCTATTGTTACTTTCTGAATTAATTTCTTCCCCAGTTCAAATGGTGCCCCAGTTGTTCCAGCGGATCTAAACTGAATTTAGCCCCTTACTATCTACTTTGATGTGTCTCACCCAGTAATCTCAATCCTCTAGGCCTCTGGTTATCAAATTTTAATGGGCACCAGAATCACCAAGAAGGCTACTGATGGGGTTCGGGGGGCGGGGGAAGCACTGGGCCCTGCTGCCTGGGTTTCTGATTCAGAGGGCCCAGGTTGGGGCTCAGGAATTTGCATTTCTAATAACTTCCAGGTGAGGCTTTCTGGAGACCCTTGTTAAATTATTCCAATAAACATTTTTACATAAATATTACCTGGAATTGCAATTACTTGAGGGGCACCTGGGACCAGTTAAGCATCTGCCTTTGGCTCAGGTCATGATCTCAGGGTCCTGGGAGGAGCCTGCTTCTCCCTCCCCCTCGGATCCTCCCCCTGCTTGTGTGTGTGCTCTCTCTCAAATAAATAAATAAAATCTTCCAAAAAATTGAGATGGATTTTTATATTCCTGGATTAAACCTAGAACACAGATCCATATCTTCCACAAAAACAAATATGCAAAACCTTGTTGAACTCCTTCATTTAGCAACAGAAAATGGGAGCTGTTGTCAGAGGCTCTGTGAAAATTAGTTATCAACTGCTGATTAGTGCTCTGAAGAATGATGATGATGAGTGTTATTGCTGCAGGTTAGATCCTATTAAACACTTTCCATTTCATAATTCTTCATCAGACCAAACACAAAAGAATTTTCACTCCCGTGCAGGCCAGACCTAGTTCTGTTGCTTAGCAATGGGCTTCACGTCCAGTCACAGCATTGTGTTTTCCTCTTCAAAAAGGGAAAGCGTGCCACAGGTACTTCTTACCTCTACCAGAGCACTCCCACAAAGAAGGATTAATAATCATTTTGTATTTAACCTAGCAGCCTAAAAATTCTCAAGTTGAGAAGCTTCCTTTTAGGATGTTTAAATGCACTTTGCTCTTTCTTCAAAGTGAAGCTCTCTGATTCACAATCACTGAATTAACTTCCGGAGAGATTTATCTTTCCGACAAAGAGCAGTCTGCTAATACACATTGTAGAGGGCCTTGTCCATGTTCATCTGTGAGCTGAGCAAGTGGGAGATTCAAAAGACACATAAAAGGATATCTGTGGACACGTTCTGGAAAGGAGCATCTCTGCATATTACGAAGACGGTGTTTCCTTCATGAAATTCATGATGCAGAAGAAAGAGATGATTAGTTTGGAAGAAACAGTAGCGAACTATATAAGACAGTACGCAATTAGCTACTAAATTATGAGGCACTCTAGCAGAAGCCTTTTAAGGACTCAGAGAGAGTAGAGACTAATAGGAAGAGCTCGCATTTATGGAGTGCTTCCTATATGCTGGGCACTTCAAAAGCATTATCTCTTTTAACGATTACAACAGTCCTGTGAAGTCAGAACGATGATTATCCTCATTTTCAAATGAGGACACTAAGGTTAATTTGCTCCGAGTAAACAAACCCAGGTCTGGGTTAAGTAGAGTACAGCTTGGTGGAGTGTGGTAGATAGAAGCTCACCCATCATGCAGGCCTTTTCCCTAGCTTCTCTCTGTGTGATTCATAAATGCAGGACTTAATTCCTACGTCCTCAGGGGAAAGACCTGAGCTCTAATTCATGCCTGTAAACCACTGTAAATACCTATCCTTGCAGCCAAAACAAAGTCCTCTGGGACAACGGTAATAGAAGACGGATATCTTTTTACAGTGTCTTTGAACAATCAGCTCCATAGAGTGATGCATGATTTGCATAGAAGTAAGTACGTTGACCTATAAATGCATACCCCATGTTTTTGTAACAGCAGAATCCCATCAGCCTTCCAGATTTGAATTGTTCAACATCTCTGTCCAAACAACGTTTCTCTTTGATCCCATCAACAACTCCCCGGACCTATTATGATGAACTTTTTCCAACTTAACTTGAATTTTATCTCCAGCTATGTCTTAAAGTGCCGAACTCTCCAAATAATGGTGTACCCGTTCACCCCCAACACTCTGCCCCTATTTCCCTTAAACACTTAGAAAAACACGGAAGATAAGTCGTCATGTTTTGCAGAAAGCTTGGAAATGAAAAGTAAGAATGGCTGCATCCGGGCGCCTGGGGGGCTCAGTGGGTTAAAGCCTCTGCCTTCGGCTCAGGTCATGATCCCAGGGTCCTGGGATGGAGCCCCACGTCGGGCGCTCTGCTTGGCAGGGAGCCTGCTTCCTCCTCTCTCTCTGCCTGCCTCTCTGCCTGCTTGTGATCTCTGTCAAATTTAAAAAAAAAAAAAATCTTAAAAAAAAAAAAAAAAGAATGGCTGCATCCCATCTTGGCCAGACAGGTTGAGGGAGCTTCTCAGGGCAAACCTAAACTCCAGGCCCACTGCTTTGTCAATTAGTTTAAAATATCTCTGAAAATTCTGTAGAAAGTAGAGATATAAGAGCATAAATGGTTAATATTTAAGCTACTACTGAGCCCTGCTTTGGAAATAAAGAATCTTGATTCCAGAACTGTTGCTGTCCAAGTTCTGACGCTTTCAGAGTCTATAAAACACAAGGGACAAGAATGAAGAAATCTGACAGTGTCCAGTGCTGTCTGGGATACACTGAAATGAAAAATCTCATACGCACCCCACGGATTTCTTCTACACAACAAGGAAATCATCAACAGAGTGAAAAGGCAGCCTGTGGAATGCGAGAAAATATTTGCAAACTATGTATTTTACAAAGGGTGAAATATCCAGAATATGTAAGGAACTCCTAAAACTCAACAACAAAATAAACAAATAGCTGAATTTAAAAAGGGGCAAAGGACAGGATGCTTGGGTGGCTCAGTGGTTAAGCCTCTGCCTTTGTTTGGCTCAGGTCATGATCCCAGGGTCCTAGGATAGAGGCTTGCATTGGGCTCCCTGCTCAATGGGGAGCCTGTTTCTCCCCTGTCTGCCACTCTTCCTGCTCGTGCTCTCTCTCTCTCTCTGACAAATAAATAAATAAAATCTTTTTAAAAAATGGGCAAGAGACTTGAACAGATGTTTCTGCAAAGACAATATACAAATGGCCAACAAGCATATGAAAAAATGCTCGAGGTCACAAAACCAAATGAGATATCATAGCCCACATTAGGATGGCATTAGGATGGCAGACATCAAAAAAATAGAAAACAACAAGTGCTGGCAAGGATGCAGAGAAATTGTCACCCCTGTGCACTGTTGGTGAGAATGTAAAATGGTTCAGCTGCTGTGGAAAACAGTAGGGAGATTCTTCAAAAAATTAAGAATAAAATCACCCTATGTTCCAGTAATCCCACTTTGGGGTATATATACGAAAGAACTGAAATCAGGATCTTGAAGAGATATGTTCACTGAGCTTTATTCACAATAGGAAAGAGGCAGAACAAACCCAAATGTCCAACAATGGATGAATAGATAACCAAAGGTGGTATTTACCTACGATATCATATTATTCAGCCTTTAAAAAGAAAGAAATTCTGTCATATACTGCAACATGATGAACTGTGAAGACATTATGCTAAGTGAAATAAGCCAGTTACAGAGGGACTCCACTTAAATGAGGTATGGACTGGCCAAATGCATAGAAATAGAAAACAGAATGTGGTTACTGGGAGGGGAACATGGGGAGCTGTTCAATGCATACAGAATTTCAGTTTTGCCAGATGAAAAGATGTTAGAGATCTGTCGTATGACATTGTACATAGAGTTAACGTTACTGTGCTGTACATTTAAAGAAGGTTACAATTTTGTGTTACACATTTTTTACAGTAGTCATTTTTAAAAACATGATCGGTGCAAGCAAAATGGATATTAGATTTCATTAAAATTTAAAATCCTTTAACGAGGGACAAGGATTTTCATTACATTAAAGTTGACATTAAAAAAAAAAGAGAAGAACACCTGGCGATTCACAGAACTGTACCCCTGGGGCTAAAAATACATTATATGTTTATAAAAAAATAAAAATAAATTTAAAAAAAGAAGAAGAAGAACAGGTGAAACTAACTATGATAAAAGAACTAATTCATGGAAACCCCATACTAACAGTGCCTGGCACACAGCAAGTCCCAGTAAATAATGACTGCGTTAGTTTGCGTTGTTCCTGCTCGCATAGCAGTTTATGTTCAAGCAACGGAACAATGTCCTAGGTTAGAACAACACTCTCTTGAAATGACAAAACTGTAGTCTAACTTTCTTTATAATGGTGTTTGAGGAGGGCCTGGGTGGCTCAGTTAGGGGTCTGCTTTCGGTTCAGGTCATGTTCTCAGGGTCCTGGGTTCGACCCCACGCATCAGGTTCCCTGCCCAGCGCAGAGTCTGCTTGTCCCTCTCCTCTCCCTCTGCCTCTGCCCCGCTCTGCCCTCGCTCAAGCTCTCTTTCAAATAAATAAATAAATAAATATGATTTATAAGATGGTGTTTGAAAACTCCATTTCTAGGCATCTAAACTAGGGAAGACTCTTTCAAGTGCAAATGAGATATGTATGTGAAAGTTTATTACATCACTGATACTGCCCCTCCCGGAAAAGTGGGAGACCGACCATTCTAGGTGTGCATAAATCTGAAATACATATGCTTACCTGAAGATGGCAAATTTGAGAAGAATACTATGATGTGCATTTTGAAAATACATGGAACAATTATTTATATATGTACTTACTTACCTATGCAGGAAGCATCCCAAAATATGCATGGTGATACCCAGCAATCTCAAGGTGGATATTACTTCTAACAAATAAGGATAGATAAGGAAAAAATAAAGGGATGAAGAACAGAACTTAAGCTGTAACTATTGCATTTTATTCCCTAAATTAAAACAAAAGCTTAAAACAAAGCTTACTCTATTACACTTGGGTTGTGGATACACAGAAGTCTGTTACAGTATTTTCTGTGTTTTGTGTATATTTAATGTGTTTCATAGTTTACAACATTAGAGTGTTAATATTAATTTCCACATGCATTTATATAATGAGGCTAAATTTCATTTTCCATAATTGCTAATGAAGTGTGAAATGGCTGCTCATAAAAATGAGGAAACAATGAGAAACAAGACGGAGGATCATAGGGGAAGAGAGGAAAAAATGAAACAAGACGAAACCAGAGAGGGAGACAAACCATAAGAGATTCTTAGTCTTAGGAGATAGACTGAGGGTTGCTGGAAGGGAGGGGGGTGGGGAATGGGGTAACTGGATGATGGACATTAAGGAGGGCACGTGATGTAATGATATTGTAATGAGCATGGATAGTATATATGACTGATGAATCACAGACCTGTATCCCTGAAACAAATAATACATTATATGTTAATTTTTTTAAATTTTTTAAAAAGAAAAAGAAATTAATACCAAAAAGGTATAGTCATGAAACAATACACCTGAGAAATCCAATTTATTTATCAAATCTGCCGAAGCCTAGATCTCAATCTGTCTCAGCTCAGGCTACCATAACATAAGTGTCTGCTTTCGGTTTAGGTCATGTTCTCAGGGTCCTGGGTTCGGCCCCGCATCTGGGGCCCCTGCCCAGCAGGGAGTCTACTTGTCTTGACTTGGGTGCCTTGAACAACAAACGTCAACAAACGTCAATTTCTCACATATCCGGAGGTTGAGAAGTCCAAGGTCAAGGTGCAGGCCAACTTGATTCCTAGTAAGAGCCTTCTTCCTGGTCACCTCTTCACTGTGTCCTCACGTGACAGAGACAGAGTTCTGGTGTCTCTTCAGTCTTCTTGTAAGGATACTAATCCCATTATGAAGGCCAATGTTCAAGACCTAAGTAAATTTCAATTATCTCCTAATTGGCCCCATCTCCAAATACCACCACCATGGAGTTGAGGGCTTCAACATACAAATTTGGGGATGGATGGCGGGGGGGTGGACATAAATATTAGTCCATAACGTCATTCCAAACATAACACTCCACCTGTGAACGTTATCAAAAAGTGAGCCGGCAGGGTGTGGACTCTGGGGGTTACCAACCATGCTCAGAGTTTCATGTCTGGGTGAGGCAGAGAGAGGAAGGCCAACAGTGGCAGAACTGTATGTTCTTTATTCCCCCTGGTAACACATTTCTAAGATCTCTTCCACACCTGAGTGCCAACGGATTTTAACACTTAACACTTACTGATTCACCTCATAATTCTCATCGGCTTGTCATTGATTGCTCTCATGTCTAGATGATGGAGAATTCTAGAATTTGGCTTTCAATTACAGAATTCACAATCAATTACACAGCCCCTCAATGGTCCACATCTCCTTCATGCAATATTTTAATTATTGGAAAATCCTGTAAAGAAGAAAATGTGATTTGATACATTCATTTCCTATGGTTTTAAAAAAAAGTCTGCCATAAGCATAAATTGTTAGCGTTAAATTCAGATAAATTAGTGTAAAAATCAATTTAATTGAATTGTCAATACTTACAAATCTAAATAACTCTTTCTACATGAAGGTTGTTATGTTAACATAACCAGGTTATGTTAAGGTTATGTTAACATAACCAGGTAGTGGTTTATTGATGGACCAAAGGGTGCAAAATTATTCATTATCCTGGAGATGATGTTGCTCATAACTGTGCTGATGGGCATCACTAACCACATTAAAAAAGGAGACCTGGTCATTTATTTAAGTCTCCATAAAAGGCAACTCTTAACTTTTGTCCCTAAACAAAGATTCTTTTTTTAAATTTTTAATCATGAAATAAAAACCTGTACTTTCCTCATTCAGCTCTTGAAGCTCTTAGGTTTGAAAGATAAACTTCCAAACCTCCCATTGTCAAAACAACCTTTCAAAAGGTCCTTCCCATACTTACTCAGTTCCCATAAACCTAGGACTCAAAGCAATGACTCACCATATTAATTCTCCAGCAATAGACAGATACTTCTTGCTATTGCTCTCACGAGTTCTGTAAGAAACCATGAGAATTTCTCCCAACTGCAAATTCATTCTCATGAAACTGGATGAGAATTATACAAGGACTCATTAACATAAGGATCACGTCAAGATGAACAATTCTATTAATTAATATGTGGGTTGCTTTTTTTCTCCAGGTGATGAATTTTTTTTTCTCCATAGCTCAACAAAGCACTTTCTGCTTAAATAATGATGACATTGTAATGTTCCTTGGAAAATGGACTCAAAAGCTAGCCAATGAAAAATATATTGAACTAATAGAAAGTAAGCTGAGCTTTGGACATGACTGATTGACTTCTCCTGGGAAAATCTTATTCCCTTCCCAGGCTGCCTTAATTCTCTAACCCTTAACTTTCCAGTCTCTAGAGGTTTCAGGCACTATGAACTACTCTCCCCCTATTCTTACTTATTATTATTACTACAGTACGCATACCAAACTGTGTGCAGTCACATATATATGTGGGCATTCATTTGTCTGACAAGCTTTCATTTGGGGTCAGCTATATGCAGACGCAGTCTTGGGCTCTCCAGGATTTAGAAAATAAAAGTCACTTTTGAAAGGATATACATACGTGTGTGATATATGAAATAATGTGATTCAGCAAATCACAATAAAAACACAATGCCCAATACTTGAAAAATGTTCCCTCCCACTGGTAATCAAAGACATTTATAATGACAACAGTAAACTATTTGTCATTTATCAAATTAGGAATGGCCTTTAAAGGGTCTCTTGGGTGGCTCAGTCAGTTAAGTAACGGACTCTAGTTTTCGGTTCAGGTCATGATCTCAGGGTCCTGGGATGGAGCCCCATATCAGGCTCTGCGATTAGCACAGAGTCTGCTGGAGATGATCTCCCTCTCCCTCTGCTCCTCCCTCCCTCAAAAAATAAAGAAATAAAACCTTTAAAAAACCCTACACATTAACAGCAAGTATAGGGTACTGGGTAAATATGTTTTGAGTTGGCTGCCAAGCACCACTTTTCTGGAAATTGCCCCTCTTTCTTATCACGCAGATATCCTATATTGATTATTCAAAAATTGACACCCATTACGAACTAGACTTAATCCAGTTCTCTCAAAGGAATTTGAAATGTGAAATAAACGTTTTTAGTTGCAAAGAATTTGTTCCCTTGAAAGGGAGAGAGATCACCTTTTTTACTATTGCTAGTGGCCCTTTTCCCTCATGATGAATAAGAAGGCAGAGAAAGCTGATATGCAGCTAGAGAGACAGACAACTCCGGGGCAGGGGGAAGCAGACCCAGGGTATGGTGCATTAGGGTAGACCACTATAAGAAAACAGTCCCAAATCTCTGTGGATTAACACAATGCAAGTTTATTTCTTGCTCACATAAAGAAAGTCCAATGTTAGTGTTGTTGGGCAGCTCTCAGGCATAGCCCTCTCCAAGTAGTGCCTAGGGGACACAGGCTCTTTCACTCCACGTCACATCTCCACAATCTGGTGGTTTCAAGATCCCCTTGGCATCATCCCATCCCATCCCAGTATTGAAGAGACAAAACATGAAAACTCACATGGGACATTTTGTAACCAGGTCTACAAGAGGCATACTATCAATTATTTCCAAAATCCATCGGCCAGGACTCAGTCATACATGACTTCGATCCAGATGCCAGGAGGGCCAGGAAATAGAACTTCATTTCACATCTCTGAAGGAGAGCCAAACCAGATATTGGTCAGCACTGGATCTGCTAGAGAGAGAACCTCTTGGTTTCCCAGAGCCCCTCAATCTTGCCTTATCTGAGGCTTCATTAGCCAAACCCAATATCCTTACCCAGGCTCACTCAGTTGGTCTCTACTATTTACAACCCAAGGAAAAGACTAACAAATCATCAAAACACTTTTCAGATTACAAAGCATTCTGACCACTCACAATCTCATTTAATTTTTACATCAAGGAAACAAAGTAACAGTACATGAAGAAACAGTCTCGGGAAAATTACATCAATTGCCCAAGTCCCACCACAACATGTACAGTCAGGACTGGAATCAAATCCTTCTGACGCCAATGCTGAGCTCTCTCCTCTTCATTGGGAGTAAGAACCTCTGGGAGGAAGGAAATCACACTCCCGACTCCTTACCATAAGTGGTTTTTAGCAGCCTACTCAGAATGCTTGGATCAGAATGAAATAAAGGGGGGCAAAGAGGAAAGCCCAGGAATAGCAGATACATCAGCTTTTCCCAGTTTTGCAGAGGCTGTACTGCAAATTGGGAAAGAAAATCTGATCCAAGCCAAATCCCTGCTGTATACCCCTGCAGTACGCATGTCTCCATTTTGTGCTTGGTGTTGAAACACTGTCCAGATGATGACATAAAACATTTATCGAAAATCCCAGAAGGAGAGCAAGACAAATGGCAAAGTCCTTGAGTCGTGGCACCAAGATGAAAGGCATCAGGTTACCCTAGCCTGGGTGAGAAGAACAAGGATGGGGGAGAACTATAAATCCATCTCCGTGCACAATAAATGATGAGCTAGCTCTGGAACGACAGTCAACAGCTGCTTGGTTTCCTCGGAGCTACCAGCTGCCACCTCTGCTGGGCTTTCTCTACCAGCAGCTATGGACATCCAGCCTCCCAGAATTGATGATCGAGGCTCTCCGGTGTGGCAGGGAGGCCTCTGCCAGAGGGAAGGGCGTTTGAATGCTGCTGAGCGAGGGAGGAAAGTGCCAGGTAGGAACAACCTTGACAAAGGAAAGTTGTTCAGAAAGTGCTCAGAGCCAGCTGGGAAGAGGGTGGACAGGGCTCCTAAGGCTGCCATGTGCACATGTCTTTGTAGAGGTTTTCCCTGCTCCCGGGCAAGAAGAGGAAATGACCGTGTAGCACATTTTTCTTCTTAAACGCTTTCCATTTCAAGGACTGTTCTGTATTGCGAGATTACTTCCTCGCTTGCTTTGATGTTCAAATGTCCTTTTATGAACCGATAGTGATAGAAAATTGTATTTGTAGAAATATAGACTCCTGGCAAAATAAAATGTTGGCAGAGGATTTCAGTTCTCAAGTTTTTTTTGTTGTCTCTTTTGTTGGTCCATGAAATTGATAAGTCTGGTACCCATTTGGAAATCCAAAACATTTTAAGAGTCATTCACAGATTTTACAAAGGAGAAAACTGAGCAAATACCCATACATATCAGAAGGTTAAATTGCACAAACTTCAAGGGCAAATCTGTGCTTAGAGGTAGAATAAATAACAGCACCTTCGAAAAATAACACCAAACAGAAACAGGCTTAAAAATCAGAATTCCAGGTGCCTCTTCAAGACATGTGAAAAGGGGGGCACCTGGGTGGCTCAGTGGGTTAAAGCCTCTGCCTTCGGCTCAGGTCATGATCCCAGGGTCCTGGGATCAAGCCCCACATTGGGTTCTCTGCTCAGCAGGGAGCCTGCTTCCCTTCCTCTCTCTTTCTCTCTCTCTCTGCCTGCCTCTCTGCCTATTTGTGATCTCTGTTAAATAAATAAAAATAAAATCTTTAAAAAAAAAAAAAAAGACATGTGAAAAGGGCGTTTGATGGACCAACCAAGCCTCTACCATTGCTCACAATTATCTCTAAGACAGGGGACACATGCACCTGAAAAAACCAGAGGCTAGTACATTTTTCAGAACAGATTATAAAATACTAGTCAGGAGCCAGCGACATAGACTTTGACAGCAGCCTGGCTCCCCATGTTCACAAGGATACTGAGAAGCACTAACAACAGTAGCCTTTTAGCAAAAGTGCAAAACACAGGTGAAAGAACAAGAGGAAGTACACCAGGCAGCACTCAGAATAGAAGCCATATTTCTGTATGAAGGGGACTACCTCTACCTGCCACCTGCTTACACTCTAGGGCCAGGGCATGTGACAAAATGAGACAGTCCGGGAAAGGCAAAGGCTTGGGCTGCTGTGCAGATAAAGAATATGGTGTGTTTTCTTTGACTGGTTTTCCATGAGTTTCAGACACCTCTGCACCACGTTAATTCAAGGTTGTGTTCCTGGCTTGTAATAACATACAGAAACATGGGGCGCCTGGTGGGTCAGTCAGTTAAATGTCTGACTTCAGCTCAGGTCATGATCTCAGGGTCAGCTCCCTGCTCAGTGGGGAGTCTGCTTCTCCATCTCCCTCTGCTCTTTCCCCCAACTTGCGCTTGTGC
The DNA here is from genome assembly GCF_010015895.1 of Lontra canadensis. Classification (NCBI taxonomy): domain Eukaryota; kingdom Metazoa; phylum Chordata; class Mammalia; order Carnivora; family Mustelidae; genus Lontra; species Lontra canadensis. The sequence continues at coordinate 8,455,335 of NW_022631046.1, read as the reverse complement.
CCCCTACTAAATAAATTAATAAAATCTTAAAAAAAATAATAAAGACATATAGCTGCTTTATAAGTAGAAAAAGAATTATAAATGGATTATCAAGATACTCACTTTCATGTAAACCTGGCGATTCACAGACCTGTACCCCTGGGGCTAATAATACATTATATGTTAATAAAAAATTAAAAATTAAAAAATATATATATTCACTTTCCCTGAAAATTAGAGCATCCATTCTCTTGACCAATGTTTTCAATTTCCAAAGGAAACAGAAACGATCAGGAAGTATTTTTGGAGGAGGAACTAACATTTGTTTAACACCTATTATGGACCAAGCATGGTGCTTGAAACTCTATATAGATTAGATCACAAACTTCTAACAACAACATTCTGAGGTACTATGGCCCCGTTTTCCAGATGAGAACACTGAGGCTCAATGACAGTAAGACCCTTGCCCAGAGGTCAATAGCTAAGTGTCAGAGTCAAGTACTAGCAAGTGTTTTCACCATTACTTTCCACAGCCAGTTCCTCTCTCTGCCTGGAAGCAGAATGAATGGCTCTAGAAACTGAGATGCAAACAACCCCTTCTCTCAGAATCCCTCATCCCACCACTGCCCTCTTCATCACCTGCAGGGTCAACTTCATACTCTAGGGTCTGCCCCCACCTAATCCTGACTCATAGTAGCTCACATCAAAATTATTTTACTTGTCCTTTCTATTAAGCCCAGAAAGGCACTTTGGTGTGCCACATTAGAAGAGAATTTATCTGATCGAGTAACTCATAGTTCTCGACTAACAGAAGAGGAGAAAAGAACAAATCCCCTGCAGGGTAGAGACAACAGCCCTGACTTTATTAACAACTGACTCTACTGGGAGGAATGTCAAGTCCACTAACAGGGGTGCTCAACAGAAATCTAGTGGGGTCTTCCACTTCCACTGTCCAAAAAGCATTCCTTTTGTAGTAATTACCAGCTCCAAACTATGATGGTTAATATATGTCTGTATCCGATTCCAAACAGCCACAAAGACATGAGAAGAGAAAGATTCATTGTACTGGGTTGAACTGTGCCCCTGTGTTCCCATTCCCAAATTCATGTCCACCAGAAACCTGTAAAAATAAGTCTTTGCTAACATGAAATCATACTGATTAGATGGGCTATCATCCAATGCCTGGCATCATAATAAGAAGGAAGTTGGAGCACAGACACGCACAGAGGAAGGCTGGCCACATGAAAATGGCAGCAGAGTTTGGAGTGAAGTAGCTATAAGCCAGGCAACACCAAGGATTACAGGTAACCCCCCAGAAGCTGGAGAGGATCTCCCTAGAGCCTTCAGGGGGAGCATGGCCATGCCAGTACTTTGATTTCAGATGTCTGGACTCTAGAACTGTGAGAGAATAAATTTCTGTTGCTTTAAGCCACCTTATTTGTGGCCCTTGGGTATAGCAGCCTTGGGAAATGAACACATTAAACACATTCCTTCAACAAGAGCATGCCTAATGTAAAAATGGCTACTTCTGTCCAAATTCATGTTCAATGCAATTCTAATCAAAACCTAAGACCCGCCATCCTAATTAAAACCTCAGTGGGATTGGCACAATGGGCAAGTTAACAAGTTAACAAGTTGACGCTTCATGTTATCTGGAGCATATTGGCAGAGCAAGATGGCAGATTACCAGGCCTGTGTTGGTGGGGCACGCCCAGAGAAGCCCTCACTGAGCAGAGACTGAAGGAGGCAAGAAAGACATCCCTAAAGGAAGAAAACTCTTCCAGGCAGAGGAGCAAAATGCAAAAGCACAGAGACTCTGGGAGGGAATGTGTCTGATGCCTCAAGGAACTAGAAGGGCCTGGGGGGCTGGGGCTGGTGAGCCGCAGGGCGTGAGCTTGCAGCAGCCAGAACATGAGGGGCCTGTGCAGCTCTGTGAAACCCATGTGAATACTGTAAGAAATTCTGGAGGGAATGAGGCCAGTTGGAAGAAGAGAGGACTTGGGGGGAGTTGGCTTCTTTCTCTCCCAATACCCTGGGTGGATTTTTGCCTGCCTGATGCCACTAGAGAAACAGAAAAACAGCAGCACCAGCCCCAGAGTGCCAGCGTGGGCAGGGTAACACACCGGCAGATGGCCCTGGAGCTGGCTGGGTGAGGAGAAGCAAACAACAGGTACAGGTGGACTGGCCAGCACTAGGTACTCCTTCCTTCTCTCCTGCCCACTCCCAGGAGAGGAAAAACTCTTGGAAAAGGCTCAGATGCAGGGTAGAAGTGATGGAGTTTCCCTAAGGAACAGGTGACCTGCCCTATGTGCAATGAGCAGGAGACAGCCAAGATCACTCAAGCCCATACTGTGGGACTGAGAGTGGGAGGCAAGGAACTCTCCATCCCAGAGGAGGAGAACTGGCCCCTCCCAGGACTTGACCCATCACACCCCAAGAGTTGACAGCTCCCCAGTACAAGTATATATTGCCAAATTCCCCCCAAGCGAATAGAAACCCAAAGAGAAGAGCATCATCATTTAAAGAAGACAACAAAAAGAGAAGAAACAATTAATGGAGTAAATAAATAACCATAACTAATGCTAAATAAGTATAAAAATCTTCAAACAAATAAGAGCTAATATTGGTAACATGACACCTGAACTAACAGGATAAATGATCAGGTGGAATACCTGGTTACAAAAGATGTAATAGTTGAAACAAAATAACTCAATAAATGAGATTAATAACTCGAGAAATACACCTGAAGAACAAGTTGCTGAGCTGGGAGATCAAGTTGAAGAAACTCTACTGTATCAACACACAGAAGGGATAAAGTGATGAAAAATATATAAAAAATAATTAAGAGATAGGAGGCTAGACATAGACATGTCAATGTGCTTTGTAATGGGAAACACAGAAGGAGAAAACATAAACAGACGGGAAGAAATGTTTGAAAGGATAACAGAATTTACGAGATGGAAGAAAGTCTTTTCAGTTCACAAGACCATAGAGAAAGCAAAACAGAATTAAGGGAAAGACAACACCTGGATACATTATGTTAAAATTTATAAACAGCTAAAGTATCTCATCAAACTGAGTGTACAATAAAAAGACTCAGGAAGCATATCCTAGAATGACTCTTTCTGAAAAAACTCTTGAAAGAGAAATACAGAAGGCTGCTACAAGATAAAGGAAAGTAAATAACTTAGAAATATTTGTTGTCAGACAAGATGGAGTTCAAGACCAAAAGTAAAAGGGATAAAGAGGGACATTATGCATGAGAGAAAGGGACCAAGTTCAGTACAAGATAATGACTCTGGATGCCTCTCCACTAAACAAAACAACAGCTGGCAGAATTATGGGAAGAAAACAGAGGTATGAATGTTGCTGGGATATTTTACATATGTTCATCATAAGCTGTGAGTTCAAGCGAACATCACCCCCCTCCAAAATAACCCAACAGATACACACATACACAAATGTATGGATTGTTTGAAAAACCAATTAATAAGCAAACAAGGAACAAGCAGAGAATACACATTCTTGCCAGGCAACAGAACACTCACAAAAGTTAATCACAAACGCAACCTTAATAAAGTACAGCTGATACGTTACCAATCGTGTTCCAATAAAATACAAACTGAGTAACAAAAAGATATTAAAAATTATTCTTTATCCCTTAAAAGTAAAATATATTCTACTAAAGTAATTCTTAGGTTAAAGCAGAAATTATAAGGAGCATTTAAAAATGTTTGGAATTGAAAACATCAGAAATACTATATGAAAGAAATATGAAGAAGTACCAAGAGGAGAATTTAGAGCTTTGAATACATTAATAAATGTAAAACAAAAAAAATGAAAGAAAATGAGCTACACTCTTAATCTGTGAAATTGGAAAGAAGTTGAATAAGCCCAGTGAAATAAAAGGAAAAGAGGGGTACCCGGGGGGCACGGGCGATCAAGCAGCTGACTCTTGATTTCGGCTCAGGTCATGATCTCAGGGTCCTGAATTAGAGCCCCAGGCCAGGCTCCACTCTGGGTATGAACCCTGCTTAAGAATCTCTCTCTCCAGGGCCCCTGGGTGGCTCAGAGGGTTAAAACCTCTGCCTTCAGCTCAGGTCATGATCCCAGGGTCCTGGGATCGAGCCCCACATCAGGCTCTCTTCTTGGCAGGGAGCCTGCTTCCTCCTCTCTCTCTCTGCCTGCCTCTCTGCCTACTTGTGATCTCTGTCTGTCGAAAAAATAAATAAAATATAAAAAAAAAAAAGAATCTCTCTCTCCTCCTCGTCTTCTGTCCATTCTCTTTCTCAAGAAAAAGAAAGAAAGAAAGAGGAAAGAAGTAATAAAGTTAGGGATAGAAATAAAATAGAGAAGACTAATAAATCAACAAAAAATTATTTGAAAAGATGAATAAAATAGACACAATGATCTGTGGGATTTTATACTGAGTGTGCATTCATTGTAAGCACACAGAACAAACAATACATATCTCATAAGGATGCATATGCTATTTGAGGACCTATATCAAACATACTATGGTGGGTGTCTATGATGCATAAGAAACGAGAGTGGGATCAGTGATCAAGAGACAGGTCTCATGTGGATGAATGTGGACAGAGTTCTGTGGCATCAGATACAATGAGCAAAGAAAGAGTCATTCAGGAACTTGTGTAAGAACAGTTTGGGAGAAAAATAATGAAATCAAATCCTTCTTCACTCCATATGGTATTTTTTTTTTCAGGTGGATTAAAAAGTTTAGTGTTAAAAATGAAACCAAAGGGGCACCTGGATGGCTCAGTGGATTAAAGCCTCTGCCTTCAGCTCAGGTCATGATCCCAGCATCCTGGGATCGAACCCCACATTGGCAATCTCTGCTCTGCAGGGAGCCTGCTTCCCCTCCTCTCTCTGCTGTCTTTCTGCCTACTTGTGATCTCTGTCTGTCAAATAAATAAATAAAATCTTAAAAAAAAAAAAAGAAAGAAACCAAATAGCTGAGTACATATTTGATCATTTATCTTATATTAATTTGGGGAAGGCCTTTGTGAGCATAAAATGCAGTAAAAGAAATATGAAAAGAGAAAAAAATGGATGCATGACTTCATTAAAATAAAACCCTTGAAAAATCCTTTCATTCAACAAGGAGATATTAGACAAATCAGATGCCAAAGGCAAATAAGAAAGAATATTTACAGCAAAAACTACAAAAGAACATCCACGGTATATTAAATAGCTAGGCAAACAGGAAAATAATCCTTTTTAGGAGTTGGGCAAAAAAATCTTATTCCACAAAGAATATACAATTGGTTAATAACATGAAAAAATATTCTATCTCAGTAGCAATATAAAAATGCAAATTAAAACTGAAATTTTCCATCTACTAAATAAGCAAGCTAGTGCTCTCATATATTCCTCTTGGGAATATAAACAGTCCCATTTCCTGGAAAACAATTTCACAGTGCATATCAAGAGACTTCTAAATTTTCATATATTTTGACTAAGTAATTCCTCTCCTAAATATCTGTATTTAGGAAAAAATCTACAAATTCATCAAAATGAGAATCCTAAATTTGGTACATCCATACAGTGACAGTAAAACTCCAGGAGAACATAGTCTCTGCCTCCTCCAGGACTGCCACACAGCAGGGATTCAACAAATGTTGGTTAAATGACTCCGAAATTCTATGTGACAGTTAAGAAAAGATTGAATTCAAATTATTAAATAGAAAGATTCCCTAGATATATGTTAAGTATACAGGACATACAGGGTGATCCATTGATGTAAAACTAAAACCATCACCCAAACAAATAAAAAACATATTCTGTCTGTGTCTGTGTCTCTATCCATGTGTGCGTGTGTGTGTGTATGTGAGTGAATGTTTATAAATATGTATACAAATACATGGAAGAAGGTGTATACACCAAACCAATAAAAAGGATTATGTCTAGAAGGAGATGTGGATGCCCTATGAAGGGGACTTTGCTGTCTGAGTGGTTTTGGATATAAATATATTCTCAGATGAATTGCCTACTTTAAAAAAGAAAGCTTCCTAAAGGATGTGTATAAAGATGTTAATGATAGCATCATTCATTACAATAATAAGCTGAAAATAACCCCTTAGGAGAATGGTTAGATATGTGTTAGCTATGGAATATCATGTAGGCATAATAACTGATGCTTTCTGAGGGAAAGTTGACAGGAAATGACATGGTACATTGTCAAGTAAAAACAACAGCACCACCAACAACAAAGATTCAACACAAAAAATACAGGCTCACCTTACGGGGAACACCAAAGAAAGTTGTTCAAGCTGAAAACAAGGGACCCTACAGAATAATTTGGTCCCAAAACACAAAGAGAAACAGGTAAGGTAATTATGCAGGTAATTATAAGAAAAAGGATAAATGTATATTTCTTATTTTATTTTATTTTTTTAAAGTTTGTTGTTTTATTTTGTTTTAAGTAAGCTCCATGCCCAACATGGGGATTGAACTCAGGACCCTGAGATCAAGAGTCATATGCTCTACTGATTGAGCTATCCAGGCAACCCTCTTCTCCGAACTTATTTGAAAAGCAATTGTATAAAACTATATATACATATGCATTCTATATATCTATATATATAGAAACATAACAAAATATTGGATAACAACAGCACAGAGGAGCTAAATGGGAACAAAGCTGTACTGGAGTAAAGAAATGACACCAGATAGTAACCCACACCTGTGAAGAGATGAAGAGAACCAGAAAGGATAAATAAGAAGGTTAACATAATAAACTCTATAAATACATAGTTGTGGTATAAACATATTCTACATAATATGTATATGTATATATTACATATGTATATTTAAGTAATATCTTATATGGTACAAACTCAACAATACATTATCATTGTTATTTTATAAAATTTTATGGGTTTGTTTTTTAGATTTTTAAAAAAATTTATTTAGGACAGAGAGAGAGAGCAAGAGAAGGAACACAAGCACAAAGGAGCTGGAGAGGGAGAAGCAGGCTCCCCACTGAGCAGGGAGCCTGATATGGGGCTTGATCCCAGGACACTGGGATCATGACCTGAGCCTAAGGCAGATGTCCAATGACTGAGCCACCCAGGTGCCCCTAAAATTTTATGTCTTTTAAAGAAGTTGAGGGGCACCAGGGTGGCTCAGTGGGTTAAGCCTCTGCCTTCAGCTTGGGTCATGATCTCAGGGTCCTGGGATTGAGCCCTGCATCTGCTCTCTGCTCAGCAGGGAGCCTGCTTCCCCCTCTCTCTCTGCCTGCCTCTCTGCCTACTTGCAATTTCTCTCTAAATAAATAAAACTTAAAAACAAAAAGAAGTTGAAAGACAAAAGGATATATATATATACATACACACTTATAAAATATTTGGACATATATGAAGTATATATAAATATATAACACAGAAACAGCACAAGAAAGGGGAAGAAGGGAACAGAGTCATGTAGGAGTACATTTTCTATTTGTCACTATAATTAAGTTTGTATAAATCTTGAGTCTATTCTGATAAGCTAAAGTATATATAGTTAGACCTAGAGCAAAAACTAAGAAAATAAGTCAAAAAATGTAGTGAGAAAAATCATTAGAGGAATTAAAATGCTATACTAGAAAATAATCACTCAATGCAAAAAAAGCAGCAAAGGAGACTAAAGGAACAAATAAGACATGAGTCAGGAAAGAAAAAGGAAAATGGCAGACATAAATCCAACTATTTCAATAATCACAGTAAATGTGAATAGATTGAACAATCCCATCAAAAGGAAAAAATTGTCAGACTGAATCAAAAAAACAAGATCCAAATACATGCTGTCTACGAGAGACACACATTAGATTCAAAGATACAAAGAGGCTGAAAGTAAAAGGACAGAAAAAGATCTATCATACAAATGACAACCATAAGAAAGCTGGAGTCACTAATATCAGGCACTACTACCAGTCAAAATTAATAAATAATACCAGATTTCAAAGCCAAAAACAATGTTATTACCAATAAAGACAGATGTATTATAACAATTACAGAGTCAAATCACCAGGAAGTTATAATAATTATAAACATATCTTTGCACTTAACAACAGAACCAAAAACACACAAAGCAAAAACTGACAAAATTGAAGGAGGAAATAGATAATTCAACACTAATGTCTGGAGACTTCAGTACCCTTTTTTCAATAATTGATAGAAGTAGGCAGAAGATCAACAAGGAAATGGAAGGCTTGAACAGCATTATAAACCAACTATACCTAACATCTATAGAATACACCATTCAGTAATAGAATAAATTCTTCTCAAGTGCACCGTGCAACATTCTCCAGGATATATACTAGTCATAATAAATATAAAAAGGATTGAAATCATATAAAATATACTCTCTGACCATCATGGAATAAAAATAGATACCCACAATAGAGAGAATAATGGAATTTTAGTAAATTTGACAAATATGTGGAAGTTGAACAACATATTTCTAAGTAACAAGTCAAAGAAGAAATCATAAGGGAAGTGAAAAAAATATTCAGAAGAATGTAATGAACATACCAACATTTATGGGATGCAGCTAAAGCAGTGTTTACAGAGGAATTTATCGCTATAATCACCCATATTGGAAAGAAGGGAAACCACATCTCAAAGCTACATCCCAAATGTACACATTAAAGACACCGGAAAAAGAAAAACTAAATCCAAGCCAAGTAGAAGGAAGGAAATAACTAAGACCTCATGGTGGAAATTAATGAGATAGAGAATAGAAAAACAATAGAGAAAATCAACAAAACCAGAACTTGGTTCTTTGAGAAGATCAACCACATCAGCCAATATTTAGCTAGACCAACCAAGAAAAAAAAGAGAGAAGACTTAACTTACTGAAATTAGTAGTGAAAAGAGGGACTTTGCTACCAACATTAGAGAAAAAAGACTATAAGGAAATATTATGAACAACTGAATACCAGCAAATTAAGAAAAGACTATAAGGAAACATTACGAGCAACTGAATATCAACAAATTAGGTAATGTAGATGAAATGGACACATTTCTACAAACACAAACTACAGAATTGACTTGAGAAGAAATAGAAAATCTGAACAGTCCTATAATAAATACAGATATGGAATTTGTGTATAAATCATGTGTTTTTATTTTCTGTATGTCTGATGCCTTGATATCTGGAGCCTTTTGGAACCTATAGAGAGATTGCCTCTTCCAGAGCAGCCAGTTCCTACAGATAATAACCTATTCACCTGTGAGTGCAAACTAATGAATCAAAGCCCACACCCCCACCAACTCTGCTATTGGGCTCTTATACTCTGGGCCACTATTCTCTTGTCCTAAGTACCCTAAGGGGTACCAGGTGACTAGGAACAACCCCTATTCCCCAGAGCCAGCTGAAATTATTCAAATTAGCCAATCCTAAACCTGCTTCCACTGACTTGCGTGGAAACCATAAAAAGAGTTCTTGCCAAAGTGTTCCCCTTGATCCCTTTGTCTCCCGACTGACCCTGTTGTTTCCTCACGTAAGAACTTGGGAACTGTGAGTAACAAACTATCTTTTCAATGGCAATTATCTCTTGATCTACTAGCCTTACCACACTTGAATGATAATAAAACCTATGTTTTAAAACAATTAGTAATTTTAAAACTACCCACACAGAAACCTCACATACAGATGGCTTCTCTGGTGAATTCTACAAATTTTTTAAAAATATTTTACTTATTTCTTTGAGAGAGAGAGAGAGAGCACAAGCATGAGAAAGGGCTGAGGAGAAGCAGGCTCCCTCAATGTGGGGTTTGTTGATGATGTGGGGTTCAATCCCAAGACCCTGGGATCATGACCTGAGCCAAAGGCAGACACCTAACCTACTGAGCCACCCAGGTATCCCTGAATTCTACAAATATTTAAAGAAGAATAAACACCAATTCTTCACAAACTCTTCCAAAAAATAGAAAAGGAAGGAATTGTTCCCAACTCATTCTATGAAGCCAGTATGACCCAGAACCCAGAAAAAGATATAACAACAAAAGAAAACTGTAGACCAATATCCTTTATGAAAATAGACACAAAAAATCCAGAAAAACATTTGACAAAATCCAACACCCTTTCATTAGTTGAAAAAATACCCCATAAACTAAGAATAGAAACTTTCTCTAGCTAACAAAGGGCATCTATGAAAAACCCACAGCTAACATCATACTTAACTGGTGAGAGACTGAATGTTTTCTCCCTAAGACTAGGAATAAGACAAGGATATCCATTCTTACTTGTATTCAACACTGTACTGCAGTGAATTAGGCAATTAGGCAAGAAAATAAAAGCATTCAGATGGGAGAGAAAGAAGTAAAACTATATTTGCAAATTACATAATCTTAAATATAGAAAATCCTAAGGAATCCACTAAAAAACTATTAGAACTAAAAAATATGTTTAGTAAGGATGTAAGATAGAGTATCAATACATAAAAAACAATTATATTTCTATATTCTTGCAATGAACCACTGAAAATGAAATCAAGAAAATGATTCCAGGGGCACCTGTGTGGTTCAGTTGGTTAAGCATCCACCTTTGGCTCAGGTCATGGTCCTCAAGTCCCAGATTGAGCCCTATGTCCAGTTTCCTGCTCAGTAGGGAGTCTGCTTCTCTTCTTCTGCTCCTCCTCGTCACTCATGCTCTCTCTCATCTGCTCACTCTCTCAAAATAAATAAATAAATAAAATATTAAAAAAAAAAAAAGGTCATGATCCCAGGGTCCTGGGATAGAGCCCCACATCAGGCTCCCTGCTCAGGGGAAAGCCTGCTTCTCCCTCTCCACCTCCTGGCTTGTGTTCCCTCTCTCACTGTGTCTCTCTCTGTCAAATAAATAAATGAAATCTTAAAAAAAAAGAAAAGAAAAGAAAGAAAATGATTCTATTTATAATATCAAAGGAATAAATACTCAGGAATAAATTTAACAAAGGAAGTACAAAGTATATACCCTGAAATTCATAAAATATTGCTGGAAGAAATTAAAGAAGACCTAAATAAATGGAAAGACATCCCATGCTCACTGATCAAAAGACAATATTATTGGATATGGAAATCCTAACCCAACTGATCCACAGATTCAGTGCAGTCTCTTTTGAGATTCTAGCTTACCTCTTTGCAAAAATTGACAAGCTGATCCTAAAATTCATATAGAAATTCAAGGGACCCAGAATAACCAAAACAATCTTGAAATAGAAGAATGAAGGTGGAAAATTCAACCGTCTCGATTACAAAACAGTACAAATTACAATAAGCAAGGTAGTGTGGTTATTGGCACAAGGACAGACACATAGACCAACAGAATAGAATTGAGAACCTGAAATAAATTCTTACATTTATAGGCAACTGAATTGTAATGAGGATGTCCAAACAATTAGATGGAGGAAGAATAATTTCAACAGATGGTACTGGAACAACCAGATATTCGCGTGAAGAAAGGAGGAGCTCTGTATCACACCATTTACAAAAATTAACTGAGGGGCACCTGGGTGGCTCAGTGGGTAAAGCCTCTGCCTTCGGCTCAGGTCATGATCTCAGGGTCCTGGGATCAAGCTCTGCATGGGGCTCTCTGCTCAGTGGGGAGCCTGTTCCCCACCCGCCCCCCGCCTGCCTCTCTGCCTGCTTGTGACCTCTCTCTGTCAAATAAATAAACAAAATCTTTAAAAAAAATTAACTGAAAATGGATCAAAAGCCTCTTAAATATAAGAACTAGGGGCACCTGGGTGACTTAGTTAAGCATCTGACTCTTGATTTCCGCCCAGGTTGTGATCTAAGGGTTGTAAGATCCAGACCCACATGAAGCTCCAAGCCCGGTGGGGAGTCTGCTTGAGAGTCTCTTTGTCCCTCTTTCTCTGTCCCTCTTCCCCTGCCCTCTGTACTCTGTCTTTCTCTCTAAAATAAATAGATAAATCTTAAAAAAAAAAAAAGAGCTAAAACTATAAAACCCTTAGAAGAAACTATAGGTGGAAATCATCACTATCTTGGATCGAGCAGTGATTTCTTAGATATGACACCAAAAGCACAGCAATAAAAGAAAATACAGATAAACTGGGCTTCATCACAATTTAAAACTTTCATGCTTCAAAGGACACTACCAGGAAACTGGAAAGACAACTCAGAGAATGGGAGGAAATATTTGCAATTTATATATCTAATAAAGAAATTGTATTTGAAATATAAAAAGAAATTTGATAACTCAGAAACAAAAAGACAAATAAACCAGTTACATATAGGCCAAAGATCTGAATGGGCATTTTTCCAGATATGATATATATATACATGGTGAATAAACACAAGAGAAGATGTTCAACTTTATTAACCATCAAAGAAATGCAAATTAAAACCACAATGAGATACCACTTCAAACCTGCCAAGACAGCTATAATCAAAAAGTGTAGGTGGGATGTGGAGAATTTGGAACCCTGATATATTGCTGATGGGAATGTAAACTGGTATAACCCCTTTGGAAAAGTCTAGAAGTTCCTAAAAAGATTAAACACAGAGTTACCACATGACCCAGAAATTCTACACCGAGGCATACAATCAAGAGAAATGAAATGTACATGTCCACAGGAAAAGGTGGACACAAACGTGTGCATCAGTATTATTCACAGCAACCAAAAAGTGGAAACAACTCTAATATCTGTCAACTGGTGAACAGATAAATAAAATGTGGTATATTCATTCAATGGAATTTTATTCACCCATAAAAAGGAATGAAGTACTATATATCCTCTAACATGGATAAATCTTGAAAATATTCTAAGTGAAAGAAGCCAGACACAAAGGCTGCGGTTCAGATACTGTGTGATTCTGTGTATATGAAATGCCCAGAATAGCCTAATCTAGAGAGGCAAAGCGAGATAAGTGATTGCCTCCAGATACAAGAGAGCCTGACGTCAAGGTGGAGAGACTAAGTGTATACCAGAGGTGCATACAAGGGTGCAGTGGTGAATCAAAAGCGCTGGGGCAATTTGGAGAGGTGGGAAGGCCAGAGACATTTAGAAACAAAAAAATGCTTGAGTTGGATGGAATGTTGAAGTATATGTAGGAGTTTTCCCAGTAGAGGAGGTGGTGAAGGGTGTTCTAGGAAGGGAAGGGCATGCTCAGAAGCTCTGATGTGTAAAACACTGGGTCTGCTCCGTAACTGTGTGATTAGTTAGGTATGCCTGGATCCCAGAGTGTGCTGAAAGTTTTCAGTGGGAGTGGAGGAAAGTCCGCAAGATAAGGCTGGAGAGGCACACCATGCTAAGGAGTTAGGACTTAGCCTCCTCAGCAAAGGTATGTCTGCATTGAGCAGAGCCCAGTATTACCTTAAGAAGCCTGCAAGGAATCCCTTGTTAAGACAAAATGGCAGCCGTGCAATAAACAAAAAGAGGTTCGTTTTACTTTAAATACTCCTGAGGAAGACTTAAGCAATGACCTCAAGCCGGAAAGAGCCAAGTCTGGCAGAACAGTTTAACAGCCTAGCTAAGCATTTGCTGGAGTGTCTACCCTGGGTGACTCTCACGTCTCTTGTTGCTTTTATCGGGATTTCTTCTCTTAGTTACTGAGCATCCCCTGTTTTCAGGGTTTTATAAAATACTAAAATGGGATTGCTCCACTGGCTCCATGAGTCTCATTACCGAATGATTTCAGACATAGAGTTTTGACGCCGCCAGAGCGGAAGGTAGCAAAACGACTGATCTAGTGGGTGAAAGAAGAGAAAGAAGGTCATATTACTAATCAAGGGGTTCTTAAGCTTTGCGAAGCTGAATCCTGAATTGAATACTCTTGGCTAAACCTAGGACTTGGTTAAAGGTGAAATAATCCCATTTTTATTTCAATTATATGAACTAGAAAGCTACAAGTGAAGACACACACAGAGAAAGCAGAGATTTGCTATTCTGTGGCTAAGTAAATACAAATTCTTTGTTGGAGTCTTATTTTGCATGTGTGTGTGACACATCCACACACAAAAATAAATAAATAGAAGAACTAGTAAGGATACATGAGTCACTGAGGATGTTTTAAACTATGTGGCTCCCCCAGGAGATGGCCCGAGAGCCAGCGAGTGATTCAGCATGGGAAATAACCAGAAAGAGCAAATGCCAACAGTGAAGGGAGCTGAAAGCAACATCAGAGGTGGGGAAAAGTGGGACCTCCGCTTGCTGTTGAGAATTTTAAAAGGATGATCTCAGGGGATTAGCAAAGGGCTGGGTTCTAACCTGCTTCTTCTAAAGGTAGCTTAGAAGATCCAGTTGGAAAAGAACAGTAAGAAGTGACAGTTGTCACTGTCATTGCAAACCCAAGAAGATTCTTTCCAACAAGAAACCTCTTGCTGGGTCTTGTTTTGGGGTTCTGCCTTTAGCTTGGAATCAGAAACAACTTGACCTACAAAGCTTCTTCTTACTACAGCTTTTCCTCCCCTTGGTTCATGAAATGGCATGCCAGCCCCGTTAAGAAATTCTGACAATCTCTGCTGCTTGCCACCGTTCATGCCTTGCTCTGGTATTCTCTTGGAGAACACCGCCCTCCAGAGTTGTTCGGGTGATGACTACTTGGAAGGTTATACCCATGTGCCTGGGTAGGATCTCAAATGGCCTCTTACATGTGTGTGTACCTGGAGACACAATAAATATGGCGTGGAGCTGTGGAGTATCCACGCAGGAGTAAATATCTTAATTGAACTTCAAACTCTGAAGAGCAAAGTCATCATGCCACTTTCAACCTCAATAGGGCTCCTTTCTAAAGAACTCAGAGTGACTTGAAACAATGACAACAAGAAAAACTTTGCCTAAATTAATCATGCCTCAAACCTCCCACAAGACAGAAAATTGGTAGCTATCATTTGTTGAATGCCTATTATGTGGCAAGCAGTCTTCTAAGCATGATTAGTTGTACACTTTGGGTGGATTATGTACTCTCCATGAGCTTGAGTTTATCTATAACATGGGTTAAAAAACCTTTCTCAAGAATCACAAAAAAAAAAAAAAAGAATCACAAATTTGGTTGCCCACTGGTAGCTAAGTCAGTAGTGGGAGCTGGGTATATGCACTTGAGCAATTACTTGGTGAGCTGTACCTGGCACTCCGGGTAGCCTACTCAACAGCCATGCCTCTTCTTTCCTGCCAACAGATCCTGCCTTCCCACTTAGAACACTAGGAAGTGCGAGACTTGCTTCCCAGCTCCCTTGCCACGAGGGTGTTGGTAATATTATCCAGTCCTGGCCTCATGTGGGGGCGGGGATTGGGGGGAGCTGGGTTGGTTTTTTTGTTTGTTTGTTTGTTTGTTTTTTAAGATTTTATTTATTTATTTGACACAGAGAGAGAGAGCACAAGCAGAGGGAGTGGGAGAGGGAGAAGCAGGTTCCCCACTGAGCAGGGAGCCTGATGTGAGGCTCCATCCCAGGACTCTGGGATCATGATCTGAGCCAAAGGCAGACACTTAACCAATTGAGCCACCTAGGGGCGCCAAGATTTTCCTTTATAAGAAAAAGAAACCAGTGGATGGGCATGTTCTCCTCTTCTGGACGTGTGTGTGTGTGTGTGTGTGTGTGTGTGTGTGTGTGTGTGTGTCTCCAGGTGACAGATGAGACTTTGGAACATTGGTAGAAATGAGGAGAAACATCACAGCTGACATGCTAAAAGCTATCAGAGAGGAAAGGTGGGAAACATCAGCGTGGGTGGGGCAGCAGTCCTTGACAACTTTTTTTGTGCCATGGTGTTAACTTTGAACTTAAACTACCCTATGTGGGACTTCACAGAGGTTATAAATCCTTACTCAAAATGACTATTAGCTTGGTGTCCCTTACATGCCGCTGGTTTGGTGGTGCGCTACCACATGCATTCCTCCTCTGAGGAAGTGGGCAGCATGTGGCCCCTGTTGGTTGCTGCCAGATGAGGAGTTTTCAAGAAGAGCCAGAAATCCAGATTTTTGTATAAAACTCCAGATTTTTAATTGTTGGCTCAAGTTAAAGAAATATGTGCAAGCCAAACAAAACACATTTAGAAGCCAAGTTCAGCCCATAGGCAGACAATTTGCAACCCCTCATCTACCTCAGAGAGTTGTAGGAACTAAATTAAATGAGTTTAAAATAAGATCAGTAATAATAGCAAACATTCACATAGCACTTAATACATCCCAGGCATTATTTTGCTTGCTTTACGCATCTAGTCCGCATGTGTAACCAAGTCTTACAACCACCTCATGGGCAGCTATAGTTAGAATTTCCACTTTACAGATAAAGAAAGTTGGGAAAAGAGAGCCGCCTTGTCTTGCCCCTTCAGACCTAGGGGCAG
Source organism: Lontra canadensis (assembly GCF_010015895.1). Lineage (NCBI taxonomy): Eukaryota > Metazoa > Chordata > Mammalia > Carnivora > Mustelidae > Lontra > Lontra canadensis. Next base: position 8,439,068 of record NW_022631046.1, on the reverse strand, counting down.
GGCAGGGATAGACTTCTCTGGGACCTTCACCATGCCTCATTGGATCCCTTAGCCCTGCTTACATTTCTGAATGTGGTCCCTTTTATAAATTCTTTTCCGTTATACTCTTTTGAATATGCCATCCATCACTTGCTGGGACACTGACTGGTACAAATGATGAAGAAGGCAGTTGAATCCCTGCCCTCCTGGGGTGTATATTCTGGTAAAGAACTACATATACAAGATAGCCACAGGTGCCAAGAAGAAAATAGTCAGGTTACGTGATTGCACGATGGCTGAGAGAGGCCAAATGAGGGGGTGACATTTGGGCCAAGATGTAAACACCGAGGGGAAGCCAGCAGTCCCAAGGTCTGGGAGACCCCTTTTGGGCAGATGTGCATATATGAAAGCTTTAGGGCAAGGACAAGCATGGAGTGCTGGAAGAATGAAAAAAGATCAGGAAGGCTGGAAATTGGTGATGTGGGGGAGAGTGTTGGGAGGATGATCAGGGAAGCAGAAGGGACCAGTCAGTGCTGGGTGTGCTGGGATTTGAGCTTTAAGGCTGTTAGAAATTCTGGGGGTACTGGGGTGGCTCAGTTGGTTAAGCACCTGCCTTTGGCTCAGGTCATGATCCCAGGGTTCCAGGTTCAAGCCCAGTGCCAGGGTCCCTGCTCAGCAGGGAGTCTACTTCCCCCTCTGCTCCCCATACCCCCATTCTCTTTCTCTCTCTCTCTTTCTCTCTCTCTCTCTCTCTCTCAAATAAGTAAGTAAAATCTTTTTTTAAAAAAGACTGTAAGGGTTAACAAAACCAAAAGACAACTGACAGAATGGGAGAAGATATTTGCAAACGACATATCAGATAAAGGGTTAGTGTCCAAAATCTATAAAGAACTTAGCAAACTCAACACCCAAAGAACAAATAATCCAATCAAGAAATGGGCAGAAGACATGAACAGACATTTCTACAAAGAAGACATCCAGATGGCCAACAGACACATGAAAAAGTCCTCCACATCACTCGGCATCAGGGAAATACAAATCAAAACCACAATGAGATATCACCTCACACCAGTCAGAATGGCTTAAATTAACAAGTCAGGAAATGACAGATGCTGGCGAGGATGCGGAGAAAGGGGAACCCTCCTACACTGTTGGTGGGAATGCAAGCTGGTGCAACCACTCTGGAAAACAGCATGGAGGTTCCTCAAAATGTTGAAAATAGAACTACCCTATGACCCAGCAATTGCACTACTGGGTATTTACCCTAAAGATACAAATGTAGTGATCCGAAGGGGCACTTGCACCTGAATGTTTATAGCAGCGATGTCTACAATAGCCAAACTATGGAAAGAACCTAGATGTCCATCAACAGACGAAAGGATAAAGAAGATGTGGTATATATACACAATGGAATACTATGCAGCCATCAAAAGAAATGAAATCTTGCCATTTGCGACGATGTGGATGGAACTAGAGGGTATCATGCTTAGCGAAATAAGTCAGTCGGAGAAAGACAACTATCATATGATCTCCCTGATATGAGGGAGAGGAGATGCAACATGCGGAGTTAAGGGGGTAGAAGAAGAGTAAATGAAACAAGATGGGATTGGGAGGGAGACAAACCATAAGTGACTCTTAATCTCACAAAACAAACTGAGAGTTGATGGGGGGAGGGGGGGTTGGGAGGGTGGGGTTATGGACATTGGGGAGGGTATGTGCTATGGTGAGTGCTATGAATCTAGTGCTATGGTGAAGTGTGTAAACCTGGCGATTCACAGACCTGTACCCCTGGGGATAAAAATATATTATATGTTTATAAAAAATAAAATTTAAAAAAAAAAAGACTGTAAGGAATTCTTGGAGGGCCTTCAGATAAGGGAGTTATTTGAGCTGTTTTTTTATGGCTATAGTCTTCTCCTGTGTGGACTGCGGATTACACACCAGCAAGAGTGGGAAGTTATTGCCACAGTCCAGCCTAGAGTTGCTGGTGCTTGAACGAGAGTGGTGGCAGTCCAAGTGGAGAGACGTGAATGGTTTGGAGAAGATTCTGAAGTATCGTAATACTTTGGTTTTTCCCTCCTAGGCCCCTGGAGGATGGTGAGCACTCTACGATATTTTTTTAATTTGTATTTTCATTTGTGTTATATACTTTAAAATTAATAGGAACATATTCTGGATCATGTGTATGACCCACCTTATAAGAGAATAGTGTCACCACGTAACTTCAGGGGCCTCGTGTCATTTCATTCCTGAGACCTCCCCCTTGCCAAACAGCTGGCCCATGTTTTCACTGAAAGACACACACAACGCGCAGAAACGTACACCACCCCCAAGTATACAGCTCCACGAATCTTCACAAACTGAACATCTCCATGGAACCAGCACACAGTTTAAGAACGAACACAACACTCCAGGAAGCTCTCTCCCACGCTCTCCAAGCCCCTCCCGGCCCACCTGCCAAGGGTAGCCATCACCCTGCCTTCGAACACCATAATTTACTTTTGCGTGCTTTTGAGTTTTATGTGAATGCAGAGAAGAGAGCTACCTGAGCAGAGGAAGCCGACCTCTAAAACTCCCGTCCTCGTGTGTGGGCAGTGTGGGGGTTTCCACCAGGGACAGACCCTCAGTTTTAGTCCATGCTTCCTGGGCATTGTGCTGAATGAAGATCTGACCTCAGAGACTAGAAACCAAATTATCCTCAAGGGGTGAAGCCATCTCATTAGCATATCACAGCCATGTCGCTGCTTGCCTGGGTCGCCGTCAACAGATGCGGCCAGCTCCATCACGTCCCATCAGTAGTGCTGGGTGTAGAGAATGTTCACGTGTTGTGGCCCGTGCCTGTTCTGCAACACGGTATTTTCCCACACCTTAGGGAAGTCATGATGTGTTGAGAGTAAAATGGTGATATCTTGACTTTTCTCCTTGCTTTTCCAGTCTATACCCCCAGCTGCTTCCCCAGGTCCCAGCCTGAAACGCGTTTTCATTCATCTAGAAGAAAAACCCCACTGAACCTGCTTCTTGTCCACCAGTCCCCCACCCCAGTGTCAAGACAGGGAAGCAGGCAAAATCTGGTTTTGAGGTACTCTCTTGTTCACTCTAGTAGTCCCGACCCCTCCTGTTACTGCAGGGACCTCCCACTAGTCCCCAGGGTCCCTCACTGGAAGCACACACACACACACCCCCCACGCCATCAAAACGCAGCCCTGTCATTTTCCATTCTTTCCCAGTTCCGCCTTCTGTTATGTGATGATGGGTGGCATTGGGTTAATCAGAGGAATGCCCCATGTGGTTCAGTGGAAAGAGCACTGCATTTGGGAGTAAAAAGGCCTGGTTCTAGTTCTTACATTATGTTAGTTAGATTAACTGGCTGAAAGTGACAGAATTTAACTTAAGCAAAAAACAAACTAAAAAAAATAGAAACACTTTAATTAATGAGTTCCTACAGGGATCAAGGATCAGACACAGTCATATTGGGATCTACAATGATGTCATTAGGACAGACTCACCCTCTCCATCTCTTAGTACCGCTTTCCTTGGCTCTCCACTCATGGTGACAAGGTGGCTGCCAAAGGTCCTATCTTCTTAGCAACCCCAATGGATCATCTGAACTTCTCTTTTCAGTATTCTGAAATCAAGTCTCGTCAGCTTTGATTGGCCTCTCAGGAACACATGTCTTGATGCTCTGATTGGCCAGCCCTAGTCACATGTTCACTCTGGGTTTGGGCGTAGAGTCAGCACAACACAAAATGCTGGGACTGAGAGTGGCAAGCGCTGGTTCTTCAAAGGGACTGAGGCAGGTGAAAGCAACAGATGTCTTTAGCTACTAATTGATCATGAAAGCTTAACAAATCTTTCTACCCCTGGGCCTGGTTTCTCACCTGCAAAATGAGAAGGATATGGATCTTATAATCTCTCAGGACCCCTCTACTTCAACATTCTAGAATTCTACCGAATTCCTTACGAGAATGCAAGGTAGTGTTTTCACCTCTCAGAGGATAACTCCTTAATCCAATTAAAAGGGGGAACAATAGAGACACAGCCATGCATAGGGTAAGCCTGTAGAGAAGACAAATCCCACTATCCGTGCTTGCCTTCTCCACCCACTCTGCAGGAATCCTGCCCAATGACCCTTAAAGAAGCAAGCCAGAGGGACGCCTGGGGGGCTCAGTCGGTTAAGCATCTGCCTTCAGCTCAGGTCATGATCAAGGTCATGATCAAGAGGGGCGCCTGGGGGGCTGGGGGGGCTACGATCAAGAGGGGGCGCCTGGGGGGCTCAGTCGGTTAAGCATCTGCCTTCAGCTCAGGTCATGATCAAGGTTTGGTTCAAGCTTAGGTTCTGGGATCAAGCCCCATGTCAGGCTCCCTGCTCAGCAGAAAAGTCTCTTCTCCCTCTTCCTCTCCCTCTACTTGTGTGCTCTCTCACTTGCTCGCTTGCTCTCAAATAAATAAAATCTTAAAAAAAAAAAAAAAAGGAGGAAGAAGAAGCAAGCCAGAAAGACTGGTGCCTCCCTGGAGAGGGATGGATGGAATTTGAACTAGCCGTTCAGAAAAGATTTAAATCAACCATCTCTTATTATGTACCTCCTGGATCCCAAGCACTCTACAAGGCTCTGGGAATGAACAGTGAACAAGGTATAGGCCCTGTTCTCTAAGACAACACTCTTGAGGTAGGCACGCACACATAAACCACTGATTAACAATTTAGAGTGTCAAGGGCTAAGGCAGGATAAGGCTGCTCAGATAAGCTGCACCGAACCAGTGGGAGATGGGGTTTAGGGCATGAAGAGACAAGGGGATAGTCGGAGACATGTTCTGAATGGCGGCCATGTGGAGTTTCATGGGGGAAATGGCAAGAGGGGAGGCCAGATCTGATCATGATGGAACCAAAGGACCAAACCAAGAAGACCGAGTGTTAATCACAGAGGTACTGGGAGCCACTGAAGGATCAGCCAGAGAGCAAGACCACACATCTTCAAAGGATGATCTGCCAGTATTATGTAGATCTGAGAGACCTAGGACCGAGTTGCTGTCTTCACGAAGTCTATAATCAGGCCATCTTCTCGGTAAAGGGACTTCATGTGCAATATCTGTCCACTTGCTTGTGTCATTTTTGTGTTATGTTTGTTCACTCACGCTTTGCTTTTTTCCATGTGGAATGTAGTTTACCCTTCAGAAAAATGTCGGCACCTGAAATGAAGACTTAAAAAGTCCATTCCTGTTCCCAGAATGCTTAGAGATGCTCCCTAGGTGTCTGCTGAAAATTGGACTCTACCCCCCCACATCTCACATCCGATTATAGAGCAGCTCGAGATGTCTGCAGACCCCAGATAGTGTAAGGATTTTATAATCCATCGGCAGTAAAGGGGCAGATCTGGGACCCTCTGCTGGCTGCTCAAAGCACCTCATTGGACTGCCTCTATAGAAGGGAGAAAGTCCAATTCTCTATAGAAAATTGCTCTATGCAAAGGGAATCATGGGTCCCTGCGTGCCTAGGCTTGAGGGGAGGAGATGATTCCTAATGGCATAAATCCTCAGAGCCTCACATATCTGGAGGAAAAGCAGACATGTCCCGGGACAGCAGGGCTGCCTTGGATGGGAGAGCACCAAGGAAAAGTACTAAAGCATCTGCGAAAATAACGTGTACCTGATCCCAAAACCTTGGTCTAGAGAACAGGTGGCTTCCTGATTCGGCCATGAAATCACAAATACATGAAAAGTGGCTGGTTTACACAGAAATTTGACACTCTCAGTGCACTCTGACAGTCAATTCGTAATCATGTGGGCTAACCATGGAGACCTTTGCTACACATCATCAGGCAAAGGGAGGAATAATTTTTCTTTTTTTTTTTTTAAAGATTTTATTTATTTATTTGACAGAGATCACAAGGAGGCAGAGACAGGCAGAGAGGGAGAGGGGGAAGCAGGCTCCCCGCAGAGCACAGAGCCCGATGTGGGGCTCAATCCCAGGACCCCTAGACCGTGACCCAAGCCGAAGGCAGAGGCTTAAACCACTGAACCACCCAGGCGCCCCGAGGAATAATTTTTCTTAAAGACATTCATATTTGGCTTCAAAGTGCCTTCTTTTTTGGGAGGGAGGACTAGCTTTGACTTTTCGAGCTCTGGTTCACCGAAGACTGAATGACAATGGCACCAACAACGACAATCACTAAGACAATCACTAAGCATCGTTGTGTTTTCAAATCTTGTTGGTATCCATTGTCTCGCTTGAGTGTCTCTGTCTCCTGCTGTGTGAGTCGACTAGCAAACACCTTCCAGACAAGGGACGAAGCCCAGAGCCACAACGTAGTGACCAAAGCCGCAGAGCGAGGTCCCCCACTCAGACTTCTAACGGGAATGCAGTGCTCTCTCTAGGACCAGTGGAAAACGCCAAAAACCGAAACGAAACTAAAAAGCCGATGGCAGAACAGATCGCATTTGCTGCGGAGGCTTTCCACGAGGATGAGAAATTGGTAACAAAGAAGCCATTTTTCACAGGGGCTCAAATGTGAGTTCTCATTTCTTTTTTCCTACTTATACAAGAGATTTGTTGTTGTGAAAGGCCCTTCTCATTCACAATGAGAAAATACCTTCTGACAGCCCTGCAATTAGCAAGGGTCTTCAGATATTGATTTCCTCTGTTCTTGGCATCAGCCTTTCTCCCAGGGCTCCACACGCGCTCCCGATAGCCAGAAAAGCTGGAGTTACTAAATTGGCCTCTAAACTAATTTAGCTGTTTCCCATCACCATCTAGCTGCGTTCCCAAGGCTTTCTCCTCCCTCCCCAGTGCCGAGCAAGAGCATCATTAGGCAGAGATTTTAGAAAGGGGGTGGGGTGGGAGGAAAGAGGACTAGAGAGCCAAAGGAGAGCGAAGGAGGAGGAAGCAAATAGATCCCTGGGTAGAAACTCAAGAAATTCCTGTGTGAAAGTCACATTCCCTCTGAAGAAAGGAGAGGGGGTGGAGCATAAAACAGAAGTTACCGAGGACATGCTATTATCATTCATTCATGCATTCATTCATTCCAAGCGTTTACTGAGATCCTACTGGCACCAGGGACTACAGTAGGCTCTGAGAACACACAGAATTGGCAACAACAATTTAATTCCTACCTTTAAACAGGGGACAACAGGGCAAGTTGTGCGCCCCGGAAGCTGATTTGGAGACGGCGATCAGAAAGCATAAGTTGCACTAGGGAGTCCCCTTAGGATTAACATCCATGGAAGGAAGGGAAGGAAGCAGGACTGAGCAGGGGATGCAGTCAAAATACGAAAGAGTCTCAAGAGAAGCTTGGGCCAGCCCTGCAAGGGGTTCTAAGGATGGGATGACCTGCCAGAGCTGGTCCCAGATGAGGGAGAAAGCCAAGCCCGCATAGCCCCATGTAGATCAGTCATGGGAAGGGGCCCGGGTCTTGGCAGGGCAGCTCTCTTCAGCTGGGGCTGGGCCACGGGGGATGACAGCTGGGGGCCACATTTCTAGCAGTGGAGACCCACTGGCACTTTCACGCTGAAGGTGGATCCGCGAGGCCCACATGGAGTCCATGCTTTAGTGGAGAGGCAACCCGCCATGAAGTCATCACAGAAAGGAAGTATAATGGCACTGTCACTGGTGCTACAAGGGAGATGGACACGGTACCCTGAAAAAGTGCAACCTCGATTAGGGGAAGCATACCTACAGAGCCCGGGGTTGGGAGGGAGGGCAAATGCAAAATGGCTAGTTCATGGTTGAGCACCCACGCATGCCGGCTACCTACCATGTTCCCCATTTTATTTTTTTTTAAGATTTTATTTATTTATTTGAGAGAGAGAATGAGAGAGAGAGAGAGCATGAGAGGGTAGAGGTCAGCGGGAGAAGCAGTCTTTCTGCCAAGCAGGGAGCCCAATGCGGGACTCAATCCTGCGAGTCCAGGATCATGACCTGAGCTGAAGGCAGTCGCTTAACCAACTGAGCTACCCAGGCGCCCACGTTTCCCATTTTAGACACATCCTCTTCGTTTGGCTCCATGACAACCCACCAGGTAGGTTTTGTTCCCAGGGTCCTTCTTAGCATCTCTTGAGATCAAAACACATCATTTTCTGGAGCCCTCTGAAGCCAGAAATGACAGACCTGATGGGCTACTGAGTCAAAGTCACAGCCAAGCAATGGGGCAGAGATCAAACCAGTAAGTTCTCTGAGCAGAGAGAGGACTTGCAGGAACACAGAGATGCAAACTGAACTAGACTCCTTCATGGGAACCCAAAAAGGACACAATCAGTATAAACCAAACACCAAAGCAAGTTTTTACCAGATTTACACATAATAGCGCTGATCATTGTAACAAGACTTCAACAAAATATTAGATTTGGTTCATTCACACATTCACTCAGCCATACTGCATTTTGGGAGCTACAGAAATCAAGTAAACTGTACTGAAACATAAAATCAATCAACTATGACTCTTGGGGCAGCCAATAATACATTGTAATGAAAAGATTTTTTTTTTTCAAATTTTTTTGGGTAAGTAATAACATAGATGTTTCTACATCTATTTATATATATATATTAAAGGGGAAATAACGCCAACCTGAGAGGACGGTAAGGACATCTGTGAAGCTCTAAAAGTTGAGCAGTTAGCAACTTTCAGAAACAGAACACGAAACATAGGCATTGGTAGGCGGAAGTGCGTGAAGACAGAGCTTCTGGAAGTGTGGTCTTCAGACGTAAGGCAGTACCTGGGAGCTGTGTTAGACTTACAAATCTTCAGGCTCCATCTCCCCTCCCACCCCACCCCTGCCCCCAACCTCAGCAGCTGCTGCAGAATCTCTGGAGGTGGGAGCCCAGGCATCCATGTTCGAACAATTCTCCAGGCGGAGCGCCTACCCCTGCAGGTTTGCCCAGGAGTGAGGAGCACAGCAGGATGAGGGACTGTCGGCGCCTTCTGACTCTCCCCCGATGTGATTCTTAGGTTTGCTTGAGTCTGAGAACCACTGCTCTCACATATGTAAGCATATTTTCAAATTACTATAATATAGTGGGAACACTTGAAGACTCCACCAGAGATTTCCACAGATCCCTCGGGGACAGCTAGGAATGACTGGTTTAAGGTAAACCAATATTTATTGAACATCTGCTTTAGTTCTAAAGTTTGGATAGATTCTGTTTTACCTGCTGGATCTTACAGCATCTTCTAGGAGGCAGATATCTTTAACCTCACTTAGATAACCGAGATTTAAAGAAGCTGAGTAACCTGTCAATAGCATCGCCAATGAAGCCAACGGGCTTGTAGTTCAGGGCTGTTGCTTTGCAGAGCCTGGGCTGGTTATTAGATGTATGTTTCTCCAAGAGCAGGAAGCATCTCACCAGGGGATAAGAGATAATTTAACGTGGTAGAGGAAGTAATTTTAAGAGGCAGAGGAGATGGCATTAAGCAAGACATCACATTGTAAAAAATACTACTAAAAATTGCTAATGCTCCTTATAGAGCCCTCACTGTGGTCAGACCCCATTATAGGAGTTCCGTATATGAAATAGGAAATATTACCCTCAGATCTACAGATGAGGAAACTGAGGCACACAGGCTACACAACTGGTAAATGATGGGGCCCCAGAATTAGAACCCAGGCATCGGGGCACAGTCCACCCGCTGAGCTATCAACCTCTCTTTTTATCATACTTTCCATCTGTCTGATTCCATGAAAGGAGTTCAGGTGTAGAGCAGGCTTGTCTTTTTTGTCCTTCCAATATCTGCTAGTCTTTCTCTGTAACCAAGAGAGCAAACCTCAGGTTCAGAACCCTCTGTTTTGGTGCCATTGTTTTTGTTCTTCTGGATACCTTCTATCTTTGGAAAATGATACTGAACTCTTCACTGTGGAAAAGTACATTATTGAAAGAAAGAACTTATATCAGTAATAGTCATTCCGAGAGGATTATGATGGTGGTACATGGCAGCGGGGTACCCGGATGAGGGAACACGATGTTAAGGCAGTGAACAGGTGGCCGCAATTTCAGCGTGACGCTTCCACTGGTCTCCATTCTCAAGCTGCTTTGGTTCTCTTAATTCCCTTGTTACATTCAGGAACCTGGAACCAAGGACAGGGAGGTCCTCAGCATTCTTAAGAAAATATCTTCCCCTTTCACTACTGGCTCTCCATGTTTCCTTCTGCTCTTTCAAGCCTCTTTCAGGTTTTTCTCACAAAGAGCCCTGATACAACAACCAAGATCCCAGCATTTGAAAAGGGGAAACACTGCCGCAGAGACTTCTGTCCATTCATACTTCCTTCTCTCTCTTTTCTGGGTACTTGCGAGAGCTCTGCTTCCCAGTTTCCTTAAAATTAGGGGGGCCCACGACACCTACTTCTGCACTGACTCACGAATACTAGTGATGTGTAACACATAAGAGGGAGTGCGCCTTCCGCAAGCTTTCTCCCTCTGTCCTAGTGACCTGGGAGCTCCACGGTGGGCTCACATGATGAACATTCCATCTCTGAGCTCCCACTCAGACAAAAGCTACCCTAGAGAGGCATCAGACCTGGTGGAGACCACCTGGTGGATCCAGAGCAGGAGGGCAAAAAATAACCTTTCTGTGCCACACTGAGGATCCAGGGCTTGGTTTCCTACCATTTAATCTCGGCTATCCTGAGCAATACGAGTATATCTCATCAAGATAGTGTTCATTATATTAGAAAGTGCTGTCCATGCCAGGGAGTCATTTTCTCTGGCATATAAAGGAACTTTCTGAAGTGTTCGAGAGGATGTTGCAAACAGGGATTACTTGAAACTGTAGGACCTGAGCCTTCTGCAAGTCCTCCCTGTGTAGTGGGACCCCCGCAGAATGGGGCGGGGGCTGGTGAGGGACGGATGGAAGGGTACAAATGCAAGTTGAGAGAATGCCTCCAATTCTGTTTTAGAGGACCTATCCCTTGCTTAAAGTCAGCCCACCTCCAACTTCGTGGTTGATAGACGGACACAGCATGATTCTGGTAGATAAATGTGGGAGTCCTTACCCCTATCTGAAACCAGGGGTGGGAATCATTCAATGCTCTGGGAGGGGTTCTCTTTGTTTCTGTTGTCAGAATTAACCCGGCATCCTTTCACATAACCGAAGAAGACACTTCTCCGATTTTTGAGAGTATGTTTTCTTGTTTTTGTTTTTAAAATCAGGTAGAAATCTCATACCCAAAGTTCTCTCCAATTAAGCCTTCTGCAAAATTAAGAGGTAGCATAATTATGAGAAAATATACATGCAAGTGTGTTTATTTTATAAAAAGGCGGCTTTATATTCGCTCAATGATTTTGTGTGTTCTCAAACACATACACATCACAGGACACTTAATTTTGACGACAGCCAGCATCTACCAAGTACACTCTGTATTAAGCACTTTGCCTGCCCTCCAGGGACTCCTCTCAACAGCTCTACAAGGCACATGTTGATACCGTTCCCAATTTAGACATAAAGAGGGTCCAGTGCCTTGCTTAAGGCACATAGTTAACCAGTGGCAGCGGCGGGATTTAAACCCTGGCCTGTCTGATTCCAAAGCCTGGGCTGATCCTGGAATCACAAGCAGTGCCGCAGCTCTCTTTCAAAGAAGAGGACACAAGGGGATTGAGGTTTTTTCCTGAGCATCCTCTGTGAGATCAGCGACAGCCTTGCAGCATCCGTAGTTCAGGAAGCACTGTTCTGTTGGGAACCTGTTTATCTTAAAAACCACCTAATAATACACTACCTCTGGGATGGAGAGAGAGAGCTTATGCCTTCATTGTCACCGAGAGTCTGAGGGGATCTGAAACACTGCTCCCACTCCAATCCCAGTGACCAGTGGAACCAACCTGCAGCCCCATCGCCATGCCTGGCAGGTCCCCAGACCTACTTGGAGGAGGTGACTGGCTCCAGGAGGAGACCCAGGTGATGGTTTCTGAGAACAGAATCATCATCATAACCAATAAACCCATATTAATTCATTTAATCCCCATAACAACTCTGCAGGGGGAATCTCTGAGGCTCAGAGAGGTTAAGGAACTCGCCCAATATCATATGGTAAGAGGGGCTGAGCTGTAAAGCCAGGCAGGCTGGCTCAACGCCAGCACTCTTAATCACCACGTGGTGTACAAAAAGTATGGTACTGATTGGGAGCCTTGAGGCTTGGGTCTAGGCCTCTTTGTACCACAAACTGTATGTCTTTGAGCAAGCATAACTTTTTAGGTCTCCATCTGTAACTAGGGACTTCGTAAGAGTCTATTACAATGACTGTCCCAAGATCAAAAGAGTAACAAAGAAAGTGTACTTCTTTCTGTGACATATTATGGCCCCAAATGTGGAACCCGAGTATCCAGATGCTGGATACAACATCATCACCAGCAGCAGCAGCATTTCCCAACTCATGCTTTATATCCATTATGTCTAATCCTCACCAACAACCCTGAAAGGTAAATATGTGTGGCAGACATCTATGATTTAGTCTGCCTGGTATGGCTGCATTTCCTGGGAAAAGCAACCTCCCTTCTTTGAGGACTACCCTTCTCCAACATGTGTTGCTGCTGCTGGTTCTTTTTCTTTTTCTCTTTCTTCTTCTTCTTCTTTTTTTTTTTTTTTTTTTTTTAAGCAGGTTCCACACCCAGCACGGAGCTCAACTTAGGGCTTGAACTCATGACCCTGTGATCAAGAGATGAGCTGAGATCAAGAGTCCTGCGCTTAACCCGCTGAGGCACCCAGGTGCCCCTCCAACATGTGCTTCTACTGTAGGTTGTCAATCACAGTAAACCACCCACCCTTGCCAGAGCTGATTGGTCCAATGGTCAGGGTGTGATCCAACTTAGGCCAATCAGATCCTTCCGAGGATTTTTCAAATGAGATCACAGGGGAGAGAAACAATCTCCCTTTGGGGGAGAAGCTGTAAAATAGGAGGTCGTGTTCCCCAGCCCTGGAAGAACGGTTACGCCTTAGGAACTACAGTCTTTCCACAGAGGGACAAGGAGAGAACAGATGGAAAGAAGGGCCCCAACAATGTTGCAGAGCCTGGTTCCATTTGTCACTGAAATCCAGCTCTACCCCACCCTTTGGGGGCTTTTAGGAAATAAACCAGGTAAGCCCAGCTGGTCAATTCCCATTTAGGTCATTTAAGTTATTTACACCCATTTACGTTCACTTGAGTTCACTTGAGGTGTTTGTTGAGTGGAACCAAGAATTCTGACTGATGAAGTAGTGCTATGATACTCCTTCCACACTCTGTTTCAAACTGAAACTACCTGGCTAGTGAATATCATTCTGGGATGAGAGCCCAGTCTGTCTGACCCTAAATCCAGGCCTCCTCTCATGATCCTGCCTCTTCCAACCTGAGAACACAGTGCTACAAGACTCTTCTCCGGGTCTGGTGTCTACTGCAAAAGCATGACCTGAGTTAGCCAAATGTTTTGAACCACTGGCCTCCTCAAGGACGTAGCTTCCAGATTCCTATGATATTAGCCAGAAACTCCAAAGAGAAGGCACTCAGGACATGGAGGTTTGGCTGGCTGCACAGTGATAGACTGGATGGGGGTGGGCTCTGGTGTGAAGGAGCCTCTGCTACTGGGGTTCGTGGTCAGGTCTAATAAGTGGGCAGGGCTAGATCTAAAAACAGGGAATTCGGCTTCGGAACGTACCCATGGCCAAAGACCTACAAGAGAAGGAGAATGTGGCCCACTTGGCTGTTTGGGGGGAAACCCAGCCCATTCTACTGAAAGCATCCCATTCTCTTTTAGAGTTACACTTCACACCCAGGCTGCCTGATTTCCCAATCCAATGTTCTTTCCACTAAGTCAAACTGCCTTTGCAGTACTCCTCTTCCAGATATTGCAAAACATGGCTTGACATGTAACGTAGTTGTCAGGTAGGAAAAACACTGCTTATTCAAGACCTCACTGAAAAAGAGAAAACAAGGAGCACCTGGATGGTTCAGTCAGTTAAGCGTCCGCCTTCTGCTCAGGTGATGGTCCCAGAGTCCTGGGATCAAGCCCCACATAGGGCTTCCTGCTCAGTGAGGAGCCTGCTTCTCCCTCTGCCACTCCCTTGGTCATTCTCTCTCTCTCAAATAAATAAAATCTTTTTTAAAAATTTTTAAAATTTTTAAAAGATTTTATTTACTTATTTGACACAGAGAACAAGATCACAAGTAGGCAGAGAGTCAGATAGAGAGGGGAAAGCAGGCTCCCCGCTGAGCAGAGAGCCTGATGCAGCGCTCAATCCCAGGACCCTGAGATCATGACCTGAGCCGAAGGCAGAGGCTTAACCCACTGAGCCACCCAGGTACCCCTAAATAAATAAATCTTCTAAAAAGAGAGAGAGAGAGAGAAAATGAGATTCATTTCTTTGACATTTGAAGGCATTTTTAAATTTTTTTTAAGAATCCCGTAGCATCATTACCAATAACGTTTTTTAAGTACATGAAGCTTCACTGAGAATTGCATAATGCAGACCAAGCACTCACGAGTTCATTGACCTATTAAAAGGTCTATATGTATCCCTACAATATGTAGACACTATGCTAGGTCCTGGGGCCAGAGTAATGAGCTAGACAGATATGCTCCCTGCCCTCATAGAGCCGGCATTGTAGCAGGGGAGACAGATGTGAAATAAACACACCCATGCAAATGATAAATGGGAATTGGAATGAGAAAGGGAGAGAAAAAAGAGGAACCAAATTTATGAACGGAAGGACTGGGGGATGGGGCTCAGAGCCTTTCCAGTATAGGTTAGATGGTATTCATGTAGACAGATGGACAAACTAAGCAGAGGCTCCCATCCAGTGTAAATGTAAAAGGCTAAGGGCATTTGTGGCCTGGTGTTCTAAGGGAGAGCAGTCATAGGCTTGGGCAAATGGTCTTAGAGAAGGAACCACTAGATCTCGCAAGAACTGAGAATTCCTCTAGCAGTGGTTCACTTAGCATGGAGAGTGGGGTTCCCAGAAGTCCTGGACCATGCCCTGTAGAGCCTTACTGGAGCCTGGGACAAAGGGAAAAGTACACACCTGTATACACTCATCAAAATATCCTCCAGAATATTTTTGAACCAAGGGAGAAAAACTAATAAAAGTTCTATTAGCAAAAAAATATGACCCTATATAAAGCCCCACATTCATTGCCCAATCTGTTCTCACATATTGTCAATTTGAGGAGCTTGGGGCCAGGAATGTGGGGCTGATTGGAAATGGCTGTTCCCATCACACAACAATGCAGTGTGGCAACACAAACAACGGCCTGTCTTTACTTAAAAATTTGGATATTTGTTCATCACAACTTGATTTTATACTTATTTCTGTTTTCAAAAGTTGCATTAAAATATTACTGATCTTGTACTAAGTTTTTTTGATACCTCTGTAAAGTTTGCTGCCAGTGAGTGAACGTTACACTTGCCTTACTTTGATCCTGACCCTGGTCCTGAACCATACAGACTTCTGATCCAGCATGAGCTTGAATAATGTCAGATGTGAACTTTCAGGAACCAGGCTTTGCTTTTGAAATTTTGTTTTTGGCACATGCCAACTCTTGGAAATTGTGATCTGGGTAAAAGAAAAGGGTCACCTGCCAAATTTTGTTGCATGGAAGATGCTGGTGGTTGGATGCCGTTGTAAAGAAGCAACATCTGGTTTCACAGCTATTTGTTTCTCAAAATAAAATCACTTCTAGATAATCTATTGCTTTTTTTTTTTAAAGGATTTATTTATCGAGAGAGTGCATGTCCCCCGCAGAAGTGGGGGGAGAGGCAGAGGGAGAGAATCTTCAAGCAGACTCCTTGCTGAGCGTGGAGCCCAAGGTGGGCTCAATCTCAGGATCCTGGGATTGTTACCTGAGTCAAAACTGGTAGTCACAATTGCACTACTGGGTATTTACCCCAAAGATACAGATATAGTGAAAAGAATGGACATATGTACTTCAATGTTCACAGCAGCAGTGTCCATAATAGCCAAACTGTGGAAAGAGCCAAGATGCCCTTCAAGAGAGGAATGGATAAAGATGTGGTCCATATACACAATGGAATATTACTCAGCCATCAGAAAGATTGAGTATCCAACTTCTGCATCAACGTGGATGGGACTGGAGGAGATTAGGCTGAGTGAAATAAGTCAAGCAGAGAAAGTCAATTATCATATGGTTTCATGTATTTGCAGAACATAGTGAATAGCATGGAAGACATTAGGAGAAGGAAGGGAAAAATGAAGGGGGAGAAATTGAAGTGAGAGATGAACCATGAGAAATTATGGGCCCCAGGAAACAAGCTGAGGGTTTTAGAGGGGAGGGGGTTGGGTGGATAGGTGAACCCAGTGATGGGTATTAAGGGGCAGATGGGTATTAGGGGACTGACTGCATGGAGCACTGGGTGTAGATGCAAACAATGAATCATGGAACACTACATCAAAAACTAATGATGTACTGAATGGTGACTAACATAAAAAAAAAAAAACAAAAACAAAACAAAACAAAAAAACAGTAGTTGGCCACTTAACCAAGTGAACCACCCAGGCACCCTGAAAATTTGCTACTTTTTATTTAATGCTTAGAGATAGTCCATCGTCTTAACATTGAGCTCAGAGAAAAAGATGTTAGAACACATAATTTTATTAAGTATTCCCTTCTTATTAAAAAGACAATAGACGTACATTTTCCAGCCTACCCCAAAGCCAGGTATAATCTGAATCACGCTAAAGAATAACATTCCTTGGTATATGTTCCAGTTTGTGTTTTGTTTTTTTTTTTTTTTTTAAGAATTATTTGATAGAGAGAGAGCACGAGCAGGGGTAGGCACGGAGGGAGAAGCAGACTCCCTGCTGAGCAAGGACCTCCACTTGGGATTTGATCTCAGGACCCTGGCATCAGGACCTGAGCAGAAGACAGACACTTAACCAAATGAACTGCCCAGGCACCCCGTGTTCCCAGTTCTGATCGGACAACACCCAAATGTACTACCCATTGCTCAATAAATATCACAGAATACCTTGGAAAAAATTTAATGTGTGCCTGCTTTCAACTCTAACACACAGGGCACACAAACTCCTTCCTGGGTGACTGTTTTAAACCTTGTCACGAAACACCAAACACCGATGAGGTGTGGCAGTCCCAAGAAAGCGGAGAAAATTCCCCGCTCAGTTCCTAGTAATAGCACTTCTGGGCAAAGTAGATGTAAATGTACAAAGAAACAAAAACACAGCCGCACCCGGCTCCACACCCTGACCTTCAGCAGGTAATCCAATCTCTCTTGCTAAGTGTTAAATGGGCCAATTTGGGCTTGACTCCCAACGTTGCTGTAAGGTTAGACAGAAACTACTCACTGCGGCACAGACTTCTTATGCCCCCTCCGCACCATATGCAATATTCTGCAGGAATAGAAACCCCAATATTTACAGCCACCTTGCATGGCTGTGCAGAATAAAGACTACACTTCCCAGCTTCCCTTGCAGCCAGATGTGCTCATGGGGTTTAATTCTGGTGGGGTGGGCGGGGGGGGGGTTGAGAAGCTCTAGTGAGAGAGAGCCAAGAACCATCATAGACTAGGAATATAAGAGCAATATTGTAGGAGTAGCAGAACAACAAGATAGAAAGAGCTTGGATCCCTGACCCTCATGGAGCCATCATATCAGCCATGGACTGCTGATGTCTAGACTCTTGTGAGTGACAAAGTTATATCTTGTTTGGGGTGCCTGGATGGCTCATTCGGTTAAGCATCTGAGTTTAGCTCAGGTCATGATCTTAGGGTTCTGGGATCGAGCCCTGTGTGGGGCTCCCTGCTCAGTGGGGAGCCTGCTTTTCCCTCTCCCTCTGCTCTCTCTCACTCTCTCTCTAATAAATAAATGAAATCTTTTAAAAAATCATAACTTGTTTTAGCCACCATTACTTTGGGTCTCTGTTATGGTGAACAAAGCTGTAACCTAATGAATATCTCATTCAAGATATTTGGCAAGGGACAGGGGCGCCTGGGTGGCTCAGTGGGTTAAGCCTCTGCCTTCTGCTCAGGTCATAGTCCCAAGGTCCTGGGATCGAGCCCCACATCGGGCTCTCTGCTCAGTGGGGAGCCTAGTTCCTCCTCTCTCTCTGCCTTCCTCTGCCTACTTGTGACCTCTCTCTGTCAAGTAAATAAAATCTTTAAAAAAAAAAAAACAGATATTTGGCAAGGGGCAGACACAATATAAAGCTTGCAGTAAATGCTAGCTGTGATGATGATGGTGGCGGATACAAATTCTACCTCTATCACCCCTCAGAAGAGCACCACACAATTAGAACAAAATCCAGAGGTAAAAAATAGGAAGCATATCTCCTTTCCTATTCTTGATTCCATTCTCTGATTCAAGGGACAGTCGTACAGTAGATATGCTTACAAAGGACATCTACCCATGACAATTTCATGTAATGCCTCTTTGTTACTTACAAATGCGCCTGAGGGGAAGGAAGAACATTTCTAAGGGGCCAGCTTCTACTTAGTCAAATTGTCTCACCCTATGCATTATCCCGAAACCCTCCAAGAATCAACAATTGTTAGCATTTTCCATATTTGCTTTAGATTATTTTTTTTAAATAAAGCATCACAGATATGTTTGAAGCCCCTGACTTCACCCATCCAACTTCTCATATGTATTGACCCTTCATAAGTAGTTGAGTATCCTCCCCATTGTATATTTATGTCTTAATAAGTATATGTATCCATAATATATAGTACAGCTTTGGCTAATTTTTAATCTGATATATTATTTATACACTACATTAACATTTGGTAACTATCTCATTTGGTTGACTGAAAAACAATACTACAACCATCATCTTTGTTAAATGTGGGGGAAGCACTGGTATCATATTTTATTCTCCACGTTTTTCATGTGTTTGAAATACATTATAAACATAATTTTAAATAAAAAGTAAGAGAATTTAAATGAACTACTCAGAAGTTGTATTGACATATACCATCACTAAGTAAGACCACTTGGGTGGTGGGCAGGAGTGGTAGGAGTGGTCATTTCCTAAACATTCTACCCTGTATGTGTGATCAATCAATCTAAAAAAAAAAAATGCAAATATTCTAAGCTTACCCAGCTGATAGATATGGTCATACATGACTAATCACTTTACATGATTAGTATAGTATAACCTTCTAAAGTACCCAAGAATAAGTTTTCCTTAAAACACTCAAGTATGGGGGCACCTGGGTGGCTCAGTGGGTTAAAGCCTCTGCCTTCGGCTCAGGTCATGATCCCAGGGTTCTGGGATCGAGCCCCGCATCGGGCTCTCTGCTCAGTGGGGAGCCTGCTTCCTCCTCTATCTCTCTGCCTCCCTCTCTGCCTACTTCTGTCAAATAAATAAATAAAAATCTTAAAAAAAAAAAAAAACACTCAAGTATGTTTGCCAGGAATAACTACCTATAAAATAATTTGTCTGACAAAATGACTTCTTTATTATAATTATTACAGTTAATTTTGATAGGTGATCAATAAAACTCTTTTAAACATAAAAATACTGGATCAGGATAAAAGGAATAATTTCTTGTTGGTCTGAGGAATAAAAATGCAGATTATTGGAGGTATCAACTCTTTAAAATAGGCATTCCCATATTTCACTGATCTATGGCCTATTTGCGCAAGGATAGCATCTACCCCTCACACCTTCCCCACTATTAGAAGAGTCACTGTGACAAAAAATCAACTTCTTTTTGAGAATCTGTGTGTTCAGAAGAACAGAAAGAAGGGGATGTATTTAGAAACTGGCCCCTCTCCCACAGGCAGAGCCCCCCTAAGGCCACATGTGAGCCCTATTGTTCCACCTCCCAGGCCAGAGCGGACAACTAGGGTTGCTGACCTGACCTGGGCTGACTCTCTGACCCAGAATTGGGACTTGAAGTACGGAGTCAGGGCCTCTTGGTTATTTAAGTCGAGGACAGAGAATGTGGTGGGTTGTGAGGCAGTCGTGTACAGAGAAGCGGATGGAGCTGACCCACAGAGAAGGAAAAGACAATAAGAAGGTGCAGAAGCAGAGACAAGCAACCGTGGGTCCCAGAGAGGAGGTGCCCAGAAGGACAGCTGCCTTGGGACTAAAGGCATTCGGGTCTCTCCCAAAGCCCCCAGCACTCGATCCTTGGATTCCATGAGCTAACCTTGTATCCTCAGAGCAAAACTCTTGTCCTAGTTGTGTTATCTCACGTATGTATGGTATATGTATACACATACATAATATATACATATGTAATGTATGTACATCATATATATACAAATATAATTATTGTTCATTTATTTTTGCTTAAGCTAGTCTCAAGTAGGTTTCTGTTACTTGCAAGCAGAAGAGGCTTGGCTCTTACAACTCCCAGGGCAAGAGGCTTGGCTCTTACAACTCCCAGGGCAGGCATTCTGAGGCCACTGCCTGCTACCCGACCTCGCCATGTAATTAGTGGAGATTTTATACACATAGCCACCAATGAGGACTCACCAGGAAATGGCCAGCACCACAGTGTTTTCCCTATGAGAGCTGTCAAATCAGAAACAAGGAGACTGTCTCCATGTGGGTGTTCCCCGAACTTTCATTTGGTAACCAAACCAACACATTGTTTTCCATATGCCACTTACATAAGATCAACCAATGGAAGTCAGAAATTTTCCATGTGCAGCTACTCTGATAACGCACGCCAATCATCTCAGTAAACACAAGATCCTGAATTTGATTTTTCTATTAAAGCGGTCAACAAGGAACAGGCAGCCACATTTCGGGTTCCGCCCTTGGAGCTCGCTCACACTCGGGATGGTTTCACTGACCATTTTAAGACTCCGATCTCCACAGTTTCTGGGTGCCCTTTAAACTGTCAAGCAATTACCCCAAATAACAGTGTGTTGGAAAAATACCTAGGTTTCTCTGTTAGAAGAGAACATGATGGGAATAAGGTAACTTTGTAAATCTAACAGCTTAAAAAAAAAATAACAAAACAATAAGAAAAATGGCATTTAATATCTCCCATAGAGATGCACATAATTTCTGGATTATTTCACATGAATCCAATTATCGACTAAAGTTCTCTGAAGAACCTGGACCAGATCCCACACAGTTAACATCCCGCCACAGATGCCGTGAAGGAACATGAGAAGGCAGGAATAAGAAGGGGTCAGAAACATGAACCATGGCGTTGGGCTGGACTGACTGGGGTTCCGAATCAGGCCCTGCATCTCAAGGCCTGTGTAACTTAGGGCAGGTGGCCTGACTTTTCTGACTCTTGGTTTTCTCACCTGAAAACCAGGGGTAACAACAATGATTACTCTGCGAGGATGAAGCAAGCTAGTGTGTGTGAAGCACTTACACTCCCCACCCATCACCACTCCTGCAGACGTTAATGGTGGCCCGCATTGTCGTTGTTGAGGTGCTTGTGACCACGGGATGGCCTCTGAAGCTGAAGGCTGTCGACACTCAAAGGTCTGGATTTCGAGCTATTTTTGCAAGCAGTTAACTACTAAAAATAGGAGGCAGTGTTTACTCTCATAGCTTCGGGGAACAGCTATGACTTGGTCTCTGACCAAGTAGATTCGGCAGTAGCACAGGCGGACTGGTAACTGCTTCTCAGTTCAGACCACATCCTGACTGGACTTCACTCCAGGGAAGTTTGGACAACCCAGAAAAGCTGGCCCAGCAAATGTCTGTAGACCGGTCCCTGCGGAAGGCTTTCCAAGAGGAGTGGACCTGTTGCCCTTCCTGTTTCATACAGGAAAGTACAAACATGGCAGAAGCCCCAGGTGACAACCTGGTTGCCAGCTGTAGTTCAGGGACTTTCTGGGTCCTTATCTTATCACCACCGTCACCCTGCATAATGCCAGGGCCGTGACTTGGTGTATTACAGAATCCAGGGTCTGATTTAGAAAAGAGCCTCTTCTTTTCCTAGGAGCTGAGCAGTAAATGAGAGTTTTGTTATAACCCACCCTGTGGACTATTTTGATGATAATCTTAAGAGTTGAGGGCCATCCACACTTGAACTACTCCTGGTCTTAGCGACCCAGCAAACATCAGGGGCTCATCTCCCAAAATTATACCTCCCAAAGTCTCTTAAAGACTTACCATACGAACTTTGAATCGTAATTGGAAACTGGAGCCATTTCCTGGATTTGATGTTTCTGATTGTAGAAAATATGTTCTCGTTCCAAGATGCTGTATAGCTCACATGACTTTAGACACACACACACATACACATACACACACACAGTATCGTGTATGTGTTCTACTAATATTGAAAGTTGACATCATTTTCTTTTTTTTTCTTTTTGACCCGTATCTTGCAATCTGTGATATAGGTGGCATTTGTCTGAGTCTATAGTGGTTAACAGCAAGTGATGAATGATGTCTAATCTCTTAAAGATTTTTAAAATTATATTTTATTATTGTTATCAAAATTGTGCTGAAAATTTCCTAATATGTGTTGTGTAATGCATCAAGAATGAGTACCCATGCTTTATTTTCACCCACACAATAGATACAAAAGCACTGAATGGAATCAAAGATCCTACAGTTTGGAAGGGACTTAAGGAAATTATCTAAAATGCTGGCTAATTGAAAAACTAATAAGATAATTATTTATAGACAAAATTACTGTCCACAAAAAATTCTAAAAGAATCTTCAGACAAACTATCAGAATCACAAAGGTTGCTGGACACAAATGAATATTAAAAAATCAATAGCAGAAAAAAAAATCAATAACACCATATCCCAACAGAAAACTAACAAAGGTATAATTATGAAACAAAAACAAGATTCCATTAACTATAGCAACAAAGACTTGGGGAACTTATAAACATGTCTAACAAAGGAAATACAAGGTCATTATGGAATAAAGCTTGACTGATGCAGAAAAAAAGACCTGAATAAATGAAGCATCTACTTTGTTCAAGTATGAGATGAGAAGACTCAAAGATGGCAATTCTCTCCAAATTAATCTGCAAATTCACTGCAATTACATTAAAATCCATATGTTTTTCCCCATGGCATTTGACAAGTTGATCCACAAGTTAATATCAGAATAAAGAACCCAGATTGCCCAAGATGACTTAGAGGAGCAAAGGAAAACAGCTCAATGCTCCAGACAGCAAGGCTTATTCTAAAGCTACCGTTATTTCTGAAGGATGGCATTGGTGCACAGACAGAAAAGTAGAACAACAAAACAGAATAGAGAGCCCACAAGACCCACACTTACAGGAAAACTTGATGTACAACAGAGATAACATTACAAATCAGTGGGGAAAGAATAAGACTATTCAGTAAATGGTGTTAGATCAGTTCATTTTCCAATCGGAAAAAAAAAATTAAGATCTTATTTATTTATTTGACACAGAGAGAGATCACAAGTCAGCAGAGAGGCAGGCAGAAAGAGAGGGAGAAACAGGGTCTTCGCTGAGCAGGGAGCCCAGTGTGGGGCTCAATCCCAGGACCCTGAGATCATGAGCCACCCAGGTGTCCCAGAAAATTTTTTTTAGAAATCCATACTTCCCCTCATCCATAAACTTAATTTGCATGCCAATTCAGTAACTAAAATAGAAAGCTCAACTTTAATATTTTGATGAACTCTGGGTGGGAAAACATAAAACATAAAGATCAAGATTGGTAAATCTGACTGTGGTAAAAATTTAAATGTAAACCATCATTTAAAAAGGTAAACAGAAGGGTGCTAGGTAGCTCAGTTGGTTAAGCATCCAACTCTTGATTTCAGCTCAGGTCATGTCTCAGGGTTGTAAGATCAGATCCTGTGTTGGGCTCTGCACTCAGCATGGAGTCTTGAGATTTATCTCTCTCCCTCTCTCTCTGCCTCTCACCCCACTGGTGCGCTAGCTCTCTTTCTCTCTCAAATAAATAAATAAAATTGTTAAAAAATAAAAATTAAAAAGTAAACAGATGAGCTAAAACTTGGAAGAAAATATTTTAATGCATAAAACCCAAAAGGGGTGCCTGGGTGGCTCTGTTGGTCGGGCAGCCAACTCTTGATTTCAGCCCAGGTCATAATTTCAGGGTTGTGGGTTCGAGCCCCAGGCCTGGCTCCATGCTTAGTGGGAAGCCTGCTTCTCTCTCTCTCTCTCCCTCTGCTCCTCACCCCACTCTCATGCTCTCTCTCTCTCTGTCTCTCTCTGTCTCTCAAATAAATATATAAATCTTTAAAAACAAAACAAACGTAAGAAAGGTGTTTTCAATGCATAAAATCTAACAAGGGATTATTATCCAAAATATATAAGAACTCCTACCCATCAACAAGAGAAAACCAAACAGTGCAGTGGGAAAGTAGGCATAGGATAGGAAGAAGGAATTCCCAGAAAAGAAACATAGGACCAAAAAACATAGTCACTAGTGGTCAAGAAATGCAAACTATGACAACAGTGGCCCTCCATTTCATATCCAGTTGTTAAAAGCACAATACCAAATGTTGAAGATGTGGGGAAATGGAAATGCTCATACACAGGTAGTGACTATAAACTGATATAACCTCTTTGGAGAACAATTTTGTACAAAATTGACAATGGGCATGCCCAGACAGCTCAGCAATTCTATCGCCATTTTTGTATCCCAGAGAAAGTCTGGTATCTTACCCATAAGAACCCATACTTGAGGATGCTTTTGGCAGAACTGTGTTTGGAGAAACAGATACACTTTAAAGTCTACTAACAAAAGAATAAACAGTGAGTCTGGTATACTCATAGAATGGGATATACATAGTGGTTAAAATGAATTAACTTGGGGTGCGTGGGTGGTTCAGTGGGTTAAGCCTCTGCCTTCAGCTCAGGTCATGATCCCTGGGTCCTGGGATCGAGCCCTGCATTGGGCTCCCTGCTCAGCGGGGAGCCTGCTTCCTCCTCTCTCTCTCTCTCTGCCTGCCTCTCTGCCTACCTGTGATCTCTGTCAAATAAATAAATAAAATCTTTAAAAAAAATGAATTAACTTTATCTATAAGTATCAACATAAGTAAATCTTGAAACACAGTGTTGAATCCTAAAGGCAAACTGCAGAAGGATTAGGTGATACCAAGCCTTGTCATCTTTTTTTTTTTTTTTAAGAGTTTATTTATTTGACACAGAGAGAGAGAGAGAGAACTCACAAGTAGGCAGAGAGGCAGGCAGAGAGAGAGGGGGAAGCAGGCTCCCCGCTGAGCAGAGAGCCCGATGCAGGGTCAATTCCAGGACCCTGAGATCATGATCTGAGCCAAAGGCAGAGGCTTATCCTGCTGAGCCACCCAGGCACCCCAAGCCTTGTCATCTTATTAGAAGGTATCAGATTCCTTCCAACTTATCTCTTCCCTGAAATACTGCAACAGCCCAATGGCTTACCCATTTGTGTCCCTTCTTAAGCCATCTTCCCCTTGGCAACTCTGGCACATTACTGCTTATACCTTTCATTGGCTTCCCACAACAGCCTTAATAAAATCCAAATTCCTTATTAAGGTCTCCTTGGCCTTTCCCAATCCCCTCTACCCAATCCCTACCTCCTACCCTTTGATGCCCCCTCCCTCCATGCCCCCTAGTGTTCACATCACCCCAGCCTCTGTGTGAGTCTTGGTCTTCCACGGACACTTGGAGCTCATTCTTATGTGAGGGCAAAAGCACTTGTTTGATGTTCCTTCTGTTTGACTTGTTGTTTCTTACCATTTAGGTTTTGATTTTAAATGCAGTATCTTCAGCAAAGCCTTTCCTCAGTGCCCTACCAGCCCCTTCATTCCCCTAACCCTGCCAATCTGAACCACAATATCCTATTTCATCATTTTCATACATTTACAGATACTCTCATTTATTCATAGTTATATATTTAGGAAAAGGGTTTTGCCTTATTCACCATCATATTCCAAGGGACTAGAACAGTGCGCACCACATAGTAGGCACTCAATAAATATTTGTTGATTTGTTTATGTCAATATTTAAAACACACAAAACTATGCTATAGGATGTTACAGGCACCTAGTTATATAGAAAAAGAGAAAACCAAGGACAATCACTGAGGTAGAATTTATTTCTGGGAAGGGGTCAAAAGGACAGAGAGTGGGACAAAGTAGCTTTAAAATCAATCCAATTTTTTTTTAAGTCACAAAAGAAATATAACAACACTTACTAAATCTGCATCATGTTAAATCTGAGTAGTAGTTATATAAGTATCGTGCTTTTCTAATCAAGATATTTCACAACACAATCGTGCTTCAAAGAGATATGAAATGACAAAGTGAAAAGAGATAGAGAACAAATTAGTAGTCATCAGGGTTTAGGAAGGAAGCATAGGGGCAGTGCCCATACATGGGAGCTCTTGGTGGTAACTGAGAAGTTCTATATCCTCCTCCTGCTCGAGCTTACAACCTCCAGGTAATAAAATGGCACAGAATCATACAAATACTTTATACCAACGTCAATTTTGTGGCCTGCATGTGCTAGTTACATAAGATGTAATCACTGGGGGAAACAGGGTGAAGGGTATACAGGTCCTCTCTGTCCCTCTCTGTATGATCTTCACAACCTGCAGTGAATCCATAGTTTTTGTTTTGTTTTGTTTTAAGATTTTATTTATTTATTTGTCGGAAAGAGACAGAGCACAAGCAGAGGGAGGGTCAGAGGAAAAAGCAGGCTCCCTCCTGAGCAAGGAGCCTGATTTTGGGGGGGCCAAGGGGATCATGACCTGAGCCAAAGACAGACACTTAACCAACTGAGCCACCCAGGCACCGTCATAGTTATTTTTTATAAAAAGAGAACTATGCAGCTCACCTTACCTAATACCATTTCTATCTGACAGATGAGACAAGTAACGCCCTGAAAAAGAGAAGCCATTTTTGGTAGGTGGTGCATGGGACACAGGACAGGGAGGCCTACAGAACTTGCAGTTTTCTTTGAACAATCAAGTCATCAAATGCATGGGTCTAGATCCCTTGACAGCCCTTCCTTAGGACTCTGAGAGTACATTGACTTCCCAGTGAGGGACTCGGGCTGTAGAGCATACCTGCAGATCCCAGATATTAAAATCGGATAAACCTGCCTCAAATCCCAACCCTACCACTTATGAAGGGATGGCTTCTACTTCCAACTCTTTGAGCCTCGGTTTCCTCATCTGCAAAATAGGGACAATGTGAATACATGCCACACAGGGCCTTTAAATCGAGTAACACATGCAAAGCGCTTGCATAAAACTTGGCACGTAGAATGGGAAGAGTGCAATTAAAAGTCAAGAAACACATCCTATTAACTGTGAAATAGGGACGCCTGGGTGGCTCAGTTGGTTAAGCGTCTGCCTTCAGCTCAGGTCATGGTCCCAGGGTCCTGGATGGAGTCCTACATCGGGCTCCTTGCTCAGCGGGGAGCCTGCCTCTCCCTCTGCCTGCTGCTCCCCCTGCTTGTGCACTCTAGCTCTCTCTCTCTGACAAATAAATAAAATCTTAAAAAATAATAATAATAATTCCAAATACGTTCAC